>NC_141825.1:8230000-8830000 GCF_982586985.1 Callionymus lyra | reverse complement strand
TAACAAGTGGATTAACTCTGTGGGATGATGTACCTCAAAGCACTTCAAAGGCCACGGCGAGTGCCCGAGAGGTGCGGTAATGAGGGGGTTCCTCCTGCCGCGGATCTTTTTTTTTGGTGGCCTTGCTTTTCATGAACCTGATCTTGTATTTTCTTTACTTCTGCGCGTCCCTCTGTGGCGCCTCTTGCTTGATCAGCTTTTCTTCATCCCTTCCGTCTCTCATCTTCCTCCACCTGCTGCTCCACATCTCTTATCGCTGATTTCCTCCTCGCTTCTCAAGCCCCTCCTCACTCATCACTATTACTAAGATGGGAATCGACCCTTCTTCCTTTTTCCACTGAGTCAGCCGGATCGCTCGTTTGTTATTAAGTTTTAGATGTGCAGGAAGGATGTTGCCCACCAGGGGGCTCCCTGGTGCGTACTAAAGCCAAACAAAATCATAATGAAGCTAAACTCTTAACACTTGATGGCGCTCTTGAGCATTACTGATGCTATCCCAGTTTTCATGAAGCATGGAGCGAATCTTGGATGAACTTGTTTCACTTGAATGTAGGGGAGATTTTCTTAAAACCTTGTGAACTGCTTTTAGAGATGGACGCTGTATTTTCTAAAGATGAATAAAAATGTGTCCGATTTTTGTTAGGATATGCAATTAGTTGCCGACGTTATAGTACCTTTAAAGGGCACCTAATGTGAAAACCCAACTCTCCTGACCTGTTCTGAATGTTGAAGTCGCCCTCTTCAAAATGCAGTAGTTTCATTCAGTCATCATGACGTCGCAGTTATTATTATTACTTAATAAAGTTCTCTCCCGTCTGAAATCTCGCCAAGATTACAGGTTAAATTAAATATTCTGACGTCACACTGGTGGAGGTGTCCTCCCCTAGAAGCCATAAATCAGTTAAGTACCTACATGTTAATCGTGAAACAAAATAAATATTTATGTATGAGAGTTACTTCCGCCTTTAGGTGTTTTTGTAATGTGTACATTAAGCAGCAAACCCTATTTTTATTATTTGTTTTTAATGTGCAAAACGGAAGTTTTAGGAGTGAGTTTGAAATTTACGAGAGTACTTGAAAGCAACTCGTGTTTTTGTGGCCAATCAGAGCAGAGTGGGCGTGGTTAGACTAGATTTCTTCTCAGCCAAAACGGCGCATTTTAAGTGGGCGGGGCTTAAGCGTATTTTCTAATGTAAATATCTTTATTAAATGAGAGTTTTGTGCAAAAAGAAACATACTGATGAGTATAATAGAGATCCTAAAACTATTTAAGACTTAAATCAGCATATTAGATGCCCTTTAAAAAACTGCTATCATCATATTAATTACTATATTTATTGAATGTCTGGAAGATTCCAGAAGTGAATGTATCATTTCCTTTTTTTTTGCTAGATTAATTAATATTTTATGGATTTAGATGTCAGATTTAAATGATTTATTCATAGTACAAAAAAATAAAAATAAATTTGGTTTGTAAATGTATTTGATGCAGGGTTTAAGAATAGCTGGTTTCTGCAGAACCAGCGGCCGCACCTGGTGGTCATGAATCATAGGACTTTTGAGTTTGTGAGTCAGGAAGTGACTCAGAATCATCCTTTTTTTTCGATTCATTGTTTACAAAGTGGTCAGAAACTGTCACTTAAGTAGGTAGAAAAGACATGATAGCATTTATTTATGACAGTGGGTAAAAATAGCAGCCTGTGTTACAAAGTGCACAACAGTTGAAGTGTGTTTTTAGTTAGTTACTTCTGAGGATAAACTACAGTATTACTGAGACTCTTAACCACATAGAAAAACCACATCCCTGAAACCATCTTTTCCGGTAATTTCTAGTTTCTTTTTTTAGAAAAAGGATTTGGAAATCAGCACCTGAAAGGATGACCTCATATCCTGAACATGAGTCACTGTGTGGGCTCTGGTACCAACCGTATCATGTCGGGAAGCGAGCCCAATCCATGACTCTTATTATGTTCTTCAGTGTTTGCAGTGTTGGGAAAAAAAGATCCATCGCTACAAGAAGGAGATGGTGATCCTGGTTTAAATATACATCAGTTTTCTCGGAGAAAGTCTTTTTAAAACCTTCTTTTACTGTGTCGACTGTGGAGCAAAATCCTCACCAGAACCAGACTGTGTGTCAACCTTTATTATACTTTCTTAGAAATTCTTTATTTTGAGGTTTTCATGTGTGTTTTTCAATTAATTTAAATAAAGTTGGTAAATCAAAAGGATCATTTAATGGGGGAAGTATGTATAATACATGGACTAAATGTCTAAATAAATGTGTGAATAAATATCATAATGTAATAAAAAACAATGTTCAATATCTACGTATATAGACATTTAGACTAAATGTCTAAATACATGAATTAATACAAAACAAAATGTATGATGGACATATGTGAATAAATGCATTTTGAAATGATGAAATCCATAATTGACAAATTAATAAAAGTCAAAACTAACAAATATATATATTTATATATATATATATATATATATATATATATATATATATATATATAAACATAGAAATGACAAATTATCTTTTATTATTAATTATTATTTTATTGGATCATTAGATCATATTTATTCAAATATTCATTTATTTATGAATTTTATTTATTAATAATTATGTCATTTGTCGTCCTTCATACATTTTAGTTGTAAAACCACGTCAATGTCTACCTGTTCATTTAAACAACATAATGGATTTTGCTATTAGATTGAAAATGAAGAAAGTTTGGCAATAACTGAGAAATACTTGTTAGAGTTTTTACACTTTAATTTACACTTTTAACATGTTTTTTTCTCTCTTTTTTTGAGGCAGTACAACACCCTGTAGTGGCGTGTCATGTGTACTACATCAAGAACAGACTGGTATAGAAGGTGTAGATGCGTCTGATGTGTGCTGTGGTAAAAAACGATTCTCTCTTACCATTAGTGTTACCACGTGTTTACCGCGCATTATGTAACAGGCCCCGGTTCTAACCAGCTGTCTTTGTTTCCCTGTGTCAGTGGGATTCTTACTCGTGTTTTGATTGTGTGCTTGATGGTGGAAAGGTCACACACTCAGCTGTTGTTTGTCTGGAGGTTGCTGTGCCTTCTTTTTTTTTTTCTTCATTCCCCGTCCTTGAAAAGTGTCCACTGTAACGTCTGGCACTGACATCTCGCTCCTGTCACTTCTGTCACTCAAGTCCTCAACGACGGCGCCGTCCTCCAACACACCCCGGCCCTTCTATCTCGCCCCGTAACACGTCCCCGGCCTGTCATACGCTCGTCTCGGTGTGTACTTTTGGATACGAGTTTGGGCGCGATTTTTCTAAGTGGCACAACGTCACCCCCGCGAGAGGGTACGGCGACGGTTTTTCTACCCGCCTCGACGGAAGCCGCGGTGGCTTCGGCTAACGTTACACACACTCGCTCGCTCTCTGTGCGTTTGTATTATTTTGATCCTGCGAGCGCGTGAGTGATGGTAATCTACACTTCAATTACATCTCACAAGTCATCAGATGCTATCTGGCGCTGGTGATAGAATGTGCTCTGAGGCAGCTCATCGCCACTGTGTGAAACAGCCCCGAGAGAGCCACAGACGCAGCGTGTGTGTGTGTTTGTGAGTGTGTGTGTGTGCCAGTGTGTGTGTGTGTGAGTTCTGTCTGCCGTGTTTGTGTGTCCACCAGAGTGTGGTGAGCCACGGCGCCCCTTTAGTCCTTAGCACTTGTTTACAATGAACTTGTGTTTTGTTTGTTTTTAGGGTCTGTATATGAGCGGCAGCATCCGGAATAATTCAAGTAGTTATATTGAATTAATATGTGTGTGTGTGGAGCCCATTTTGTGATACTTTTCGGGAGCTGACGGTTTAAGCTAGCTTGTATTAGCAACACATTTTGCTTGTAGGGGCAACTAATGTGTTGATTTAAGTGTGTCTTAAGTTGATCTTGGACTCTATTGTATCATCAGTATGTGTCTGTTTGTACAAAACTCTCTTTTCATTGAAATGTTGACATTAGAAAATGTGCTTAAGCCCCGCCCACTGAAAACACTTTTTTTTTCTGGAGATGAAACCTTGTTTAACATAGCCACACCCACTCCACTGTGATTGGGCAAAGCATCAAGGTTTGTTTCCGCTCGTCATCAATTCTGGGAGTCTCCGCCTCCATGGGACTCGTTGTATAAATAAAGCGTGATTAGAGCTGGCTGGAGGAGGAGTGACACCATTATACCTCTGCTCTCGTAACCTCTCGTTTGCTGAGATTTAAGACGGTGGAGAACTTTATAAAATAACAAGTTCAAAACATGGTCATGATGAGGAACTTAATGCATCTTGAGGAGGAAGAATTTAAGAGAAACAAGCAAGTTTGGTAAAATTGCGTCAGATTATTTTCCCTAAGGATTATGGGTACAAATTGATCAGAATACAGTACATCTCATCTGATTTTCTCACTCGGTCCAAAAACATACACAACATTTGCCTAACTGCGATCAACTGGTGATGTATCCAGAGTTTCTATCACCCTGTGTAGCTGGGACAGGTCAACCTTGGGGTCCTCTCTGTAGGAAACTTGTTCGGTTAATCACATTAGTTTAATATAAATGGATTTCATATTTTGCTGCTAAAATATAATTATCTTACAACTACAGATCTATTGAAGCCTAAGTATTTATAAGTGTTTAAAGATATCTCGGTAACTATGCTTGAAAAATGCAAATACTTGAATTGGCATTAATATTGACATTATATTATATTTACATTATTAACTTGTCTATTTGTTCTCTTCTTTTCGGTGCTGTGACCTCTTTGTGGCGTCAACGCTATAAGGTAAGACATTTTATTTCATGTATTAGCTTTTTGTATTCAGCGGTTAAACATTAAGCTAAACACATCCAAGGTAAGTGAGTGATTAAAAATGAATGTGTGGAATATTTTTGATTAAAACAACTTTTCTGCATCCCAAAAAATATATTTCAGTTGTTTTCCAAAATCATCTGCCATCACAAGTTTATAGATTGTTGTGTTTTCCAACACGCCTGCAACATTTGAACAATTGAGTTCATGTTTGAGTTGTTTTTACATTTGCTGTTTATTGTTGTCGGCTTTGTTGTTTTATTCAGCGTGTTTACTTCTACGCGCGGAGCCGATGTTTCTAATCTAGTGGAGCCGAAAAGTCGAGTGTTGTTCTCATATATTAGGGCATCGTAGTGGAGAATTTAAGCTTCAAGTGATCAATCTTGTGACTTTTATTTATGATGAAATTATGTAAAGACGTGCATTTTTGCATCATAAATAGAGCCATAAAACCAAACCCTGAGCCGCTTGTGTCCGGTGTATTCCATTAGCTCTCAAAACTAGTGAATGACATGTTTAAATGATAATTTGAACTTTTTGTCATTTATACAAAGTGAATTTACACTTTTTGTTTGCTGGAAATATCATTTAATTCATAATTAATGATTAATTCATGAATTTCATAATTTCAATGATGACCTTTTACATTACTGTTTTTTTTTTATTCTCCACCCCCTTTACATGTTGCAAATACACTGGTTACTAAGAGACATGATGGAAAACCCTTGCGGGAGCCGAGGTCTCATGAAGGTTTCACACAATTGAACATGAGTCATTGGCTCTTTTTTTTTATTACATAAGGTTCTGTCATGCTTTACGTCACCACCATTTGTTGCGGAGAAAAAGCTATGATTTAGTTGAATTTATTTACCAATTGTGATGTAAGCTGAAGGGAAAATAACAATATTTGCTAGTTGATAACAGCTAGTTTAGTTCTACTTCAGTTCAGGTGAAATTTTTCCACCCGTATAACTTTGTATGTGTATTTCTTTTAAGATTAGAATGTTAATAACTTCAATCTCCAATTAAATAAAAAACAAACTTTCTAATATCAATGGATTTATCTGCTATATGGAAAAAAACCCGATATTAATGATGCTTTTTTAAAAAATGTATTCTAGATAAAACTAGAAAATTTGCATTTCCAGAAGAAAATGCAGTGTGAATGCTGACTCTGCTGAATCTGTAAACATCCCATAATAGAATTGAATCATCAACATTGGAAGTAGTAGTGGAATTAGTAGTAAAAGTAAAAGAAGTGGAAACGTAAAAGTAGTAGTGAAATTAGTAGTTAAAGTAGAAGAAGTAGAATTAGTAGTAAAATTTGCAAGTTGTAGTGGAATTATTAGTAAAAGTTAAAAGTAGCAGAAAAATAAAAGTAGTAGTAGAATATGTAGTAAAATTATAAGTAGTAGTAGTATTATTAGAAGTAGTAGTGGAATTAGTAGTAAAAGCAAAAGAAGTGGGGAAATAAAAGTAGTAGTAGAATTAGTAGTAAAAGTAGAAGAAGTGAAATTAGTAGTAAAATTGCAAGTTGTAGTGGAATTATTAGTTAAAGTAGAAGCTGTGGAATTAGCAGTAAAAGTAGTAGACAAATAAAAGTAGTAAAAGTATAAGTAGTAGGTCAACATGGAGTTGAAACATGAGTTGAAGAGTTTTTTCATTCAAGTGAATGGTAATAAAAAAAGGGTAGAAAAAGAGGAATAAAATAAAAAGTGGAAGAGATAAAAGAAGCTAGAACATAACCCACATCTTAGGAACGAGCTGAATTGATAAAAGTTTAGAATTTTTTTGGGGAAAAAAGAGGAATAATAATAATAATAATAAGAGATAAAGAGATACTGTGAATGCTGGTTACCAACATTCACAGTAATAATGTTTAAAGTGAAAATGGAAGAGGTTGAAAACAACGTCCGACTTTTTTTCTGCTTCCAATCATCTTAAAATCAACTCTTTGTGTATATAGTAACGAAGAGGACTTTGAGTTTTGGCGAGTATTTCATGGCGCGTGTCTCCGTTGCAACACCTACTGTTTCTCCATCGCTCGTCCGACTGGCAGCCACTCAGAGCTCGCACTCCTTCCCTCGCCAGCGCTGATAAATCAAGACGGATGCCTGGTTTCATAGTTTTTATTAGGGCTTAATGTGCACTTACAGCGTGACGGAGAGGGTTTTTTTTTTTCCTCCCAGAGAGTCTGCCAGAGCTCACTCTTGGAGGAAGTGTAGCTGCGAGGAGGATGTGAGCGTCAGGTAGGGACCGAGCTCGTGGCGCTCACTTCCTCTCCGGCAGCTGGAAAAAAACTTTCACCTACTCTCTCTCTCTCTCTCCTCCACCATTAATCTCCACTTCACGCTAGACAAAGAAAACGCGGCTCATTGTGAAGCACTTTGTTGTCTTTGTCGAGCACGACTCAAATATTTACCGGGGTGGTTATTCATGAGCTTTGTTTTTTTTTCGTGTTTGCGCCGCACAAAAGAAAAACACACACCGGTGATGTAACCACGGAATATTAGTTAGGTTTCAAAGATGTTTTTTTTTTAATTGATTGAAGAATCTCGTTTCAAGGGACGAGGAGGTGCTAACGAAAATGTGCTCTCCGTCTTTTTGTTTCTGCCTGGTTGATAGAAGCGCCTTGATGTCGGAGTATCTAACCAAATGAGGAAAATGTAAATATTTTTTCGCTCGTGCGGCGCGGGGTCTCCGAAGCGCACGGCTGTCTAAATGAGTGGTTATTGACAGACCTTTTTTTCGGCGTCATGAGAATCGCATGTTTCTTTGGATCTCCGCTCACATGTGATCCCTCTCCTGATGGCTGCATTTGAACTTATTTTGATGTCCCTGAGCATTAAGCGAAGTGACAGCTTACAAATAAATCCATAATTATCACATACGAAAGCTTTCATCCCCCCAAACTTTATTTGCATACCCAACACTTGGAGGGGATGCGGGTAATAAAACCCTCAGGGTCCTGCGCAAAGCCTTGGCAAAGTCGCAGCCTGTCATCTCATCAGCTTTTTTGGGGTCTTTTTCAGAAGCTGGCGAGAAGAAAAAAAAAAAAAAGAGTGAAAAAGCAGACTGCGGGTGAGACAATGCTGCTCTGTGGAAAACCAGGCTGCACTAAATGGGCAGCACTGACTAAGGTTCAGCGGAGCACAAAAGAAAACTGAAGGACAAGATTGTTCTCATTGTGTTTCCACCGTGTATTTCCCCACAGAGCAGGGTCTGCCAAGGCCCCGCGGGCTTCATTTCACCTCTTCAAAAACCAACATATTTCTTTGAGTGTCCTGAAGATAGGAACACAATGACTGCCTGTAGAATTTCATCTTAATTCCACCTGCGAACACAAAAGACTAATCATGGTCATCACAAAGGGCGATGTTCCCGCGGCCCCCCTGGCCTCCCCCGGCCTCGCTGGACCTTCGAGAAAGAGAAGGGCGGTCGGAACCGACTCCCAGGATGATGTCTCCTTCACGGGGGCCCGTAGGACCGGTGGACTCGGGGGGGAGGGGGTGGAGCCCAGAGGGGAGGGTAATGGAACGGTAATGGTCGGTTGATGAGAGCGAGGTCTGGTGATATCATGAGAACGTGTCTGTTCCCCTTCACACGTCTTTAGAATGCATTTGCGATCCAATTCACGGAGGAAGGACGTATCGTATGAACGAAGGTTTCCCGTGATCGTCACGGCGACCGCATTCTTGTCACTCAGGGCTTAGTTTAGCTAAGTTTTAATTGTATTACGATTTTTATCTTCTGGCCAAAAAAACATATTTTCTCTAGAAACCCTTGTGTTATCTCAGGGTGCAGGTGACCCAGAGTGTTCAGGCCTTCGGGTCACCTTGACCCTGAGTTAACACAAGGGTAAAGAGCAGACTTTTAAACATTTCAGTTTTTTTATTTGGTCAGTAGAATGTTTTAAACATGTCCGATGATTCTACTTCTAGTTCTACTTCTTCTAATTCTTCTACGTTTACTGCTAATTCCACTACTATTTGTACTTTTACTACTAATTCCACTACTACTTTTACTTTTCCACTTCTTCTACTTTTACTACTTAATCCACTACTACTTCTACTTTTACTTCTAATTCCAGTACTACCTTTATTTTCACTACTAATTCCACTTCTTCTACTTTTACTACTAATTCCACTACTACTTTCACTTTTACTTCTAATTCCACTACTATTTGAACTTTTACTACTAATTCCACTGCTACTTTTACTTTTCCACTTCTTCTACTTTTACTACTTAATCCACCTCTACTTCTACTTTTACTACTAATTCCTTGTTGATAAAATGATAGGAACACAGATATAGAATGTTTTCTATTAGAAAAGGGAAGCGAGGCAAGCTATTGTTTATTCTAAACGTCCATCAATGTAATGAAAAGTGCTGGGCGATCTTGAAAATAGTTATTAAAAACCAGAACAAACTAAAACTTGGCAGAAGATGACAAGAAAGTTAAGATAGATGCTAAAAGCAATGCTCAAATTAAATGGAACGAACATATTTTCAACACTACACAGCTCTTCAACTATTAAATGTACGACATATGGGAATGGCTGTTTACAGTTTAGACTCACTGTTAGCCTGTATTCTTGTTTTTATCTCTGGTAAATATATCGTAGAAATGGTTGTTTAAAGTCGCATCTGTGGAGTGTTTTCCAGCTGCTGTACAAAGTGAAAAGACAGAACAAAAAAACTTTTTTGCACTGCGGACCGGTTAGTTAACGATCAGATAGAAAAAAGTAAAACAAACAATAGCCTGTCCTCTAAAAAGCTATGATTAAACCAGTACAGAGCTCTGTACTGGTTACAATAAGATGTTTGTGTTTTTGCATCTACGTATATATGCGATCGTATGCTGACGATGGTGTTCTGTATGTGTGTGTCTCCCAGCTAGAGAGCTAGAGACTTTGTGCCAATGTGTGAGTTTGTGTTTAAGCATTATTTATACGGAATGAAGACTCTGAAACAGAAGTTTTCTTTCTAGAGTTTTACTTATTTCCACTAGTCAAGAGTCACAAGCTGATGTTATTTCAGAGAAAATCACTTTCTCAAAATGTATTTATTGGATTTAACACAGTTTATCAGGATAAATATGTATAAACACAGGCAAAAAAATGCAATTAAAATACACATTCCAACAATAACAATCACAATGTTTCACTTCATCACTGCAACATGTTAACAAAAAATTGTTTATTCGTCTTATATTGAATACATGTAAACAAAAATAAATATATTGTGTTGACTTTACGCCACCCCCACCTCTCTGTGGACCGACCCAGTGAAAAAAAAAAAAAAGGTTGAGCTAAAGCTAATCTAATTGGTTACTGGTCTTTAATTAGCAGGACTAGTTTGCACGGCTGCCATCAGGGTTTAGGAGTGACGGCGGACTCGTCCCTCCTCTCCCCTCAAGACGCCGCTCATCTTCATTTCCCCCAGATCCAGATTTTCAAAGTTTTATTTAGGGTGTCATTTATTTAACAAGGGATTATTTATTTAGCGCATCAAATCATCCTTCGAATGAATATTTATATATTTGTGAGGCTTTTAAATATTTACATGGTCGCTGCGTTCCTAGATTGGGAGCCGCGGTAATGAGTGCTGGTGTTGGATGTCGAGGGGAATAACAAGACCACTTTCAAAGTGAGGAGTCATTTGAATATGTTTCCCAGTTAATTGGAGTGAAGCTACCATCAGGATCTGATCACGCTTTAATTGGAGGTATATTATTACGGACTGATGTCGGCGCTGCTTAATTCATCTGCTTTAAATGATGAGAGGCGTCTGCTGCTGCTCATGATAGATCTATATATATCTATTATTGTCGTATTTATTATTTGCATCGAGGGGCTCCCTACTGACCCCTTGAGGAGCCTCATGTTATGAGCAGCTTTGAAATAATATTCCGGTTTTATAGAAAAGCTTAAATGGGCCGGTTGAAACATAGTGTCTGTTTTTTGGGGGGATTTTTGTCAATATTTGTAAATGTTTTAAAATGTTCTTTATTACTAGGTTATTATGGTTTTTTTGGACCTTCTCCTCGATATATAGTGTTGGACACTGTAGACATCACAGGCCAAAACATTTCAGAGACACAAAACAAACCGTTTCTGTGGGTTTGTTCCCAGGTAGCTGGGATTGTCTTTAGCCCCCACATACTCCTATTAAGTAAAGATGCAGAAATAAATGTAAAAACCAGAAGCTTGTCTGGAAAATACCTTCCTTTAAAAAAGTGTATTTTTAATTAAAAACAAATTACAACTGAATTATTAAATGCCATCTATTGTTTTTCTTTTTGGCAATTAAAACACTCAAAAGTATTTCCAGGAATAATAGCATTATTCTAGTTAAAGGGTTGAACAAAATGTGACTCTTAAGTGAAGAAACAGTAGAAAATACATGAATGGTTTCATAGATTTTACGACCTCTGGCCAATAGGAATTTGATCAAGGGCCACAAAATGGTCCCTGGGCTTGACTTTGAGAGTAATAATTACCATGAAGTAATATACTGACGTGGTTTTTTTTAAATGATGATTCTTTTTTTGCTCAATTGGTTCCCGTGTGAGGTCCATTGAATCCTGATGCACTCACTGACTCCATTAATCCTCACAAAAAAAAATAATTCTTTTTTTCATTCGGCCACCCCTTCAGACTCTTCCTTGCGTCGCACAGAGACGCTATTGTGCAATAGTGATGAATACAAGTACATTAGCAGGCCCCTGTGTCCCGGGGACCTGAACTCCTCTTTTCAGAGGGTCCGACCACGGGCTTGTGGAGGCACATGCTGGCTGGATGTTAAGTTTACACATCCAGGACTTCAGATGAGTGTTATTAACAGCAGCTGCAGGCTGTGGGAGAACACAGAGAGCGGCAGCATCCCCGCTGAACCAAGAAACACATCTCCACAACCCCCCCACTCTATTCTCCTCAGTCTTAATGACTAAACCAGAATGAGGAGTGGAGGAGAGGAAGAGCCGGGAAGAGCCTGATTTGTTCTGCATGCTAAATATGGCCTGTAATCTTTATTCCTTTGAGTGCCTTATTAAAAGTGAAAGGAAGATGAAATCCCACCAGCTAGCCCATCCTTTCTGCTGTTTATTAGAGGGGTTTTTCCCTCCGTTAATATTGAGGTTATGGTAACCTTAGTGGTGATAGATGCATTGTGTGACTTCAGGTAATAATAGCAATGATTGATTCCCACCTGAACCCTGGAGGTGTAATCTAGCAGGATGGAGGAGATAAAGTGGCAGCCAGTGTCTGAGAGATACACCGAGAGGCAGATTCCATCCGGCGACGCTGTTTATCATCGCGCCCCGACAACAACGTCGTGTCACAGTTTATGATGTTTCCCCCTCGCCTCTCTAATTCATCATTCATTAACCGCCGCATTCTGCCCGAAATCCATCGGTATTTGTTAGCGTTATCAGTGAAGTTAGGTTGAAAAATACCCTTGTGTTATTTTCTGATCTTTGCGGGAAGATTAATGGGATTTTTCACTGCAGGCGCGTCACATCAATCAGATCTGATTTGATAAGTTTTCGGAGCTTGTCTAGAAGCTGAAGAGCCTCAGAAAGACTTCATAATTTATTTTCCCTCGTAAATATTAAGAGCAACACAGTGAATGCATTTCAAAGCGGTGCCACTGCTTTCTGATATTTCAAGTGGCTTAGATGTTTAGCTTTAACTATATTTTCAAATCCCTTTTTTCTTATCAAAGCGGGAGCAAGGAAAACACTCGGAGGGTGCAGACCACTGCCAAGCAGCTCATTTTCACTCACATTGTAAACATTATGTTTGTCTTTTATTCTACTTGAAGCTAAACTACATACTCTTATGGGTTGAACAAAAGAAAATATTTGTTGTTAAATGATGACTGGTTCTACTCCTGATTGACATACATGTATAATATGTATTTATTACTGTCATATTTCTACAGGACGGAGCATTTTTGATTTAGGGTCATCATGTTATACGTTTTAAATAATGCCAAAAAGGGTCAGTTCATTTCACATCATGATGAGTAGTGAAAATTACATTTTTATTGTTTTAATATAATATATATTTTGACATGAAAGACATTTTCTCTTCTTTTTTTGGCATTCTGTCAATAATTCAAATTGAAATGTAATTAATATTTTTTCTTCATTGGTTGGTTACCATGAGTATTTGGGATCCATCCTAGCTACACAAGGGTATAAGGGACACCCTGGACAGATCGCTGTTGTCCACAGGCCAGAAAAAACACAGATACCGATAAAATAGATGGATGGATGGATGGTTGGATGGATGGATGGATGGATGGATGGATGGTTGGATGGTTGGATGGATGGATGGATGGATGGATGGATGGATGGATGGATGGATGGATGGATGGATTGCACACAGAAATTAAAACATTCACAATTATTGACAGAAAAGCATAACAATAACAACATAACAATAAAAACAATTTCCCGAAAGAGACCTCCTGAGGGATCAATAAAGTTTTACCTTACCTTACCTTATAAACCAATTAGAGGGTAAAACTTAATGTTAGGGACTCTGAAGTGAAGAAACAGGGGAAAACAACCAATTGTTTTTTATAGATTTTATGTTAGAAGCTTCTGGCTCTGGTCAAAACTTACTGTAACACAAAATTCCTGAACCCATTATTATGATATTCCGAAAAATGAAATTTAAAGTCAGAGTGTCGGACAGAGGTTGATCCTGAGGATAAGACAAGCACGTCTACCTGTTTATGACTTGATATTACTGGAAGTAGAGTTGTGAGTGATTTAACTAGTAGTACTTCTACATTTTGCTCAATCAGGGAGTTGACATTCCATTCAAAAGACCGGAATCTTGAAATAACCAAATTGTTGTGCTAAAGGTGAGCCTTAAATAAGTTAAATAGTTGTTTTTTTACCCTGATTTTCAGTTTCACAGATGGGCTCGACCATAGCTTTCACCTAAAACGTGGCGGTCAAAAAAAATCTTGTAAAAGCAGACTTGTATTCCAAGTTATAGAAGTCAGAGATGGAGATACTGTGGAGGTTGTTAGAAATGATCCGACACGAGTGTATCAGAGGGACAGTTTGGAGTCAAGAGAAAGGGAGGTCGGATGGTTCTGGACCAGGATTATTGAAGATAATGAATGACAAGAAGAAGACAATGAGGTCCATGTTTGCCTGAATATGGCGAGAAGATAAGACTAGAGATGACGGTTTATGTTTGTAAGTCAATTCTACTTAAGTAAAACTTCACAAAGACAATCTAAAGTTTTACAGTGTTTTTATTACAAGGATTCATCCCACCTCTCTATAGCGTCCTGATGTGAGCCGATAACAAGAGTCCAAGAGGATGGATCAGCCTGCGAGCGTTGAATCGTGGCGCTCGCGTCCGCGGCGCTAATGAAGCCCGACGACAGATATTTGTCTCCACCTTTTTTTTTTTTTTTTTCTCCAGCGCTGGCCGCTGGACGTCCCATCTATTATTCCATTAGCCCATAATTAATGACCCTCATTTGCGTAACTGTTATTAAGCCTTTTTGAAAGATTGTTTGTGTTCAGATGAAATGAAACGCATCCCAGAAGCCATCCATCGTGTGGGCCGGATTAAAAGAGCAATAAGGGTTGTATTTTTTTTTTCTTGAGAAATGGTATTTCATCAGCGGTGATTCTTCACCGCACCTCAGGGGCGGCGATGACAGGAAAACACTGCAGTCCTCCTTCATGTTGATACCCCTTTTTTTAGTCAACCTACCAGGGGAGTACACTAAGTGTGATTTATTCATCCCTTGACCAGTAAAAGGTGTCAGCCGGGTGAAAATGGATGCTGGGAGAGTATTGACAGGAGAAATGGCCCCTGAAGTTGTCCTAGCTTTGTCCCAGCGAAGGACTTGTCTTTGCTGAGAATATTCCTCCAGCTCTCCTCACTCTTTCAGCTGGGATGTCTTCTCGGCCCCTCGCTCTTCTCCCGTTTCCTTGGAATGCTTTTGGATAAATCTCAGACGCGGATCTGATTTCCCACATGAGCAGATCAAATTGTCTCTTTTGTTCATGGTTTTCTAGCTGCCACTGTAAAAAAAAAAAAAAAAAATTCTTTTGACTTTTGAAGAACATAGAAGGATGGGGGGCTGAATCAAAAGCTTCGCGAGCAAACATCCAAAGAAGAAGCTGTGAAACACGGGCAGCTGGCATTCCGCAGCTCCTGCTTTGGAAAAAAAAAAAAAGGCGCGCAGCAATTCCTTGGGATTTATATTTAGCATTTGCTATGCTACTTATGAAATATTTCATAAATAATGTGAATATATTAGAGCGACGAGGAGGGAACGGTCGCCAGTCATTCCATAGGCACTGCCATAGCAACAAGATGTTCCGCCTTTATCTGTTTAGGGCCCACGATTCTTAAACTGTTCATTGCCCACGTTCCCCTTTTTTTTTTTTTTTTAATCAGAGTGTTTGGGATCCCCTGCAGCAGGGATCTAGATAACGGGATTAACGCTGCCTCAACTAGTTAACCATGTTTAGACGTTGCCAGGCCGAGCGCTCCAATCAAAATGGATTCATTTCAGGAGCCGGTGTGTCATCGAGTATCACGCGGAAGCACTTTTTTTTTTTCAATTTGCGCCCGTAATTGCGTGTTTGACGAGCAATTTGTTCAAACGTGACATCCAGCATGTCCAGAATTACCAGTGGTTACTTCCACCATCTTTGTTCCCGATGATATCTTCTCATTACATGTCACATCTGAACTGTGTCATATTAACCCTTTAATGGACGTCGCTTGTTATCCACGAGGCTCGGCTTTGTTTAGATTTCATGGCTGTTGCAATGAGTGAGGTATTTTGTAACCCCCTGGTCCAGGGGCTGGTCCCGCTCTGTATGGCATTTCCTACCGGGCCGCCAAGAAAAAGAAAATATAAAGTATATATTCTGTTCTATTGATTATTACTGTCTGAAAGGTGTTTTGTTTTAAAATAAGGTGGTATTTTCTCTGAAGTAGCATTAGCCTGTGACGCTTCAGTCAAGTTTAATAAAAAATAAATAAACCTTTTAACTAGTCGATAAAAGTTTTTATATGAATGATGCATTTTCAATGTTTGTAATTTGTTCAAAGTTACTTTTTGAGTGAAGAATCTGGCGATATGATACAAATCACGATACAGGTGGAACGAAAGTGTAGTAACAAGGGTATTTTTTATTTATTTTAATGTAGTAGTACTTGACTCTGGCGTCGCCGAATGTACAGCCCCGCGTGACTCTTGACAAAGTAATTACTGCTTTTAACTTGTTTTGAAACCAAACATCGGCTTAAAAAGAAGCTGGAGTCAGCTGTATCCTCTCGTCCCGAGTCGTCGTTGCCGGTATCCCGCGGGGTTGCACAGTTCGTTCAGCTGCAAAGGACACAATTATTTTTTTTAACCATCTAAGGGCCAGAAGAAGTTACACAAAAATGAACTAACGCCTTGAATATTTGCATGGAAATTGTAAATTTAAAATGTTGTCATTTTATTTTACAAACACTTAATTAATATTAAAAAAATGTATGATAAAATATGATTTGAATAGCAAAATATTAAATTAATTAATTAAATAAACTCAAGTTATAATTGTTAATCCATTTAGTTTTATCAGCTGATGAAACTGTAGAAGGCTGCAGGTGAAACATCAGTGCCTGCTTTTATTATTTTTATTATTTTGTGTTTTGTGTGTTTTATTTATCCATAAAAAAGAGATTTTAAGCAGAAGGTCATAATCTAATGAAAAAAATAGGCTTTAGAGGAAACAGCCCAGAAACCTCTACTAAAGGTGCAGCCCTGCAACAAGATGTAAATATTCTCACCTCCATGTATTTATTTTCCTCCTTAATCCTTCCTGAGGTCTGGCATTAAACCGGCCGGTGCGCCGCGGTAACTCAGTGTTGCGAGGAGAAGTGGCTCCTTTTGTGGCTGCTGTTAGCATTAGTCTGAGATTTGCATACATTTCTCTTGGAGGCGTTAAAAGTAATATAAAAAAAAAAAAAAGACTAATTCACAATTGAAAGTCTCTCTTGCGAGATTAAAAGAGTCCCATTAGAAATATGTGACTGCTCATGTAGTTTGTATTTCATTTCGATGCCTCCTCCCTCCGTCCTCCACGTCTCTTTTGTCGGAGGCTTTGATTAGTCGCCAGGTTGGCAGCGACCGAAATAAGAGAAGAAGTGAGATGTTTAATCTCCGCGCCGTTCTGTCGTCCTGTCTGCCTTTTTCACTTTACTTCTGCGTCAAACACTTTGTTGATTCACGGAACAAAACACACGATCACTGAAACAAATTCAAGGAACAAAACACACGATCACTGAAACAAATTCAAGGAACAAAACACACGATCACTGAAACAAATACAAGGAACAAAACACACAATCACTGAAACAAATTCAAGGAACAAAACACACGATCACTGAAACAAATTCAATGAACAAAACACACGATCAGTGAAACAAATTCAAGGAACAAAACACACGATCACTGAAACAAATTCAAGGAACAAAACACACAATCACTGAAACAAATTCAAGGAACAAAACACACGATCACTGAAACAAATTCAAGGAACAAAACACACGATCACTGAAACAAATACATGGAACAAAACACACGATCACTGAAACAAATTCAAGGAACAAAACACACGATCACTGAAACAAATTCAAGGAACAAAACACACGATCAGTGAAACAAATTCAAGGAACAAAATACACGATCACTGAAACAAATACATGGAACAAAACACACGATCACTGAAACAAATTCACAGAACAAAACACACGATCACTGAAACAAATTCAAGGAACAAAATACACGATCACTGAAACAAATACATGGAACAAAACACACGATCACTGAAACAAATTCAAGGAACAAAACACACGATCACTGAAACAAATTCAAGGAACAAAACACACTATCACTGAAACAAATTCAAGGAACAAAACACACAATCACTGAAACAAATTCAAGGAACAAAACACACGATCACTGAAACAAATTCAAGGAACTAAACACACGATCACTGAAACAAATTCAAGGAACAAAACACACGATCACTGAAACAAATTCACAGAACAAAACACACGATCACTGAAACAAATTCAAGGAACAAAACACACAATCACTGAAACAAATTCAATGAACAAAACACACGATCACTGAAACAAATTCACTGAACAAAACAAGGAACAAAATACACGATCACTGAAACAAATTCAATGAACAAAACACACGATCACTGAAACAAATTCAATGAACAAAACACACGATCACTGAAACAAATTCACGGAACAAACACACGATCACTGAAACAAATTCAATGAACAAAACACACGATCACTGAAACAAATTCACGGAACAAAACAAGGAACAAAATACACGTTCACTGAAACAAATTCACTGAACAAAAAACAAGGAACAAAAAACAAGGAACAAAAAACACGATCACTGAAACAAATTCACTGAACAAAACAAGGAACAAATTACACGATCACTGAAACAAATTCACGGAACAAAACAAGGAACAAAACACACGATCACTGAAACAAATTCACTGAACAAAACAAGGAACAAAATACACGATCACTGAAACAAATTCACGGAACAAAACAAGGAACAAAACACACGATCACTGAAACAAATTCACAGAACAAAACACACGATCACTGAAACAAATTCACGGAACAAACACACGATCACTGAAACAAATTCACTGAACAAAACAAGGAACAAAATACACGATCACGGAAAAAAATTCACGGAACAAAACACACGATCACTGAAACAAATTCACGGAACAAACACACGATCACTGAAACAAATTCACTGAACAAAACAAGGAACAAATACACGATCACGGAAACAAATTCACGGAACAAAACACACGATCACTGAAACAAACGCACGGAACAAACACACGATCACTGAAACAAATTCACTGAACAAAACAAGGAACAAAATACACGATCACGGAAACAAATTCACGGAACAAAACACACGATCACTGAAACAAATTCACGGAACAAAACAAGGAACAAAATACACGATCACGGAAACAAATTCACGGAACAAAACGCACGATCACTGAAACAAATTCACTGAACAAAACAAGGAACAAAACACACGATCGCTGAAACAAATTCACGGAACAAAACAAGGAACAAAACACACGATCACTGAAACAAATTCACTGAGCAAAACAAGGAACAAAATACACGATCACTGAAACAAATTCACGGAACAAAACACACGATCACTGAAACAAATTCACTGAACAAACACACGATCACTGAAACAAATTCACGGAACAAAACACACGATCACTGAAACAAATTCACGGAACAAAACACACGATCACTGAAACAAATGCACTGGCTATTCACAATTTTAATAAATAATAATAATGAATAAATGAAAAAAAAAAGTATTCAAAATAGAATGTTTGATAATTTTATTTTCATTTTTCATAAATATTATAAAAATAAATATAAATTTAATTTTAAACTTTAAAATGTATACATTTTTATTCTGTGTTATTATTCTTACGTCTTTTTGAAATGTGTATTTTTCTGTTGAATGTAATTACTTCTCATCTACAATCTCTTTGTTTTCCGTCCACATCAAAGATACTTGACTGACGCGTCACATGTTCCGATCCGCCTCTTCCTGGTTGGTTCCTGGGAAAACACACGGTCGCCTGAATGAGAACATGTGAACACGTCTCGGGGGTGGAAGTGCACACGGTGCTTATCACTCTGACCTGAATTCTATGACGACAGACAATTTTACAGACAGCTGGGGATCAATCAAAGCCTACTTGAAATATGCCACCTGCCACTTTTACATTAGGAGACATGCTGTTCAAAATGGAACGTTTTCACTTGTGTTTGTGATTATTTTACTGCCAAAACTTGCTCTCCTCATGGGGGCCACGAGTGCCAAATGATTTATTCCCTCGCCACCTCCACTCTCTGGAGTGGAGGGAATAAGCAAAAAGGGGTAGCGGTGAGATTTACGTAAGTCGTCTCTTCATGAGAAGTGAGGGAAGGTCTTAGCTCAAAAAGCTCAAGCCCACTGAGCGCTGTAGTGCACGTGCACAACAAGAGCCTCGTTCAATAACACACACATGTTTTTTTTACCTGACCAGTGATTACGTCAAGATAATAAAAATATTGTTGTGTGTTTTTCGATTTGCACGGAAATGTCAGATGTAGCTAAAATGTGTTTAGCAGGCAAGCACCGTGGTAACTCCATATATAGGTGATATTTCATTGTAGGTTTTGGTCGTCCAAAAAATTTGGATGGTGGCTTCCTCCACTGTTAGAACAGGGTAATAGCAACCGTATAAAGTTGTGAAAACTGAAGTGTTTCCAGGCAGCAAGTGAGGTGTTTAGCAGGCTAGCACCGTGGTAACTCCATATTTAGGTGGTATTTCGTTGTAGGTTTTGGTCGTCCAAAAAATTTGGATGGTGGCTTCCTCCACTGTTAGAACAGGGTAAAAGCAACAGTATAGAGTTGTGAAAACTGAAGTGTTTCCAGGCAGCAAGTGCATTTTGGATGTTTATTGTTTTCTCTTTCTTAGAAGAATCAAAAGGTACTTTCGGAAAATGTTTGCATGCAAACTGTGTGTTGCGTTGTCAAGAACCCTTAAGAATAATATAATAATAGCCTTAAAGTGATAGTTCACCCAGAATCAAAACTTCACCCGTTTTCTCCTCACCCTCATGTCGACTAAGAGTTGGGATTATTTTATTATTATTATTTTCACAGTATTCTGTCCCTTTTTAGAGTTATAGGCCAATCATTTTTTTTGTAATAATTCTTCTTGTCGAAGCTTCTGTACAACATGGACATTACAGTCCATTATAGTCGCTTCAATAATATTAACATACATTATTTACCTGTAACTCTTATAAGGAGCAGATTAGTCTGAAAATAATCCCAACCCTTAGTCGACATGAGAGAGAAGTTAGAAAAATGAGTGTAAGTTTGAATTTTAGAGTTTAATATTGGAAACCACGATTTTTTAAAAAGTGAAACTAATCATCTCAGACAACATTTAAAAGACAGGGAGCGAAAAACTTTCCCGGAAAATGTCAGAAAGAGAATTTTTTGGTTTTCGTCTGAAACCATTTCGTCGTGGAAAATATTTGACATAAATTTGGATGTCAAAAAATGAATTCCAAATTTTTCCAGTTGTTTGATTTTGGCTTTTATTCTTCTTCATTTGTAAAATATAAATCATTCTCCTATTGAATAAATGTTTTTTAATGAATAATAAAAGAAGAAAATTAGATGAAATGAAACCAAAATGTTCAAAAGTAAGAGACACGGAGGAGGTGAGACCGAGTCAAAGGCAACATTGATCATTTAGGAAGTCGGGGATGTTTTTAACAACAAAAAAATTAAACTTGAACAAAGATAACACAAGTAGATCCAATTAAAAGCCTTTTAAAGTCACTTTTACGGCCGTCGGACGAAATGGTGGCGAATGTTCGGTCTTGTACGCCGGATTAAACAAGTGTTTTCATAGCGTCCAAAGAGGAAACAGTCATTTCAAACCCAACAAAACACGCCTTAAGAATCCCTCAGTGCAGCTTATTACACGTCTGCGGTCGACTTTACTCGCTCTCTTGACCACGTTTGGACGCAAGCAATAAAAAAAAGAAAAAACTCATGTAAAACAGGAATTCAACACGCAGCTTTAACCAGACTCGCTCGCTCTTCCCTCCATCTGGTGTTGTAAGAGTGGCTCCTCTGGAGAGCGCTCGACAAGAGGTCAGCAGAACACCTTCCGACTGGACGCATATGCTTCGCGAACTGTTGCTGTTTGGTTCGGGAAGAACATACATTTGAATCCAGATTAGACGAGATAATTAGCTTTCTGGGAGCCATTAATTTTGGCAGGTGAGGGAGAGAGCGAGGCGGATAAATAATCGCTCTCGTCACACGCTGCTAAAAAAAAAAAAAACCCAACTGCTCATTTTTAACTAAATTGACCTCATTGTAGATGAAATATTAAAAAGGCTGTTAATGAGGACGGTTATGGATTAACACGGTCGTAGGTAATATAGCGGCCACTTGTTCCATCACCTGTGATGGACAATAAAAACCTCTTACCACAAAAAAAACAGCGAGGATCTCTGGCTCGGGTCCAGCTCGGTAAGAGTTCTGTTGGCCCTCCTGTCTGTTTCCAACATGAATCATCTAATCCTCCTTTCATTATCTACATTCGCAGCCCTTTGGCTGTATTCGTGTGTCCTCAAGTCAAAATATGAAGTAGAAACGAACACTTTTATTTAGCTTTTACTTCTGTTTTTTAGTCTCTAAATTTGAATAATGGGTCATTTCCTGTCATTTTTGTATGTGAACATTAAACATCAAACAGGTAATACAAGTTATATAAAACTAAATGAAATAAAAGCATATTTAGCTTGATTTTATTACTAGATTTCGTACATTTCAACCTTTATTTTCGCTTGATGGCCCCTTAAAAACAACTGTATTTTGTTTTTAATTCTATTGTCTATTACTTCTCTCTTAATTTGTAAGCATTTGTTGACCCTTAAAATGTGATTAATAAGAAATATGTGTGGGTAAAAGTGCTTTTAAATAAAAAAAAATGTGATAAATGAGTATATAGAATAGAATAAAAATAATGATTTAAGTTTATTTAGCTTGATATATTAGTTGATTTGATACTTTTAAACAATTGTTTTTTATTTCTATTATCTATTAACAGTCTCTTAATTTTTCAGGACTTTTGTCATTTTTGTAAGAATGTAAATTATGAATAAATATTTGTGGGTAAACGTTATTTTGTATCAAAATGGTATATAAAACAAAATAAAATAATAACTTTAGCCTATTAAGCTTGATCTTATAACTAGATTTTATATTTTTTGCTACTTTATTTTTGCTTGATGGCCCCTCACAAACATTTTTATTTTATTTTTTATTTTATTTTTTTATTTATTTTAAACAAGATAGTTAGCATGAACACAACCAGGCTAGTTAGCATGAACACAAACAAGCTAGTTAGCGTGAACATTAACAAGCTAGACAGCGTCAACCAAAACATAGTAGTTAGCATGAACACAAACAGTCTAGTTAGCATGAACACAAACAGGCTAGTTAGTGTAAACACAAAGAAGCTAGTCACTTGAACAAAAACATGCTAGTTAGCATGAACACAAACAGGCTAGTTAGCATGAACTTAAACAGGCTAGTTAGTGTGAACACAAACAAGCTAGTCAGAGTTTTTTGCTACTTTATTTTTGCTTGATGGCCCCTCACAAACATTTTTATTTTGTTTTTATTTTTATCATTCACTACTAGTCTCTTAATTAAGTATTTATTGCCCCTCGGAACTGTGAATATTAAAAGAATATTTTGGAGAAAATGTTCTTATAAAATACACATAAAATGCTATAATAATTGTAGCATATTTAGCTTGATTTTAAAACTACATTTGATTATTTTTGGTCCTTTCTTTTTTTTGCTTGAGGGCCCCTCACCATAGCCATTGTATAAAATGTGGCCCCTGAGGGACTTCAATTCCCTGCTACTGTTGTAGACTGAATATTTTTTAAAGTGAATCGAAGGTATTTGTTCTTCTAAATGCAATATTGTGTTGTTGTGGACAAGCATGTGGAGCCTGAGAAACAGACGAACAAATGTGTTTCCTCCACTAAAGCTTGTCTTCATTACCAGAAAACAGATCATTTCATGGTTCGGCAGATGGCAGAGAGTGCTTCCATGTAATTCATATTAGTCTGTTTTTTCTTTTAATGAATTATGCTTAAGGGAAACGCTCGTCTTCCAGTCAACTCAGGTGTAAAATGTTATTATCATTAGGTCGTTCACAGTCTGATGACTTCGGCTCACTGAGCAAACGTTGTAAAAAATACAACATGTTCATTGAGTTGCTTCGCTTGATCTCAGCATTAAGGAGGTACAATAAGGTTGTTTACTTGCAGCCGTCACAAACGGCAACCATCACAGCCTCGCCAAGAGAACGGCGCCCCCCTCAGTCGGGGGGGTGGTGGTGGTGGTGGGGGGGGGTGTAGAACGGGCCGGTTGTCTGCCGTTGGCCAGGGACCATTATGTCTGCAGCCGGGAGCGAAAACCCCTAAAATATTTATCAGATAACTTTTCCGTGTGACTATGTTTTTAGCAGATGGTAACATATTTGAGGAGAAAAGTTGTAAAAGGAATATGATTTCACTTGTTGCCATGGGAACGGAGACGGATGAAGATGTTTGATGCTTCGCCGGGCGCCTTCAGCGAGTCGCTGGGAGCATGCGCTTGACGACGTCTTTAAAGATCAGGATTTATATATTTCTTCCTTTTGTCTAGATATGAATATGTTCATGAGCTCATACGTGCATGTTTAATTGTATTTATGTATGATAATATATGCTGGTGTTTATGTATGTGCATGTGTTTGCATGTTTTAGCAACCACTGACTTTTTAGTTGCAAATGGATGATTTTTTCTTTCTTGAAGTAGAAGGTCACTTTTTTTTCCTAATTAGCCCTGAAGTGAACGATAACAACACGTTGAAATAAATTATAAAATAAAAGAATGTTTGAATAAACATATATGTTGTTTTTTAATAAAATAACCTACCCTTGAAAAAAGATGATGAAAAACATAACCTTTAATAAAATACCACAAATCACCCGATCAAATCTAGGGAAATTAAGAACCCAATAGATAATGTCAATTACATTTATATTTGAAAATAATATGTTTGTAAAATTTAATTTTTTTACATACTTTATTATTTTTATGACTTTTGTTTGGATATAGTTTGAATCGTATGTTCCTCAGTTGATCTTGTTATATGTTTGTTAGAACATTTGATTAACAAGATAGTTAGCATGAACACAAACAAGCGAGTTAGCATGAACACAAACAATATAGTTAGCATGAACACAAACAAGCGAGTTAGCATGAACACAAACAAGATAGTTAGAATTAACACAAACAAGTGAGTTAGTGCCAACACAAACAAGATAGTTAGAATTAACACAAACAAGTGAGTTAGTGCCAACACAAACAAGATAGTTAGCATGAACACAAACAAGATAGTTAGCATGAACACAAACAAGATAGTTAGCATGAACAAAAACAAGATAGTAAGTATGAACACAAACAAGATAGTTAGCGTGAACACAAACTAGATAGCTGGCGTGAACACAAACAAGATAGTTAGCATGAACACAAACAAGATAGCTGGCATGAACACACGAAAGATAGCTAGCGTGAGCACAAACAACATAGTTAGCATGTACACAAACAAGATTGTTAGCATGAACACAAACAGGCTAGTTAGTATGCACACCATAAAGCTACTTAGCATGAACACAAACAAGCTAGTTAGCATGAATAATAACAAGCTAGTTAGCGTGAACACAAACAAGCTAGTTACAATTAACACAAACAAGCTCGTTAGCGTCAACACAAATACGATTGTTAGCATGGACACAAACAACATAGTTAGCATTAACACAAACAAGATAGTTAGCGTAAACACAAACAAGCTAGTTAGCTTTAACACAAATAAGATTGTTAGCATGGACACAAACAAGATAGTTAGCATGAACACAAGCAAGATAGTCAGCATGAACCCAAACAGGTTAGTTAGCATGAACACAAACAGGCTAGTTAGCATGAACACAAACAAGCTAGTTAGCGTGAACATTAACAAGCTAGACAGCGTCAACCAAAACATGCTAGTTAGCATGAACACAAACAGTCTAGTTAGCATGAACACAAACAGGCTAGTTAGTGTAAACACAAAGAAGCTAGTCACTTGAACAAAAACAAGATAGTTAGCATGAACACAAACAGGCTAGTTAGCATGAACTTAAACATGCTAGTTAGCATGAACACAAACATGCTAGTTAGTGTGAACACAAACAAGCTTGTCAGCGTGAACAAAAAAAAGCTAGTTAGCATGAACAAAAATAAGTTAGTTAGCACACAGTGCTAAGAAAACACTGCAGCTTTCATTTAAATAAAGCATTTTATTAACCCAAGATAGTTTTAATCGCTAAAGACGCGTCTAAATGTATAAACAACACTGAAACGGCACTTTGTTTTTTCCGCACCACCTGATGAGCTGCCGTCTCTCCGCCGCTCTCCCAAAACGATCCATGTAATCGCTTCTTCAGGGTCAATGGTTTACAAGAAAAAGGGGAATTCTTTGGTTCCTGATGAGGCCCGACGAGAGTCAAGTGCTCCGGCGGAGAAATGAGACGCTTAAGATCAGTGAAATTGTTACATTTCAAAAAAAAGCAATTTCCTTAAATTGCCGAACAAGTTGCTGAAATCAGACACCCAATTAGGATCAGATTTTCGAGGGAAGGAATTAAAAGAGCGCCTCGACTATCAGCGCTGTCTGGCGCGCGAGCTTCCGCCGTCGCTCGGCTTTTATGTTCCGGCGCCGGCGTATCGTGCAACCAACACAATCTAATTAGCTGCTCTCAATTACACGAGTGTTCGTTTTTTTGAAAGAGTTAAAAAAAAAAAAGATCATTCTCGGCCAGCTGTTATTGTCACGTCTATCGACAGATCCTCCCTTTCATGTTCCCTGTGAAAATGAGCAGCCATGCTTCTCAATCCTCGACGTGGTGTCAGGGCCGCTAATACGCTGTGAAATGAGCAATAGTTCGCCGTCATGGAGGGAAATAAACGACACTCTGAATAGAACATTTACTGCGCGTGAAGACGACTTCTATGACACAAAAGCTTGTACTGTGGCAGTGCGGCGTGGAACGAAAGCGAGTCGGTATTCATTTAACACATGAATGAATCAACAAACGCGCAACAAATGAGGGACAACAATTAAATGAAGACAAACAAAGCTCCACAACAACTACAGGACAAATGATCATGATATTACAATAAAAAAACACTGAACATACAACATAAAAAAAAGATACTTTAACAATGTATATTACACAACCGCAAACTTCTAAATCATCAAACACAACCTCAAATAAGTAAATAGTTCTACAGAACAACAATAAACAATATCAGTTATCGCAACACAAACCCACTAAGACACACAGAAAATGACACAATTCTCGTGGCTAAAGTAATAACAAAACATTACACAACAAACGACCAGTTTGTTAAGTTAAACAACCGAAATATACTAAAAACATGTAACAAAAAATAACTAAGGAAACTTGCTGATCTCTAAAGACAACATATATATAAACCATATATGTTGTTTGTTGCTGATAGCATCTGTAACTACACATACAGCACATAATATACCAAAAAGTATGTTTATTGACAATGATTGATAGAGTACATACAATAAGAATCTAATTTTATTACAGGATATGAATAGTACTAACACAGATTATTTAATGGTTTATCGAATTATTGAAACACTGAAAGAGAGATTAAAGTAGGAAAAACAGCAAATCATAAATTCAAAAAATTCTGATGAACAACAAAATAACTGCGGTACACATACTTTATAGTCATAAAAGGTATATGTTGTTGACAGCAACAATACATTATTCACACTTTCCACTTACAACAACAAAACAAGAAACTAACAAAATACACACAAAAAACAACAACTTATTAGCTGACACTAAGACTGATAAATTAAATATCGACATGCTATTTTGACATTAAGCCAATGACCTGACAAACAATCTGATTGAACTCAAACAAGCTAGTCAGCGTGAACAAAAGCATGCTAGTTAGCATGAACACAAACATGCTAGTTAGCATGAACACAAACAGGCTAGTTAGCATGAACACAAACAGGCTATTTAGCGTGAACACAAACAAGCTAGTTACAATGAACACAAACGGGCTAGTCAGTGTGAACAAAAACAAACAAGTTAGCATGAACACAAACAGGCTAGTAAGCATGAACACAAACAAGCTAGTTAGCATGAACAAAAACAAGCTAGTTAGCATGAACACAAACAGGCTAGTAAGCATGAACACAAACAAGATAGTCAGCGTGAACACATGACAAGCTAGTAAGCGTGAACAAAAATAAGGTAGTTAGCATGAACAAGAATAAAGTAAGTAATTAAGTAATTTGTATTTATAAGCGCTTTTTCAGACCGGGGTCACAAAGCGCTTAAACAATCAAATCAATACTCAATAAAATATATACTTCAAAGGTCAAGATAATACTGAGAACAACACAGGAGTTAGCATGAACAAAAATAAGCTAGTTCACACACAGTGCTAAGAAAACACTGCAGCTTTCACATTAAATAAAGAATTTTAAGTAAAGCAAAGTAAGTGAAATAAAAGTGTATGTATCTATATAAATATACTCTAAAGAAAACGAAATACCTAAAATAACTTCAGCGGTTCAAGTCGAAATGAAACTTGTTAACGTCTTTATCAATCGCTGACAGAAACAAGTATGAAATTGGTGCATTCATTGGTATGTATCTGATAGTTTGAAACACTTTAAATCCGTCTGGAAAATAAAGCACCCGCGCACTCGGTCCTGACAACGGTCTGCGGCGGCGGCGAGCGCGAGAGCTGCAGCTTTAATAGGACGGTTTTATTCATCCAGCGATGAGGGCTGTGCACTCGTCCACTCCGGAGCTGCCTTGAGGGACAGTGAGTGATTCCGACCACTCAGCCTCATTATGGAATCATATTAATATTTAAGGAGCTGGAATTGAGGAATAAAGAGGGTAATTGATAGCATCAGAATGGAAGCGTTTGAACCCCGGTGTTATTATTGAAGTGTTTCTCCTGGCTCAGCCACAAAGTGCCACGAGAGCCTTTTTTTGACCAGTGTTTCGTGGATGGAGTCATAACATGAGCCGAAGCCATCTTTTTTTTTTGCTATTTTTATTCCCCGTTGTGTTTTTTTTTCCCCCAAGTTACCTGGAGCGCGGGGAGTTGTAAGGCCAGTAACCTTTGGGAGCGTTCAACACGCGTGTGCGTCAGCTGGTTAGAACGTATGCGAAGGGAAAGTGACATGTAAGCATAAATGAGTCTGCAGGCGAGTCGAGCGAGAACGATAATGATGCTCAGGAGTTCTACTTAGCATAACATAAGGGACCGCTCCTTCCCGCTCGTGGCGTTCCTCGGAACGCTAGTCGCTGGACTTGGTTACGCAGTCGCGCTAATTAGACTTTGCTACGTTTTTTTTAGCCAGCAGCGGAGAAGAAGAAGAAGAAAAACAGCATTGTCTCTTGTTTCTGGATTTTTGTGCTTGATTTAGCCGCCATGTTGCGTCAGACGGTGGATGCTAACGCAGCGCTAGCTAGCGTGTGCGCGGCGGCAGCAGTTGAAGCGCCTGCATGTTGTTAGGTTGATGCATAATTGTTAATTTCTGTCAACAACATTGTGAGGGGTGGGCAATTATAATTCTTCAAGGGACCACATTACATTCTGTGAATGTTGTTAGGGGCCGTCAAGCAAAAAGAAAGACGAGAAAATCCCTCAAAAAAGGACTAAACTGTCGCACTTTATCTACTTCTGCACTTTTATTTGTACGTTGATGTATTATGTGAGCTGTCTGCATCTTTGTTGAGGACAATAGATGGAAATTAGCATTTTTGCTAAATCTGGTGCAGCCATCTTTTTTAATGTAACTGCACATTCTCATTTTAAATAAATAAACTAAAATAATAATAATTATAATGGAAAGAAACCGTCACGGCGTGGATTACAGAACTATAACTGGTTCTCTTGATCATTATAATTCATTAAGGATTTAATTTTAATTTCTATCAGTCAAAGTTTATAATATAAATATGTTAATATAACATATATATATACACTTTCCAACTCCCACCTTGAAATGTAAAACCCCAACTCTCCTGACTCACTCACATGTTTCAAATGTTGAAGTCTTCTTCTCCAAGATGCAGTAAGTCTCTCATCATGACTATGTTTACAACTAATTACTTTATAAAGTTCTCCCCCGTCTGAAATCTCGGCGAACGAGAGGTTACGAGAGCGGAGTCCATTACGATGTAATAATGGTCTTCACTCCTCCTCCGGCCAGCTGAAATCAACGAGTCCCTTGGAGCTTGACCAATCACAGAAGAGTGGGTGTGGTTATTGTAAACAAGATTTAATCTCCAGAAAAACAAAGTTTATTTTATTTTGTTTTGGAATAAATAGTTTAATGAAGATAGACAAAACAACTAACTTTGAAATATAAGTGATTAAATAAAGATAAAAATACATATTTGACCTTTAAACCTAATGTGTTTTTAGGAAAACGAAGTTGATTAAGATAAAACAAGCCTCCAAAAAATGACATGACAACATCCTTAGACTCATACTTCCCGTTAGAGAAAGTTTGGTAAATTAATATTTAGTTTCGGCCGATATATAAATACATTGTTGTGGTCCCTTGTGTTATTGAGTTTCAATGACATACTTAATTGTTTTATTTTTCTGGAGTACACAGTTATATAGTAAATATTTTTGTGAGATTTCAATACTATTCCATTTTAATTCCATTGCCTCCTTGATCGACCTACGAGGTACTTTCTGAAGGTTTCATTGTCAGAGTCAATAGAAGAAAGTTAAGGTACAGCAGTATTATCTTAATATTACTTTATAATTTCCCCTCAAACTAGCATAAAAGTTAAAATCAAGTGTGGAAAAAACATGTTTCACGACTGCTCAGGTCTGACGACTCTTTCTCCGCCGTACAAAAACCCACCTGCTGTAAATTGCTGTGATGTATCAAGGATGTTCGGAAAAGCAGCTGAGCCAAATAAAAACAACAGCGATCCGGTGTCTAGCTGCGAGGACGTAAATGAACTGGCTGCGGCGAGTAAATTTTTCTTCCGGACTGCCCGTGTTGGTATAAATAGATAGCCAATTTGTAAAATCGTCGGCGCGAACATAAGCATCTTGGGCCACTCTAATTGGTCAATTTCCCGCCTGTATTGAGTGCCTAGATTGATTTATTGCCTTTTTAAAAGGCCGTGGGGACCCGCGGAACAGCTGTGCCAGCCGTCCGTGCTGGAGCTGTTATGAAAACAAGGGGCTGAGCATCCGACAGTATTCATGGCAGCAAATGGAGAGTAGAATGGGGCACGGCGGCGTGGCAGACAGCTGGCACAGACTCCCGTCTGCCGCCGCTACCACTGGAGAAGCAGGATTTATTTCACGAGTCCAGACGTCATTCCCCTTTTTTTTCCTCTCCTCGCTCTCTCCTCCATGCACACCAGGAATTAGCCTGATTGCATGAATGCTATAATCACACGAGGACTTCGGTGATTGGAGGAGAGAACAGGCCCTTTTTTTTTTTCCTCCACCCCTGTCAAGATATCTCACACCCACTTGACATGGAGAGAACGCGCCGAGAGCAGATTCGAGTGCGCCGTCTCTCGAGGCTTGAGTGATAGCTCATCCACTCCAGTTTATCCCCGTCGAATCTCGCTGTTTGTTGAACGATCATTGAGATTTCAGCCCTGTCTTATGTCTGGTACAATTGCATCACAAAGTGGAATAACATGTACGGCATTTCGGGGGGAAAATCCGTCTGAGCTTTTGTATCAGATGCAGCTCCGTGCAAGAAGTGACGGAGAAGATTCTTATTATACAACAGAAATGACATATTTTCATTTTCTTATTTGTCCCTCGTGGAAGTCAGCACCTGAAATATTCTTGTTGTTTCACTTACATTTTTTACTTTAGCATCATGTCTTTTTATTCCTTATTGAAAAACATTATTTCAAAAATCATATTGACGTTGTAGTTGTTGAAGTTTTTATTAATTTTATTAATATTTAATGTTTTTTTATTGAAGTTAGTTAATTACTTTCATCTTATTGTACCCATATGTGTATTTTCACAAAAAAAGGTTTATTTATTAAATAATCAATTATCACTATAATGATGATAATGACTTTTTTGAAATTCTTATTTTTAACATAAACTATATAATATTTCTAAATATGTATTTATTTATAGTAATAATAATTACACTGTAGATTCAAATTCACAACACACTTCGGTAACACATTATTGACTGAGTTAGCTTTGGCAAGTAGTTATATATATATATATATATATATATATATATATACAAAAACAAAGTAATTTGCAGCACAAATTTGCATGAGGATGAATCAACTATACAGTATAATAAAAACATCATAATTATTAATGTTTAATAGTTATACAACTAAAAAAGTACAAGCTAGGAGAGGCTAACTAGTTAGCGACTGATAAACTGAGTCTGATGTGAGTCTATTTATTTATTCAGATGACTATTTTAGGATGTTTTAACAAACAACTTAAATCACAAAAAAATATTTTCGCAGATAGATTATTATCTCTACATCCTTTTTTGGTATTTATCTTCAACGTTAACACACTTTAAACAGTGACGCCGGTTGTAGGCGATACTTTAAATGTGGTCATATTTAGCACTTAGCTAATGATTAGCATCACTCATGATCTCTTATGTCATTACTTTCCCAGAATCCCTTGTGATTTGAAGAAGTTTATTATGAAATAATGGCTAACAGGTGCTTCACGAAGGCTGCCAAGGATTGTTGTATTTTGTGGGATTCTGGTCTACATCCTCCAGATGACAATCATCAGTTGTAACTTTAGATACATTTTTTAATTCAAAGAATCATGAAAAAGTTTTTTTTGACAAAGCCATATAAGAGTCAGAGCTGAAATCTTATTGTTTAATTATTGGTTTCTCTATTAATGTAGAATAATTTAAAAAAAAAAGAAAAGCGAAATGATTAACAAACATGGATTTTACAACAGTAAAGAATATGACCGTGATAGTAAAGGCAGTTGTGCTGATTGGCTGCTTTTAATTTGGAAAGCAGGAAGTTTATTTCCTCTTACGAATGGCGTTTAGGGAATTTGGCTAAAAAACTTGGCGAGCTCAGAGCGAGTGTAAGCTTGACAGCGCTGTTGTGCTAAAATGTTTTTAAGTGACGATGAGTCGATCACATGTTTATTGTGTCAGTAGTGATGATGTAATGAAAGATAGACCCGCCTTACGTTGCTTCTGATTGGTCAATATTGCGTGGTCCCGTCTGTGATTGGCTAGCCTGAGTGCCATCCTATTTCTACACTCTACACCCGCTACCCTAAAAAAGGAATAGTCCGGGATCGCTTGACCGGCTTCGGTTTGGAATTCGAAAGTTTTTCCCAACTTTAGACTTAGCACACTGATTGGTCCCTGCTATCTCCAGCCCAATCATCAGGGTTTCACGTTATTATCAACATGGCCGACACGGAACCCGACGCAAAACCCGACGCTAGCGACACTGAAGTCTTCTCTTACCGGGAAAGACATTCTTGCCCTCGCGCCAGATTTCCAAGCCCAACACAACAACACGGTCACGTGAATAATAAGGCAATCTGATTGGATCTCGGTACGAAAGGGTCATCCAGGGGTCATCCAATCGGAAGAGGCCTAGCCCAGCGTGCGCCACGTGACGCCTTCATTACCTGATTTCGAATTCCAAACGGAAGCGGTTCAAGCGATCCCAGACTATTATTTTTTTGGGTAGCGAGTGTAGAACCCAGGCTAGTGATTGGCTAGATTCACGCAACCAATGTTTATTATCATTAAAAATAAGTATAAAATGGGTAAATGTAAGGATGAGAAACATGTGGCGTGAGACTTGTTAGCCTTGAATGCTAAGCTAAGTTAGAAACGTAGCTTCATAAGATTTTGTTTGTCTTCCAAAAGACAAAAACCTCTGCAGCCACAAACGTGTGGAACGACTCGTCGTTAACAAACACAGCCCGGGCATTGTTGTGTTTTTCGTTACACGGAAAAATATCTGAAAGGATATGTAAGTGCATCTGTTCTTTGTAAATCAACTCACACGACTGCACTTCCTCTTGCTAAACAACATTTCCCATCAGGTTTTTTTTTCATTTTTTTTCCAGCAGCTGTTTGATGACATTAGCGAAAAAAAGTAGTTTTTCCCCGAGTTGGATACCAGGCATCGGTTTGTAATACTTCATTTCCACTTCCCAGGCACTAAAATATCCTCTCAGGTGTTCCACTCTTAAGTATCCTCGCCCGTTGACTCTTCTTCTCTGGTGAAATGTGAGCGAAGATAACTAAGTGTCTCCGTTTTTTTTTTTTTTGAACTGCGATTCTTAGAAATTTCTTGTATTTAGTGCTGGGGATTGGGAGCCCGAGTCGTCCACAGACATTTGAATGTGCATTTTTTTTTTGAATGTGCAAGAAAGAGAGAGAGAGAGAGAGAGAGAGCATGACTGCGAGCGGAGGGAGAGAGTGAAAGAACGAGCGAGACGGAGAGGGAGAGAGAGCGATGGCGCAGACTTCATCTAGTACTTAACTTTAGGAAATATGAGTCTGGTTGAAGATGAAAGGGACTTAATCTCAAACGCCTTCTCTCCACCATTCGTTCTCTGTCTGTCCTCTCCTCCGCCGGGACCGGACCACTCCTGCACACTGGAGTGCGTTATGTAATCCCCTCCTAGTCTCCTCACCCCGCAGTAATGGTTTAATTAGAGAGGGGTGGTGGTGGTGGTGGTGGTGTGGGGGGTGCATCGCAGCAACCCACCTGCCATCACATATTTATCAGGCGTTTAGCAACTGTGTGGATCGTGTACATGTCTGCGGATGATTGACAGCAGGGGAGGAGTCTAAATAGATGTAGCAGAGTACATATTGGAATCCAGTAGGTTTTGGAATTCCAATCTCTACCTGTAGGATCTAGAACTGTACTCCAATCTCTACTAGTAGAATTCAAGTCTCTACTTGTAGGATCTCGAACTGTACTAGTAGAGATTGGAATTCCAATATGTACTAGTAGAATTCTACTAGTAAATTTCAAATCTGTACTAGTAGGATCTGGAATTCTACTAGTACAGATTGAAAATCTAGTCTGTTGAGAATTCTACTAGTAGAATTCCAGAATCCTACTAGTACAGATTGGAATTCTACTAGTACAGATTGGAATTCCAATCTCTACTAGTAGAATTCTAGATCCTTCTAGTACATATTGGAATTCTACTAGTACAGATTGGAATTCCAATCTCTTCTCAACAGACTAGATTTTGAATCTGTACTAGTAGGATCTGGAATTCTACTAGTACAGATTGGAATTCCAATCTGTACTAGTAGAATTCACAAGTAGAATCCAATCTGTACTAGTAGAGATTGGAATCCTACTACTGAACAGATTGCACTACCTACAATGTATTTAAAAAAAAAAAACTGCTTCACCTCGTTAACCCCAAATATGTTAACAAATACATTCAGATGCTGTTGTAGTAGGCCTTTGGTGAAATCCGAGTCTTTTCAAAACATTTATGTTTAAAAAAAATGTAATTAATGTTGTTATATTGCAACATTAATCTAATCGACTCATGTCTGAGCAACAGTACAGCTCTATTGTTTTATTTATAGGGTTCGCTTTTACAACAGCTGTACATAACATGAAAGAATTACAATATAAGTCATGTTGTCATGAAGGTTTCATTTATTCCAGAACTTCGTCGTTGATTTCACTCGAGGCTGGATTTGCCCCAACACTGGAGAGCGTCAGCTCCAGTACCTTTTGAGAAAAGGGCCAAAAAACACACTTAAACTCTGTGTTCAAAGCCAGCATTTGCTAGGCCAGCAGCGTTCTTGGATACTGCCTTTTTTTGGACCACTCTGTCCGTGTGAGACAGAGAGAACAGTAGACCGAGATCATGAGACGAATATCTGAACCTTTTTGTGTTTAAAATGTAGTTTTTAAACTTGAAAACTTTGAGCATATTGGTTATGATGTTAGGACGATGAAAATACCAGGTAACAAGATGAAGACAGCCAATGAAGTAAAAAGCTTGCTGTGGTAATTCCTGATGAGAATGACCCCAAAACAATGGACTTACTTCTTGTCTTAACCCTTGTGAAAACAAATGTGTTTGAGGTATCCCTTTTTTTGTCTCTGGGTCATGGTGAACAACCTCCCTGCCTTCTTTACATACATATGCAGTGGTGGAGGTTGTTCACCTTGACCCAGAGACACAAGGGATACCATAAAGTCATTTGGTTTCGTCCACCGGGTCACTTTGACCCACAGATAACGGAGGGATAAGCTGGAGAGAGCTAAAAGTCGTACTGTAGGAGATGCCAGTTGAGGTGTATCAGGATGCCTCCTGGATGACTTCCTAGTGATGTTTCCTGTGCATGTTCAACTAGGTGGAAGCCTAGTGCAGACCCAGAATACACCAGAAATCCTGGAGATCCCTTAGAAACGGTTGGACGACAAGTCTGAAGGAAGGAACTAGTGCTGTTCCTTTCATTAGTTTAGCTCTGAAGTGATGACAATCCAGACAGATCACGAACCGATTCAACAGAGGTCGTCCATTCATCGCTCCGTGTCCACGCAAGTGGCCGGCGCTCCCTCGTCCTCCAGCCTCTCCACCCCGCCCGGTCCCTGGCCAGCCGGGCGGCCAGCCGGCCCAGGCGTGCTCAGTCTGTCAACACTTCCACAGCACTCTCAGTGTTTGAATGGAAACAGGGACGAGCACACACACGAGTGGGCTGAACGCCGTGTGATGTAACTGCCACACGTTCCACCATTCACAGGGTTTTAATGGGTTTTTTTTACATTCCCCTCCGTTCGTGGGATGTCAAACATTTAGAAACAGTTAAGTTAGTATGTTTTCCTTGCAACACCGACGCAGGCGGAGGGAGTTTTTTTGTTTTTACAGGAAAACTGAAAAAAAAAACTGAAACTGAAAACTTGTTTTAGGCTTTGACAATTTGAGCTGAGAACTTGATGGATTGGGTGATACTTAAGATTGAGTTTCAACTTCATTATATGAGGTGATACAGTATATATATGTCATTTAGGTATGAACGGATGGTGCAGAAGATTGTCTTTTGATTTGACTTTTTAAAGCCGCTGCAATGTAAAGTCACAGTACAAGCATTGATTTTGAGGTCGTATACATTGAAGGCAAATCCTTTAATTTGTAACATGTAATTCAAATAAGTACATATAAAGATTAATTTTAATCGTAGACATAAATATTCTTAAAATAGTAACTTTTTCTGTTGTTTTTTTTGGTCAAATCTTGGCATTTCACGGGGTATCCGGATATTTTGGATAATGGATCAATGTACTGCTAATTACATCATGTAGTGTTCCAAATTACCATCTGGATCCACAAATATTTTTTGAAGATTGTATTCTTGGCTACTTCCAGAAGCTACTATCTGATGTCTGATTAATTGACTCCATGCTAACAACTGTATTTGAAATATGTAAAAATGTATTGAACTAAAAAGAGTATATAAACGTGTAAAATATTTATTTTTAATTACAATATGGGTGTCAATTAGCGTCAGATCAAGCTCTTTTCTACCTATAAATAAACAATTGCTTGTATTTAATATATTACTTTTGTATTAGGATTGACAACATATAAAAATAAGAATTATTAAGTCAAGATTTTCTCTTTTTTTATCAAAGTCGGAAAATGTGTAACATCAACAAAACAAAGACGTTAATAAATTGAAGTTATTCCTTTAAAAGAAGAATAGTTTTACACATATAGAAGAATATAAATAGCACATATAGAAGAATATTGGAAGAAATACAAAATTGTAATTAGGATTATATAAAAATCGATTAATATATTTTTCAATGTATTGACATATATTTACAAATGTCCACATAAAATTAATAAAAACTCCTCTATATAAAAACTTAAACTGAAAACTCTTATCTTTTGCTCTTGTTATGCTAATATTAAAATGATACTTCATCCAAAATTCAAACGTCACTCATTTTGTACCCAGACATATGTCGACTAAGGGTTGGGATTATTTTCAGAGTAATCTGTGTCTTTTTAGAGTTCTAAACAAAAATGTTTGTACATTTGAATGTAGCTACTGAAGTGCAGATGTCTTAGTCTTCCTCTCGTCTACCTCCATGCAACGTCCATCTTGTATTGAAGCCTCGACAAGAAGGAATTCTTCAGGAAAAAAATAATCTTAAACTTTTTTTTTGGCGGACGCTGCTAGGCCATCATCCTATACAGTAATCCAGTAAATATGACAAGCCATTTTTCACCTGTTTAGTCATTGGTATTTGGATGTTTTTAGTGTCTTTTTGGACAAAGACGAAGACAACAGCTCGAGCGCTACATTAAAGTTGATATACTTTTTTGCCTATAACTTGAATGGAAAGGAACAAAATACTGTTAATAAATCATCTTTATTCCACATGAGGGTAAGTAGAAAATGAGTGAGTTTTGGGTGAACTATCACTTTATTTATAAGTACATTGTCAATGCCTGAGTTTGTGTTTTATATTTCAGTGCTTTCATTCAGGTTTATTCTTGACTGGGTTCATTCAGACCCATGGACGACAGTCCCGGGTTGAATCCGAGTCGACACAAAAGCGAATCGCTCGCCACAAACTTAAGTGTCGTTCGCGCGACTTCCTATAATTCATAGTTTTCCTCGCGCCTCCATGTGTTTACGAGCGCGAGGACTCCAGCGAGCCTTCCAGTGAGCTTCCCACGAAGAAGCTTATCTGTCAAGGAGGAGGGCCAGCCCCACTCCGGGGTGCGAATCCGTGCTCTCTCTCTCAGGAAAAGCAAGTGTCCCGGGGTCAGGGGTAGAACTGGGGTCCGCCGGCGCCGACACATTGCACACGCAGACACATTTCTGAGGCGGAGGGCGAACAGCGCTTCCTCCGCTGCTCCCGCACAACTGCGGGGCTGAATAGAATTAAGCAAGAGTTCAATAATGACTTATTAAAGTGCCGTGAATAAATCAAGGGTGGGCGCCATTAGCGCTGGTTCTGATGTGTCTGCTGGAGTGTGGACGTGCTAATCCGGGGACAGGTGGGGAAGAAGAAGAAGCAAATCGAGGAATTAGTTTGAGGAGGGGACGTCTGTGCTGGAGTGAAGGAAATAAAAAACAAAAATAATTGTTGGAACCTGCAACACCTCTCTTTAAACAACAGTTTAATGAGAGGTGAAAAGAAGGTCAAACCTTCGTTGTGATTGACAGTATATATATGTCATTTAGGTATGAACGGATGGTGCAGAAGATTGTCTTTTGATTTGACTTTTTAAAGCCGCTGCAATGTAAAGTCACAGTACAAGCATTGATTTTGAGGTCGTATGCATCGAAGGCAATTCCTTTAAATTGTAACGCGTATTTCAAATAAGTACATATAAAGATTCATTTTTATCATAGACATGAAAATTCTTGAAATAGTTCCTTTTTCTATATAGTTTTTTGGTCAAATCTGTGCACTTCAGGGGGTTTCAAGATGTTTTAGATAATGGATCAAGAAACTGAAAATTGCATTATGTAGTGTTCCAAATTACCATCTGGATCCACAAATATTTTGAAGATTGTACTCTTGGCTACTTCAAGAAGCTAATATCTAAAGTCTGGTTAAGTGAGTCCCTGCCGGGGACAGGTGGGGAAGAAGAAGCAAATCGAGGAATTAGTTTGAGGACCAGGGATGTCTGTGCTGGAGTGAAGGAAATACAAAAAAAAAGAATTGTTGTAACTTGCAACACCTCTCTTTAACCAATTCAATGAGAGGTGAAAGGAAGGTCAAAACCTTTGTTGTGATTCACATAATGTTATCAAGAAATCATTTTAAGTGTCTTGCAAGTTGCAGATTAAAGTCCGGGGGTTGCCATATCTTTTCATACAGATGTTCGCAAACGACTGCTCGGCCAAGGGGCCGTCGAGGATGGAGCGCGTTGCCTCGCCGAGTGCCAGACTCCTCCTCAGACTGATAAATCACCATGCCCCGGCCCTTCTCCTGTGTTTTCTTTTCAAATGTAGAATCGATGGATTTTTCCTTCATTTCATTGACCTGTGCATAATGGTGCTCTCACTCCTCCACCGCTGGGACGGGGGCTTTGCAGACGTGCCTCGCCCGGGCAAAAGACATGCCTGCCCGGAGCTTTTGTGTTGCTTATTGTTCAGACCCGGAGAAATTAATGTGCTGTGAAATTAGCATTTTATCGGACTGCAGATACAGTAATGGAGGCAATTAGAGAGCAGGGGGAGAAGTGGAGGAGCGAAGAGGTAGAAGGGACGATCCCGGGGCCGCCGGAGCCGAGCCGGTGAGTCGCAAGCCGGACTCGAAGATAACACAATCACCTCCGTCCGGCGGGCGGCGGACGATAGCGCTTACGAATAAGGTGTTTGTTGTGTGTCGCTCATATGTCGTGGAAAATAATTGAGTTACAAAAATGAACATAATGTGAAGAGAATGACGATAAATCCAATATGAAAATCATAATTTGAGCTTAATTCTTAATAGCACTAAATTGACCCATGTGACCAAGTTCATTTAAATGAAAATACTGCAACATATACTTAAAATTATCCATTTTTTTCATCAAGTTTCCAACTCATCCATATTCATTTCATGTTCATGAATTTATTTAAGTAAAATTGAATTGGTTTTTAAGGGAAAACTTCATTCAAGAGAGGTTTATTACCGAGAAAAATAAAGTTACCTTCTAGAATGAAGGAATAGAATACAACAATACAATTAAATAGAAAAATATATATATCATATATATATAATAAATATATATATATATATATAGAAAAATAGAAAAGTACCTTGAGCAGGACCCTGGACTGTCCCACTGATCTTGCGTAGCTACCCTAAAACTATATGTCTTAACTTAGTCACAAATATTAATTAATGGAAAGACTTTAAATTCTTGGTGTTAACAGGAAGTTTAGGTATTCCAAGTTGTCCACAGAATGTATCTGAAACATCAGAAACATCTGTAACTTATGTTCCGTACGATAAAATCGAACCATTGCGGCTACATTTTTCAAATATGTAGTAAAATGTAAAACTTTTACTTTCTTAGCAAATAAAATTATTTAAATAATCACATTAGCTTTTTTTTTCTGCCATTGGTTAAAATCCATAAAAATGTTATATTTATTTGAAAAGTATTGATCATTAAGAGTTTTTTTTTATGATTTATGATGTAGAATTTGACACCATTTTTTGTTGGATAAGTTAAAAAATATATAATTTAAAATTTAAAGCCAAAGATCACAATGATTTATACAAAAACACGACTGCAAAACACACTTTAGCACCAACTAGCATTCACTTAGTATTTTAATCCATCCAGAGAGTTTTGTTCAGTAAAACATGTACAACAATGATTGATTCTTATCCTCAGTATTTTCATTTATGATTGAATTTCACCTGTGAAGTTGAATTTCAAAGATCACTCACAGTATCTGAGAAGAAATGCTTCAGTCTTTTTGAAGTCACCTTCAGTCCAGGTCTCCTCCGGATCCATTTCTGGTGTGATCTAGTTGTAGATCAAGCCGACGTGATGGGTGAAAACATGTGAGAGCGAGAGAACGCTAACAAATCAATGCACCTTCCATCATTTCTCGTGGGTTATTTTCGGACATGACTTTGTGTATTTATACGCCGAGGCTTGCGGCCACGTCTCCAGATTGAAATTGATCTTCTGATTGTGAGCTGATGGACTTTATCTGATCCAGAGAAGCCGTCTCTCTGCGGACTTGTGGCACCCCCCCCCCAGCTGCAGGTGTAGCGCTGAAATAGATATTTACACGACATGTTAAAGATGAAGACTATTGTGGACAACAAGAGGAGCCTTCTATTATTCTGCTTCTGTTCTTGTGAAGGTTCTCACTCCCCCGGCGCTCTAAAAACATCCTGTAAAATTCGGTCAACAGAGTTTAAAAGATTTCTTCAAAGTTTATAGCTAAAGTGTTTTCCCTTCAGTCCTCGTGGCCTCTGGAGTGGTTGGTTTTCACAGGTGAACAACATTCTTTTAAGTGAAAAGACAGTTTTTTACAAACAGACACCTACTGATGAGTACAATAGAGGTCCAGGATCTATTTGAGACACACTTAAATCAACACATTAGTTGACCTTTAACAGTTTTTTCTCTATTCTAATTTTGAACGTATAAGGATTTTCTTAAAAAACTGTTAACCGTGTTGCAGAAAGAGTCATTTGTGGCGATTATGAGATCCGAAAAATAGTTTATACTGAAAAAAACAGGAAGTTCTATTCACCTGCTTTTCAAACTATTTCACACTCATATTTTGCTGTATTTACCCGTCGTGCCTTAAAAGCAGTGAAAATAATGGACTTTAACCTGTCTGTGGTGCAAAAAAAACATCATAATCATGTTGCATTGTTGTCACCAGTGAAGCTCTGGATACTTGTACTGGATACTACCATGTTTTCTATTGAATTTGAATGTCAAAAATAAAAATATCCATCATTGAAGGAAGAAGATCAGAATAAACAACAACAATTGAAATAATAATGATTTATAAAAAAAGGATTAAATGGGAAATTAAATGGCAAAAATACTATATTAATAAAATACATTATGTGTTATACTGATGCAGTATTCCTGCAGTTCTTTATGGAAGGAACTCCTAATTATTATTTTTTTCCAGATTTATCTTTCAACATACATGTAATTGTTTCCATTGGTAAAGGTTCAGTCAGTCCTCAAAGTCCTGGAACAATTGCTTGATCCGATCGTAGCTAAATTTATCTGCTAGTAGAAAACTCTAGTTTAGAAAATGGACCTCGTTGTTCTTGCATTTGTGGTTTTGTTTTTCGGCTTCTACACCATCAGATAGATGGCAGATGATCCAAATATTTGCGGGATTAAACAAGTCATGGAAATCTTGAGAGCAAATGGTAAAGATCAGTTTTAATCGGCAGCAGAAGGGCTATAAAAACAAAGACAAAGACTTCTCTGTGATGATGTTCGTACAGATGTTGATGTTGAAGTTTTTGAATTTCGGCAACAGAAGCTCTTTGCCAGGAGTGACCAGCCGAAGTTATGTATACTGTACAAGAGTTCACAGAGATGTGAGCCGACTTCTTTCCCTGGTGGAGCCAGACACCCACTTCGAATCCCCCTCCTGCGTTTCTGAGTAAAGACAGCATGACTTCTGCAGTCGGAGGATCGTGCCCAATAAGAACATTATCCCAAAAGAGAGCACTGGGCTGGCAAGACTCTGATATAATACCCCCTTCCCTCTTAACTTCCACAAGCTGAGCGCTCAAAGTAAAGGCAGAGACAGGGGGACTTTACCACAAAGATACCCCCACAAACACCATCCATGAAAACCAATGTCTCCCCCCACCAGCTGTAGGGGAGGAAAGCAAAGGCCTGCATAATGTCCTTATTCCCAAACATGAGGGTGTAGCCAGTGTGTCCATTAGTGTCAACACACCGATGCTAAATGGGCCCGCGCTGTCTTTTCTTCTTAGCTCCCAAGTGCTTCTCTGTCTGCACACCCGATGTAGTTGGTCCACTGGGTATTATCCATTCTGATTGGGAGTGTTGCCTCCGAGAGGAGGGAGATAGATGAGGACATGCCACAGCGCCGCTCTGATACCTGTCACCGGCATCGTGTTTATGTGCTAAATGATGCCGGTGGAATGGACGGCTGCCAGCGGCGGCTCGCGTGAATGAAAGGTCTTAAGCAGTCGACTAACAACATCTCCTGTGTGAGATTAGCGACGTTACCAAAGTGACGCCGCCGCGACCCTTTTTGTCTGGGAGAACTCATCTTGAAAATACAAATGGGATTCCTGAGTGAGTTTATTTTATCCCATTTGTCCTTCTCTCTACGACGCGTCACCGCGAGTCGACTCGAGAAGCTCTTCTGCTGATTAGGAGAAGGGTTGAAGTGGCTCTTAACGCGGTCGTCGAACGGTCTCACAGCCTGAACCGTAACTCTGTCAAAAAATAATCACTTTTGTCATTTACGTTTTTATTGATAACTGGATTTAGCACTTCCATTGTTTTCTTTATCCAGTTTCCTTTCTTAGTCTAAAACCATAAGTAAGTATCATTTATAGAGCGCTTTTCTAGACCAGGGTCACAAAGTGCTTTAACAATCAAAACGATACTCAATAAAATATATGCTTAAAAGGTCAAGACAATACAGAGACAAACACAAGAGTCTCAGAAATCAGGGAAAAACACAAATAAAAATGTTTTGAGATGTTTCTTGAAGGAGTCAGTAGATCATCAAACACAGAGAGAGGAAGATCGTTCCAAAGCTTAGGAGCAACAGTCTGGAAGGATTTCTCTCCTCTGGTCCTGAACCGTGTTCAGGAACCATCAGTAGATTCTGATCCACAGACCTCAGAGCCCGAGCTGGGGTGTAAATCTGGATCAGATCACTGATGTAAGGTCTGACCATGAATAGATCTGAAAGTAAGAACCAGAATTTTAAAGTTGATCCTGAAAGAAACTGGCAAACGGTGAACAGATTTAAGGCTCGGAGAAATGTGAGTTCTTCTACTAGAGCAGGTCAGAATTCTCGCTGTGTATGTATCGGATTTGTTTAAAGCAAAAAAAGATGATTAAAATACATTTAAATAAGTGACTCTTACATTATAATGGGCATATATTAAATTAAATAACTGAAAAGTTAATTCTCCAACACTGTCAGCAACTTCTTGTGGAAAGGAATAACTAGCGCAACCGAGTATTACTTTCTAATAACAGCTGACCAATTATATTTGTCAAGAGAAAAAGTGTCACAACATATGACATTGATAAGTCAGATTTCAGCCCCACTCACCTTGCTATCAGCCATAGAGACATTGGGGTTTTTTTTTATTGAAAGATATTCCCTGAAACTAAAACTGGTCAAAAACACACAGAAAACATAACAAAACTATGTAGACATATGTCAAACATAGTACATATATGTTATTAATACTCCCAGATGCTTTGTTTTTAAGTGTGTCGCCTCCTCTTGGCTCTTTCTCACAGATTATCACTTTAAAAGCTGAAATCCCACCTCTGATACCATTTGTCTTTTGCTAGATCTTCATCCTCTTTTTCTCTAGAATGACTCGATTGGAAAAATAAAATATCAAATCATCCATTCGACCAGTGCCAGGCTCAAGAGCTGAAACGATCAGTGGTGTTACAAACTGGCTGGTGATCATCGTCGTTGAGCTATAGGCTACGTAGAGAAGTACTTGTTTCATAAGGTAAGGTAAGGTAAAACTTTATTGAACCCTCAGGAGGTCTCCTTCGGTAAATTGTTTTTTTCCAATAGCCAATACATAAAGCATTTTTTTATAAAAAATAAAAAATAAATCAAAATAAAATAAGAACAAGAGAAATAAAGAGGAAGAACAAGATGACACAATCTAAGTCTAAAGATAAAGAACTTAGATCAAAGAAAAACAACAAAGACAAAGGATACAAAGACTAACATAGAACAGAACATCAATATACTTTCACTCCACTCCTGCCCCCGAACCCAAAATTGTACAATTTAATAGCCCGAGGAATGAATGAGTCCTTGAGTCTATTTGTTTTGCATGTGTTTTGCATGTTTTTTCATGTGTAAATACAAACAATGTGAACTTCCCTAGTCAAGGTTTCTTTTCATTCTCTGATTCGTACCAATATTTCCATCGTTCTTAAATCAAATCCTTATTATTTCCGCATTGAAAATCCTCTGAATTTACAACTCAACCCTTGGCTGATCCGAGGCCAGCCCTGCTGCGACCCAGACATTCATCAAGAGGCTGAAAACTGTCCCCTGCTCAGCTTTCGTCGCAAAACTTTATTTGATCGAACAACATGAGCTAAATGTTCTGTTTACAATCTCCACTGCGGGGGGAAGACAAAAAAAAAAAGAAACCTTCCCTAAATCTGTCAGACGTGCAGCAGATGTGCTGAAACGCAGGAAATGATGTCACTTCTTCCCCCAACTCTCCTCCTGTGAGCGTGATGACTAAAGAGCAGTGATCAGGGGGATGTGATTACGCAGAGGGAGACTTGCACTGTGGTGACAGTTGTGCTAACTCTCCTCTTTTTTTTTTCACGTCGCTGTTGTTGCCGCCGAGGCTTAGAGCAGAGCAGACCTCGTTCACATTCATCACGACGCCCTCTACAGGATTTAATGCGACGACATTTCTCCTCGTCCTCGACGTTTGCAACTCTGGAGTGGATGAATACTGTGGAAATATTGAAGTGTGTGTCGAGGTGGCTCTCGTTTAGAAGTTGAAGCTTGACTCAAAAATGATGGCCATTTTTTTCGGAGCTTAATCTCATTCATACATCACAGTCTCTCTATATGTTTAAATATAACATTAATATCCTTCAGTCATATTTTAATCTGTTTAAAAAGTCAGTAAAATGTGGTTATACAAGCAAAATGTATTTAACTACATGTTAAATATGATTTAATTTGCTAAATTGAACTCATTGAATATACAGATATATATAATGTATACAATATACAAAATGCTCATGATCATGTGAATAAAATATTTTTAAATACAATCAAATATTGTAATTTTAAAAAGGAAATAAAAAAGAAACCATGCAAATTGACATTTTTTACATTTTATATAACATGTATTTATTCATTTTTTTTCCACATCTTTTTTAATGTATTATTAATTAGAACAAAAACAAATAAATAAATAATAATTATATAAAGAGAAACTCAAGTTGATTTTAGATAAATTAAAGAATTGTCTTTACCAAGAAATTGGACATATTTTAAATGAATGCTATACATGTTTATTTTACATCATAGAACCCCCTAAATGCTGCGAAATATAGGTTCTTTTTAATTTACAGATTGTAATATATATGTGTTTTATTCAGAATCAGACACGATAATTGCCAGTGTTGTAAGAGATGTGTTTGTGGTGGCATCGCAAAATAAAAGAATGAAATGAAATAACACACACACAAACTTTTGTTATTGATTTTACCGAATTGTTATCCACTTGTTATCCTTTTATTCACAAAGCAATGGAGCATAAAATATGAGGAAAACATTTTTTGAAATGTCTCAGTTGAAAAGTTTGTTTTGTAATTTTATTCCAGAAATCTACTGTGCATGGTTTCGCATTATATCTCTTTAATTGTTTCATTATAAATGTAAATATAAACAGCATAACTCCATTTAAAATGTCTGGAGGTTCTTAAAAAATCTCTGTCAGCCAGACTAGCAGGGGATGATCCCTTTTTCAGGCTTTATTTGTTTTTGTATATTGGGCTTTTCCGGGCAACTATGTCCGATAACACACTGTGTTAAATAGTTTATATAACAATTTCTACGTTTTTTAAAAAAGAACAATAAAGTGGTGGCGGCATTAAAAATGCAGGCGCTCTCTCAGGGGTAGAGAGAGCGGCGTTCTTACTTAACCTCAAATATTTATTCACTCCTGGTCCTTGAAAGCTGAAGTGCTTGAAGGGGCAAAATATGAAAGTGTGTGTCGGTGTGTTTGATACCTGGACACACTGCTCCGTCACTCACGGCAAAATCCTACTGACAACAACACAAAGCTCTTTCCACGGTGACCTGCCGACATCCATCCCATAATACTTTCCCTTCCTGTATAACTAAATGTAAGAATATTGTGTTTTGTTCATGCACTAACAAGGGAGTTTAATTTGTATTAATAATTATTTATCATTATTCATTTTAAATACATTTATTTCAACATTACTGAGCCACTAAAATGACATTTTTTTGGTCAAAATGATTGAAAACTAAACATATATTATTTGAGAAAATGTAGTAAATATGCCATCAATGAGTCTCAATAACAAAACAGTGTTTCTTGTCATCAAACTGAACACACAAATCAGGGATTTCAACACTTTCCTTAAAGAGGAATACAAAGGCTGATTGTCCTTCCTTACATTCCAATATATATTTTTTCAATGTTGTCGTTAAGATCAAATTCTTAGACACATGATTGTAAAATATACATTTCAACTGATAAATAATGAAAATACAAAAAGATATATTTTTAATATCTAAATGAAAAACCTTCTTACTGTAGCGTTGTTACTTGAAAAAAAATAACTTTGTTGCGGGTTCAGTGTTTCCTGGATGTTGTCTAGGAGATTATTTAAAAAAATATAATGACTAAATAACAATTTATTATCATACATATTTTTTCACAGACGTTGTTGGCCACATGGAATTATAAAAGGGAACAAAACTGAACTTCAGGACTGAAAATAACTTCAGAATGCTAAACAATACAATATGATTCAAACTATTTTTTTTTGTTTTTATCCTTTTTTAATGAACTGATCTAATAAGAAATGACTAGATTTATCAATGTAACAATGTTGAAATTGCCCCTAGTATACAGTATTAACTATAGAAAGAACTTATTACATGAGTTAAGACGGTCATAGTTCAATTGAAACCTTATGTTTGTTGTGATAAATAAATGTGTATAATTTAAGTGTTGTTTTAAATGTGCCGTTCATAGTGCTTATACCATAAACAAGTTGTTTCCTATACCTATTTATATGGATGTAAGTTTAATTTTCTGCTTTTAAAAGGGGTAATTTCGGAATGAGAACGTTTTTTTGGGAACAAATACAAAAAAATGTATATAAATATTTACAATAATTGATGTTAAAGTTCAGTAATTTCTTGTTTTGTGGGCATGTTTGAGTTAAATATTCTATTGAGTGTCTTTAGCCAGTTTTCATCCTCGATATTAATGACATCTGTGTTGAAAATGTCAATTTCTTTTCACACCACGAACAGTCGAGGCCTGGTGGTTAAGATTTAATTGTCGAAAAGCGACAGGAGGCCCTGATGTCAAATCTTCCCTGACATTGAGACGTTTCACTCTCAACTGTGAGTCTTTTCACTCAGTCTTTTGGATATTCTTAAACCTCTTATCTTATTAATCTTTAAGAAAAAAAAAAAAAGAAAAAAAAAAAAGAAGGAGGCTTTTTGCCGGCGGCGGCAGAAGAGGAATTTGTGTTTAGTGGATTTCTGTTCCCAGCAGAGCAGAGCTAAATGAGTTTGGAGGCTTCTTGAATGCTCTATAATTGTGATGAGGCTCTATTCCTCTGAACAATTAAAGATGCAGGAGCCCCCCCCCCCACCCCCGACCGTCTCTTCAGAGATCCATCCCAGATCACTATTGTGGCGTCTCAGGACTGTGACCACCTCGCTCAAGGACGGCGTCGTGTCCGGAGCCGTGATTTATCACCAGTCGTCAGAAAGCATCGGAGGCGTCTTCTTCACGTCTTGAGGCTTTTTTTTATTCGTAAACCTCGGGGGAAACAAAGCGCGGACACAAACAACAAAAAAAAAGCCGTCTGGTCGCCGCGGCTCTGAGGCTATGCTAATGCCTGGAGTCCCATTGAATGGCTGAGCAGAAGTGGTAAATAAGCGTGTCTGGGTGAGAGGTGGGGGGGCCCCGAGCGGTGAAAAGAGATGAAGTAAGACGCCATCGCGAGGGGTCAGCCCGAGTGAATGCAAATATTTATATAAGTGATTAAAATCCCCTCCCCACATCCCGCCCACTTCATTTCAATGAGGAACCAAAAGTGTAAAAACGATTCATGCGCTCCAGGCGAGTCTGAAAGAGGAAAAGACGGAAGAGGCATCGGTGGGTGGAAAAAAAAAAGAAAAAAAGGAGCAAACAAATAGTGACGTAAATCTGACTCACTCGTCTTTTTGCCTTCACAATGCAAAGATTAGAGCAGCCGGCTCTTTCAGGGATGCAGATTTTCGGTTCCTTCTTCTCCCACTTTCATCCCCACAGTGACGAGTCTGTGGAATTTCACACTGTCACAGCCATTTCCTCGGAGGGTCAGAGCGGCTAATCTTGCCAGCAATATTCATGTTCACCTCGGGAAGAAATGTGGACTTGATACATCTTTGATGATGTTTTGATAGACGAGGAAAAAAACATCCACCGCTGGTGTGACGAGAGGACGAGGGCTCTTCTCTGTGTTTTTGATCAAAGTTTCAGAAGTACTTTTTTTTTGGATTTCGTGGCGCCGAAGCGAGCGTTTCGTAGCGTCCACATGTGGTGACAAGCGGGTCATCTGAGACCGGCTCGGCCTTTTGTTGTTGACCATTTGTCATCCTTCTTCCAGGAACGTTATATAAATCTCCTCGTGTTTCCAAAGGTTTCCTGTTGAAAGAAGAAAGAAAATATCAAAGTCATCCAAATGTGTCACACTGGAAAACATTATGACCAATGGTTAAAAAAACAAATATCCAAAGTGAGAGGAAACATGAGATTTCGGTTGATGAAAATCTTTCAACAATGTGACGAAGCATTTGCAACCAATAAACTTCAGCAGTATTTTATTGTTTGTAAAGATTTTGACCGGAAAAGTACTTTGAATGACACTTATTGCACTTAACTTAGGTCTTGTCTCGGTCTTGTCTTGGTTTTCTCATGGTCTCGCCACTCAGTGGTCTTTTATAGTGTCTTGGTCCTGTCTTGGTTTTGTCCAGGGTCTTGACACTGTCCGGTCTTTATAGTGTCTTAGTTATGTCCCGGACTCGACGCTCTCTGGTCTTGTAGTGACTTGGTCTCTTTTTGGTTTTGTCCTGCTCTCAACGCTCTCTAGTCTTTATAGTGTATTGTTCTTGTCTTGTTTTTGTCATGGTCTTGATGCACTCTGCTCCTTATAGTGTCTTGGTCTCTTTTTTGTTTTGTCCCGGTCTCGACACTCTCTGGTCTTTGTAGTGTCTTGGTCTTGTCTTGGTTTTGTCCAGGGTCTTGACACTGTCTGGTCTTTATAGTGTCTTGGTTTTGTCCCGGTCTCGACGCTTTCTGGTAAGGTAAGGTAAGGTAAAACTTTATTGATCCCTCAGGAGGTCTCCTTCGGAAAATTGTCTTTGTAGTGACTTGTCTTGGTTTTGACACTCTCCGGACTTGTTAGTGACTTGGTCTTGTCTTGGTTTTGTCCCAGGCTTGATACTCTCCGGTCTTTGTAGTAACTTGGTCTTGACTTTGTTGTGTCCCGGTCTCGTTACTTTCTGGTCCTTGTGGTGTCTTGGTTGTGTCCTCGTCTCAACACTGTCTGGTCTTTGTACTCACTTGGTCTTGTCCGTGTTGTGCTGGTCTTTGTCGTGACATGGTTTTATCCCGGTCTTGACACTCTCTTGAGTTTGTAGTGACTTGGTCTTGTGTCGGTCTTGACACTCGCTGGTCCTAGTAGGGTCTTGTCTTGGTCTTGTCTTGGCTTTGTCCAGGTCTTAAAACTCTCCAGACTTTGTAGTGACTTTGGTCTTCTCTCGGTCTTGACACTGTCTGGTCCTCGTAGGGTCTTGTCCTGGATTAGTCGTAGTCATATCGCTCTCTGGTCTTCGTAGTGTCTTGGCTGAGGCTGTCTCGACTGGAAGTCTACTAGAAGTTAGTTGAACTCAGGTTTGTCTCCCGGTAACACTGTCAAGCTGTCTAGGATGTTTACACTCACCAGTCGAACATAAAATAACACAAAATGCCATTGGACTTTAAGAGAATTACTGAGAACCATGGTCCCAGACTTACTGATCCTGATTATTACCTCTGTCCATAAACTACCATAAAGTTAAGATTTATTTAATTTCTTATAACGTCGCCCAGATCCACCAGTGTGGTGTAAAAACAAGACAGTCTGTTCAAAACATAAATCCACGTCTGTTCTTGAGTAAATATTTTGTTTTGGCTGGTTTAGTGTCTGCACACGATCTTCTCCGAGGATTTGGAGAACAAAAACGTCCGTCTTTTGTCAGTGTTTTTCTGGATCTATAGCAAAAGCTCATTTCAAAAGTACTCAAGACTAAAGTGAAGAGGAATTAGAAAGAATTATTGCATAGATTATATAACACTTTCACACAGATAAACACTCTTAATGGTACGAGTGATGATATCCATCAAGTTCTGTCGTGTTACTTATAAAATGTATATTTATATGTTGAAAAAGATTGATTTGATTTCCTCCTGCGAGACCATGAAGTGGTCATCCGGGAGCATTAGTTTCAAATCCCCCCCGACAGCTTTGTCTACACCTCGAATCTTTACAGTAAGTTGCTGCAAATCTGCTGTAGGGGTTGTTGACAGATGTTTCCTCGCAGATTTATACAGGATTGAGGCGTAATCTATGGAGGGTTATAAATACTCAACATACATCCTTTTAGAAGGATGTTGTCCAACACTCGCTCCTGCTTGTTCTTTCTCTGCTACATACACAAATTCATTTATATCCACCGGCAGATTTTAACACACAATTCATCTTTAACTACCACTAAAATCCATAATCTACCCTTAAAAATCTATATTTCAAACATCTAATAAACAACACAGATGCACTTATGTGTGTCAAAGGTCACAGACACCGACAGCAAGTTAAATGTAACCAAAAGAATTTCTCGTGCCAATTATGTTTGGCTTTTTTTTTCATAGTGTGTTCAATTACATGGTTATATTAACACAATACTAATCCTTAATTGGGATTTTTTTTTTTTAATCAAGGCTGCTACATTATGGTGCTTTAAGAAATGAGGTGTTCAGGCTACTTGCTCAAGGACAATGGGTTAATGACATGTGGTGAGAAGGATTTGAACCATAGATCTCTTAGTGTATGGTTCCTTCCTAGTATGACGTAAAAAAAATAAATGTTGTGAGTTTTCTGAAAGTCATACTGTACTTACTGGTTATATTATGTTGTTGTGTTTTCTTTAATAGCTTATAAAACCAGACAGTCTGACAGCAAGTATAATTTGATTTATTTTCCTTTTTTGCATTTATTACATTATTACATTATTAAGTTTAAGCTTCTTCTTTTTCTTCATCTTCTTCTTCTTTATCTTCTTCTTATTATTATTATTTATATACTGTATATATATATACATGTATTTTCAAACACCAGATATTTGAATTGATGTACATGAGCAATAATTTAACGATGAAATAATTATATTCCTTTAAAAATGTGTTTTGCTTTTTTTAATTACTGGCAAAAGACTTAAATACTAAAAGTTACATTTACAATTAAAGTTCACCATGCGGTCAGAATTTTATTTTTTTACTTTTGTTTGTTTTTCTGACAAAACTTAATAATTAATTAATTTTGACATAATGTTAATTTTTTTAAATAATTGTATTAATTTTACTCTCGATTCATTTTCTTAGTTTGGTTGTTGGAATTATATGTAATTTTCCCTAAAAATATGAAGGAAAAAAACAAACAAATAACTGACAAATGTCTAAAATAAAGTTTATTTGATATGACATCTGCAGGAATGAATCACCATGATATACATAAAAAAATGCTAATGCTATTTGTTTTGACAGTGATTGATGAAGTGCAGCTAGCACCAGGTCTTCAGCAGTGGTCGATGAAGACACATTTGAATCGTTCACATCTGAGAGTTGATACTTTGTTGTGGTCAAGCTCTGGGTCACCTGTGGCTGAGTGATAACCGGAGGGTTTTCTTAGGAAGTTCATAGGGTTCGTTGACTTTCAGAAGTGTGGCCCCCACACCAAAGCGCGTGTCCCCCGGCCGCTCTCCGGGACGAACGCTTGCGAGCAGGAAAAACATGAAGGTAAAAAACTTCATCTGCGACGCCGAAGCCTCCAGTGAAGACCAGGAGAAGATCACAGTCCGTCTCTGTCTCACAAGGTCGACTCTGACTTCTGATTTCTCTTTTCACCCCCAGCATCGCTCCACTGACCTACTTCCTCTTAATCCCTGGATGTGACTTTAATTGACTGGAGGGCGGGGCCGGCGAGATGAGGGGGGTGTGTCTTCAGGAAACGCTCAGCATGAGTGGGGAGCGAGTTCAGGGCGACGTCGTGATGTGAGGGCTGGCGAGATTTCCTGCTGCGTCTGTGTTCAGAACACAAATTAATTTGATTCTGTTATGCAACTGTAATCATCATCCTCTATAATCACATCAGCGGCTTTGTGAAACCCCCAAAATAGAGGGCTGGTGGGCAGGGAGGTGGGCGGGGCGAAACTGCATGGTCTGACTGAAAAATAGAGGTGGGCTGCGAAGCAGGAAGAAGGAGGCGGATGGAGGGGTGACGGAGGACACCGTCAACATGCACGTCTGGTTTTCTGGAACTTGATTTGTGTCGCAGGGAATTTAGAGGTAAATACATTTGTGCAACCATGATGATCCATTTGAACACAACTTTAACAGAATGAACACATCGGTTTGTCCACAAAATTGCATTGTGAGAGGAAATATTTGGGATTTTTACACAATAAACATGCTATAATACACACTACTGCAACATGGCAACACAAAATATGACACATTATTCTTCTGTTTGGATTATGAGAAACTGTTTTGAATACTTTAGTTCAATATTCTACCATCAATGATTTTATAGTTTCTGGATTCAAAACGTGTTTATGAATCAAACCTTTTCAGTTTCAAGAATTCAAAGAACAAGTTTTGATCTTTTACTTTACATTAATGTTTTCAAAATTACATTTTTTGTTTGCCTGTTTTTACTATTTTAAGGTATTATATATGTATATGAGTGACTCAAAGAACAAATTCTGATCTTGTACTTTATTTTGAAAGGATTTTTAAAAAGCTTTTGTTTTTGTCTTCTGTTCGTGAATATCTATCCATCCATCCATCTTTCTAATCAAAAACTTTTCACTACAAGTTTCACACATGTGAAATATTAAGTAAAGTTTGCTCAATTTCTTGAAATGTTTTTAAAAAATAAGTATGATATTGCTGATAGTATAAAATAATGTATTTCTGACGATGTTTTTCTGCTGGTGTGGTGGAGAAATCAAGTTCCCTGTGTGACAACTGGTAGCTGCACTTAACTTGGAGTTAAAGATTTTAGTGCATTATTCTTTTTGGTTATCAGCAGGGTGAGTTTTCTCTAGTAATATACTTAGCAGCTGATGTTGACAAACTAAAATTTAACCAAAGGAGCTAAAAAGTTAAATCGTGATGATGGAATTAAATGTGTAAAAAAACAAAATACAGTGCACATGTTGTCAGATGTGAAATAAAATAGAGTCCAGGGGGGAATTTCTCTCTCCTGCTTCTTTTATTTCCGGTGTATTATCAGAAACGTATTTGTCGGAACAGCTTTTGATGAGGCCGTGACAGATTTGCCCTTCCTTCCTTTTCCCTGACATGACAGATGCCATCCAATCAAACGTCCGCCGTCGCTACGAAACAGAATGATGTACGTTGTGTTCCACCTGGCTGAGCGCGACTCTCGGGGCCTGAGCTGTTTCAGCCGTGTCAAAGGTTAACTGATTTGGTGCGACGGGTCTCCGGGGGTCTGATTGGGAATTGAAGAGTGTCCTCTGTTAAGTGCAGTTCTCTGTCACGGAGCGACACTCTCTTGTTTGCCATGAGTTCCGCTGGGTCCGGTGCCATGTCTGGAAAAACAAACCTTGGTCCGGAGAAAGATTGCCAGCAGGTGAACACGGAAGAAAATGTGTTTTGTTCTGATTATAGTTTAGTAACGATTAACATGATAGTTCACCCAAAATTTAAATTTCACTAAATTTTCAAGTTAATCTGTGTCTTTTTGGAGTTACAGGCCGAAATGTCCATATGAGAATAGTGACTTTTCTTCGTCAAAAGACACTTAAAACGATCAAAATACCTGCATACTCTTCGTTTGTGATCTCCATCTTGTATTGAAACATAAAATAAGTAAAGTAAAGTAAGGTAAAGGTTATTTGTAAAGCGCCTTTCTAGACCAGGGTCACAAAGCGCTTTAATGATCAAAAACAATACACAGTTAAAACTATATACTATAAAAGGCCAAGACACATAAGACAAACACAGGAGTCCCAGATGTTTCTTGAAGGAGTCAGTAGATCATCAAACACAGAGGAAGAGGAAGATCGTTCCAAAGCTTAGGAGCAACAGCCTGGAAGGATTTCTCTCCTCTGGTCCTGAACCGTGTTCAGGAACCATCCGTAGATTCTGATCCACAGACCTCAGAGCCCGAGCTGGGGTGTAAGGCTGGATCAGATCACTGATGGAAGGAGGAGTCTGAACATTATTGCTCTGAAAGTAAAAAACAAAATTTTAAAATGGATCCTGAAAGAAACTGGCAGCCAGTGAAGAGTTTTAAGGATCGGAGAAATGTGAGTTCTTCTACTAGAGCAGGTCAGAATTCTCACTGCAATTTTTGTATTAACTGCAGGCGAGACAGATCCTTCTTGTTTAGACACCAAAATAAACTGTTACGATAGTCTAAACAAGACAAAAACACATGGATTATAAGCTCCAGATCGTGTTGTCTGAATGAGCCTGAAATTAGTCTATATTTCAAACTAGTTTTTAGCGGAAGATCCAAGACTATCCGCGTATTAAGATTTACACTTGTAGTCTATGAACTACTGCTACAAACATGCTTAAAATACAGACTTATTTTCCTTTTTTTTTGGAACAAATTTTCCACCGGGGCTTCATTACAAGAGGGACGTTGCAGACAAGCACCACAGAGGTTGGACGATCTTTAAGTTTGTCTTTTTTTGGACAAAGTTTGCAAGAGTCATATGGGCAAACGTTACTCCCTGTAACTCTAAAAAGACAAAGATGACTCAAAAAAAAGTTGACATCAGGGTGAGTAGAAAAAAAGTGAAGTTGAATTTTGGGTGAACTTTAAATTAACCTCCAGATCTATAACCCTAGCCAGAAAAAAAAACAGGAGTCTTGTTGACTTTGAAGGTCATCCTAAATGTGTTTCTTAATTGTAGCCATTAGCACAACTGATATCAAATCTAAAGTCTTTATAATTAAATAAAACACAATTTTCACTTTTCTGCATCTGTATGCAATTTATTTACCTTCCTGATCTCGAGAGAATTGCATCTCAGGACATTTATGTTCGCTGTGTGTCTCAGCATGAGGACGAGTCTTCTTGTGAGGACCAGATTCAGGATCTGTAGGCCTTTTGTTGTGGAATCTGTACAGTATGAGCAATATGCGTAAGTCGTAAATGAATATTAACGGTGCAGAATGAACAAATATCATCACGCTTGTTTGTAGCTTGCATTATGATGATTTTAGCTCTAGTGTGTATCACAGTTCATTGTCCCGCCCAATTTTCTTCCCCGATTAACTTGTTTAAAACTCAACAGCTGACGGTGTCTCGGCGCCTTTCCGAGAGTGAATTAATCCGAGCACTTTGTACCTTGTCAGCACGCAGTCATGTGACAAAATGTTTCGGGTCCACATGGCGTTTCTTTTTTTTTTTCTGGCATCGAAAAACCGCCTGTTTGTGTGTCATGTGTTTGTTGTGGTGTGAGGGCGGGAGGCTTGTAGCGAGCCTTCTCCCCTCCAGCTGAAACCTGCCAGTCCCCCCCGGGAGCCGGGGCCCAGGTTTACAGGACAGCTGAGGCAGCTCTGACAGCCCGGCTCATCTCGTTTGCGGCATGGCACTCCGCTCCGCCGCTCGCTGCCTGGACTGGATTTGTTCCCCTCCTGCCACTTTACATCCACAAGCTCAACATTTAATTAGAATCACTTGTCATGTCTCGTATATCACCTGGGCCTCTTGGTGTCAGCTGTCAGCCAAAGAAATGCGATAGTTATTCATCGCCGCCGTGGAAGTGTAGCAGCAAGGTCACGGGACACAATGCACCCTGGGATAACTGTACTTAACGTCTGTGTACCTCGACACGTTTTCTCCGAGCTCACCTCTTGTTTACCCGTAAATTACATAATTGATGTTACAAGCTCACAACACATTGATCCACTCCGGCCTCGGCGCGGCGCTAATGGGAGTCAATAGGCGGCCATTGTTGGCTTAAGTGGAGTTTGAAGAAGCTGATGGCGGCTTTCATCAGTTTGCTTTGCTGCTTGAACTTGTGAACTGTGACATTTGGAGCATGTGTTCACTCAAAGAAAAAAACAAATTACTTACTTACTTACCAGAAGCGCCAAAAAACAAAATTTTACTATATTTTGTTGTATATTTGATTATTTATTTCAAAAGAGTCATGCCTTAAATTATGAGTTTAATGCAAACTGAAGGGAAAAACATAAAAAAAAGGAAGGTGGAAGGTTCCACTTCTGAGTTCTCGCTGTTTTCACAGAAGTATTTTTCGCAACAAGAAGTCGTCAGGAACATAAAATATCCTTGTCATCGTTCACTCTGTTACTCTGTTACTTGAAGGACAAATAACCTTTTAACACATTTGCATGCTAAGCATGGAGCACTTAACTACTGTAGCCACCTTATGGTGCCAACAAAACATCGAACTCCCATGATGCCATTCTACACACTGCTTTATTTAGTGAAGGCGGGATGGTCGCTTTGCTAATGCTATATTTGAATTCTACGGTCTATGTTGATGTGTCAAAAGCAATCGCCATCTGTGATGGGTCGACTGGGCGGCAAAGCATCACAGTGCTATTTAGGTTACTGTTATTGAGAGTTAGAGGGCTAGTACTTTTTATGCAATGTTGAGTTTGCTATTTAAAACAAGTAAGTAAGTAATTTATATTTATATAGCGCTTTTCCAGACCAGGGTCACAAAGCGCTTAAACAATCAAAATATATACTTTAAAGATCAAGATAACACTGAGAACAACACAGGAGTTCCAGAAATTCAGGGAAAAGCCTGAACAAATAAAAATGTATTTTTGAAGGTGTCAGAACGTTACCTTTCAATAATCCCTGTATTTTATTTTATTTAATTGTTAAAAACCTTGGATTTTACACTTCCTTTCATCTGCTGCTAAAATAACTTATGCAAAGAGAGAAGTAACGGTGCTGTGTTCAAGGACACCTGTTATGTATATGGTGAATTTTTTTTATGCTTTGTTTGGATATTTCAACAGACAGGTGGAGACCAGATATTAAACATCTAAGTATTTGTCATATTTTTCTTTCTATGCGACACAGAATGCATCCCTTCATCTCTTTGCCCCCAACCACACAGCCTGACAAAATAAATGAAAGATTATTAAAGAGCGTAAAGCCATAACACACAACGTGATGCTACGAGTGTACGCCAAACATTTATCGTGATATCCCTCTTTATAATGAGACCGAAAAGTAAAAATATCTGCCGTAACGAATGGTTTATCGGCTCTGATCGCTCATTAAACTGGAGAGTACATTCCTGATCTAAATATGGACTCAGTCTATTTCAACATCAATGGGAGCGACACATACTTGACACAGCTGTATGACTTGGTGGAGCATTAACTGAAACTATATTGTCTACATTGATGTTTCTCATTGAGTTTGCAGCTGGCGGCTAATTTTCTCTCTGATGCTCAGAGTGAGCTTGAAGTCACATCTATGAGCAAATATTGATTCACTTGAAAAGGATTCGAACAGCAAACCTACTGAATTTAGTCAGCAGATGTTCACCCTCAGATTTAAGAGCTGTTAGAATAATCTGGGTTTTGTTGTTGGTTTGTTTGTTATGGGAATATTTTTAAACGGATAATAATAATATTAGGGGTGTCAACGTCTAAACATGGATATGGGATAATAATAGTTTAACACCGTCTATATGTTATTTTCGGTTTCCTCCTCCGGGTTCATTTCACACAAGTCTAAACATGCCTGCAAGTGAGCCTGAGCTGACCAGTGAGGCGTGTGTGTTTTGGTCATGTGATGTGGGATTCAGACGGGAGAGAGTGGTGTCTATAAAGTTATGAGACGATGACGGGCGACAACTCACAAGCTTTAAACAACACAACAATTGCACTCATACACACTGTAACTGTTTATTGAATTTAAACAGGGTTTAAAAGGTCCTTAAATTACTAAATAAATATAGGCCGGTTTAGTAGATTACCAACATTTTGATAGATTTCCAGCACCGGGTACAACATACATTTGGTTCATAAGTACAACAAAAATGAGTAGATAAGGCACTGGTGAATTCTAGGTTTGCCTTATGGTCCAAAAATTACAGTCAATGAATGTGTGAAGTCACTGTTATGTCGGATATACTTTAGTATCTATTGAAGAGGGCCTTCAAACAATAATGTGTGTCTGATAACTACTGTTAAAGTTTTGCTGTAATGGGATTAGGATGGGTTTGAATGGAGACGGAACCTACTGGTGGTTATATAGTGTAACCCAACTAGGTTGAACCAGGTACAAAACGATCACAACCCTCGACTACAAACGGTGACACCTCTAGTTACTATACATTTACTATATCATCGCGCACTCTTTGAAAATATTTGTAAACTATAGGTTTTCTCTAAAATTGTTAGGAATGGCATTTATCGTGTGTGAGATAATGTGAGACAATAGAACAATAATTTAGCTATTTGCAATTCAACGTTAATTCTAAATTCTCTTGTGTTGGATTGTTTTTATTTTTGCTTGTAAGTTTGTGGGCGAACGTGGAAGACATCGTGGGGACGAAGCGGCCAGCGGGCCTTCAGATTGTCACTCTAAGAAATCAAACAGACATGATAAACCTCTTAACCTTTGACCTGAGATGGACGGATCACTCATCACGACTCGCCAGAGATCAGCAGACGGTCCAAGGCTTCCACTTCTGTATTTGTTTGTTTACTTTGATCATGTTGTCCCTGTCACTTTAAATGCCGATGTGTTGTTTTTCTCTCTCTCTTTCTCTCTCTCTCTCTTTCACTCTCTGCCTTTCTCTCCCCCTCGCATTTACAGCCCGGGTTATATAACTCCCTTGTCTTTCTCTGACATCCCAGAGCTCTTGCAGTCAGCTGACAGCACCCGAATGTCTGCTGGTAAACACACCGCTCTGTGTCTTTTCTTTTCTTTTTTTTTCACCTCTTTTTCCCACTCATCTCACAGCCTCCTCCTCAGCGATTAGGGATTGATTCTCTTCAATGCCCCCCCCCCTTCCTCTTCCATTGGTCGGGCTCCATATCCCCAGGCCAGTTTCCACATATTAGCACCCGAGGCCAGGGGAGGTGGGCAGATACGCATTGCCTGCCACGGCCCATGGATCCTGCAAGCCAGTGAAAAATGAGCTTTGGAGAGGCAATAAATTGCATCCAATTTAGAGATGAAGGCAGAAATAAATTTCTCTTTTCTGAAGTCTGAAGAAAGAGGAATGGGGAAAAAAAAAAAAAAAAGCCCCGAGATAATTTCTGTTCCATCTTTTTTATGTGAAAATTTCTTTGAAATATCCTTTTTGTGTTGTTCATCTGAATTCATGAAATAATTATGTCTCCACTTTAGATTGCCTTTTTATGTTGCGGCAGGTTCTGAGAGTAATCACTCTTGTCTTTGCTGATGGGTTTTTTTGCATCGCTCTTGAAATGAGTGGAAGTTGGAGGAGAGGTTATGAAAAAGACACATTTATCAGACGTGATTTGCTGTGCGTGCACAAAATCAAAACGAGCCTGACGCACATCCACACCCCCGTCCTATATTTCTCATCCTCGCATGATTCCAAGTCAAATGGCCGAGAGGTTTTTTAACTCTCGTGGCCACGATAAAGGTGAGACTTTATTCTTCTGCGTCTAATTCTAATAAAACTTGAACGAAAGCTCAGTTACTTGTGATACATTTTGAGTCAAAATTGTTTTTTGGCTCGTGTTTTAAGAAAACTTAATATTTCTTGCTTGAATATTATATCTGTGAAGCAACAGTGAATTGTCTTGAGTGTGAAAAGCTGATCGTTCTTAGACGTAACGTAAACCTTTTTTTTTTTTTTTGTTTACCCTTTATTTAACCAGATAAAAGACCCAATGAGATCGAGAAGGTGAATGAAAAGAAAGGCGACAACTGCAAGACAAACACTGAAATACAAGATTGCAATAAGACAAATAAAAGGAGTTGTGGTCACAGTAATGATATAAAAACATGTGGATTTCTGTCTTTTAAGATGGAGTTTACAGCTCCCAGTGAAATAAAAGCTATTTCTATTTGAGTTTGGAGAATATTCAGAACGTGCGGAATATGTGTCTTACATTGTTCTTACTGAGCCTACTGAATTTATATCTAGTATCTAGTGAATTTAGAGACTTTTGTTAAAATGAATGTTTACATTTCTGGACAAAGTAGGACATTTTTACAAATTTTGTTGAATAATATTGATCCTTTCAGAAAGTTAATTATTAAAAACTAAACACTAATATAGTCAAACTAGGATAATATTCCCCTTTGACCTTTGCGTACTTCTTAACAGCATTAAAAAAGGTCCACAATCTTATGTTGATATCATTGGAGGCTTTAGAAGATTGACATGGATCAACTCTTGGGGTTCAATGTTAAGTTTAACTCTTAACGCTGACATAACTTTCTTTTGTTTGCTATTAACTCAATATGTTTGTTATTGTTTATTGTTTAATATAGGAAGTAAAATATTGGAAGACGACCAGAAGGCCGGTCCTGATCTAGATCTCAATTATATCATTAAAAAAAATTTAAAAAATTAAATTATCATGTAATAATATGATGTTCCAAAGTGGGGGCCCAACTCACATTTTGGAAACCACTGTGTTGGATAATGTTTCTAGATTTGCGGCTAAAGCTTAATTATTACTTAAAACTACTTCATTTATCAGATTAAAATGACGAGAAAACACAGTAATACCTAGTTATACCCTTTAAGCTATCGGTGAAATGCTGAGAATTTGAAAAAATAAACTGCGTTTTCTTTTTATTAGATCAAAGCCAGTATAAACCTTTCCTTTATCATGTCAATGAGTTTCACCGTCTCTAGTCTTCCACGGAAGATTATCAGTTGTCCGACATGAACTAACAAGTTAAAAACTCTGATCCTAATAAGATCCACCGAACATTGAAGTCCCCTCATATTTCCTGACAGGAATTTTTTTTACCGAGTATTGCATCATCACTCGATCAGTTGGTGCTGAGTTCAGTTTCATAGTAGCACATTAGCATGTGTACTGACGGTGTTTACATATTGTAAAAGCGTGTTTTATTCCAGTTTGCCGTCCAATCATCTACAGCGTAGAACCAGTGAGAATCCAACCGTTATTTTTCCCCGAGTGGACGCTCGAGCGTCGTAGAAGTCTCTGAAGCTCAAACTCCAGGGTGAGCGATTCCTCTTTGTGTTCTGGTAGAGAGAATGTTGTGTGCCAACGCTTCCCTGTGTATTACCCTTCCTGCCAAAACAATAGTGGGATAGACATGAGGGGGGGGGATACTCCAGAGAATTGCATCCCATTCTGTTTTTTTTTTGTTTTTTTTCCTCCCACCCTTCATTTTTCCACCGAGAGACGTTTCTTCTCAGTTAAAAGGCTATGTTTCCCAACTCCATTTTCAATGTGCTGACACCCCAACTGTGAGGTGTTGAAATTGGCAAAAAACAGTGTCAGTGAAGAGTGTTGTCGTGCCAGTGAGCTCCGAACGAAGGAAATGAAAGCGGTGATTTTTGTGTATGTTAGGCTATATTTACTGACAACGCCATGCTAATACACATCAATACGCTTCACCCAAACCGAGATGAATAATTGTCAAAATGGCAAACATTTTTTTCTTTGATGTGCATTCTGTCAGAATTTACTTTGAATTTGATTTTTTTTTTTCGGGGCGGCTCGGATAGAAGCTGAATTGTATTTTGTCACATTCTCTCGCTCAGTCTGCGGCTTTAGACGTGTGCTGTGTGTTACATCAGTGGGTGACTAGACGTTTCTGGATGACGTCATAAGACGTGTCAGTGATTGATGTGAAGATCACGCGTCACACTACACGCTACACGTGGTGTTGCATCGTGTCTTAGATAAAACAGATGTTCTTCTATACATCAGTCGTACTTTGGAATATTTTATTGATAGACTAAATTGGAACAAAAAGGGTGAAAATGAGACGTCCAAAATGATTAGCCCCCTGGCCATAGTGCTACCTATCTGAGCCACAGCTGACAACAACTTCTTAAGAGTAGATCTTGACTAGGTTGGCCCAGGTCTCCCGAGGGATTTTGGTCAATTCTTCCGTTTTCAAAGTGTTCCAGCTCGTCCAAATTGTGTGGTTTCCGAGCATTGAAAGTTCACCTTGAGCTCCCGCCACAGATTCTTAATAGGATTGAGGTCGGGGCTCCTTTGGGGGGCCACTCCAGGACCTTGGTTTTGGTATCCTTCAGGAAGTTTCGGACCAATTTCGACCAAACTTCATTCTTGCTGTGAAAATGAAAACTACTAATTTCAGAACATTAGGCCAGAACTGGAACAGACAGAACAGAACACAGCGCTTTGAATCCCAGACATATAATTTACAGAGCAACTAATGTGTTGATTTAAGTGTGTCTTAAATAGATCTTGGACTCGATTGTATCATCGGTATGTGTCTGTTGTGATTGGTGAAATCGAGGGCCTTGCTGTAGAAAATGTGCTTAAACCCCGCCCACTTAAAACACACTCTGCTGTGATTGGGACTTGTTGTATAAACAAAGCGGGCATGATTACATATGGCTGGAGGAGGAGCCTATTATTACATCATAATGGACTTTTCTCTCGTAACCTCTCATTCGCCGAGATTTCAGACGGGGGAGAACTTTAGTCCTAAGTAATAATTTTAAAACATGGTCATGATGAGGGACTTACTGCATCTTGGAGAGAAAGACTTCCACATTTGAAACATTTGAGCCAGTTACGTACGAGTTACGTTTTCACATCAGTTGCCCTTTAATTATATTTAAATGTGTGGTACTGTATGCAAAAAGAAAAATAATCTGCAAAACTGCGTGACTGCAGGAGGTTTGTTGAATAGATTTGTTGAATAGATTTATCAATTTACATGTTGCATCACTAACAGGCGGACACTGTTGGGGGTCCAAAGGTCCAGCCCAGAGTCCAGTTGTAACGTTAACTGAACCTCTCAGCATCGACCAGAGAAGCTTCCCAAGGGCTTCTTGGAGTCATGCTACAGTCTAGAGAGGTCTATATTCTTTCTGTTGTTGTTGCGACTAATATCGATGGTGTTGGAAATAAAAAAAATAAAAATGACATTATATTGAAGCATTGTAGTTAGAGGCAGTCAAATATAATGTATTACAAATAAATAAGGACAATAGAACATTTCATTTTATTTGATATACAGTTGTAATATTGTCATTGAAAATCAAAAATAAATATATTAAGAAATAACACAGTTAAGAAAGGAGTGCTTAAGAGTAATTTTAGAAAAAAAGAGGTGATTAATATCATGATGTAGCGTTTAAAAAAAAGATACAGGTACGGGATAAATCGTATTTTATTCATTTAACGATGATGAATTTTCGCTTATAAAGCGAAATAAATGTTGAATAATTGTTGAGAAACAACACATAATCTGATCAGATGTTGCAGAAAACATTACTGTCGTTACAGATAAAGTCATATGAAGGAACGACACTTACATTGTTTGCCGGTGAACCTTTGATCCCCAGAAGCTTCACTCACCCTCAGACCTCATCGCTTCGACCCTGCCTGTTCATGGACCGGTCATAATGATCCGGCCTCTGGAACCGTCGATGTCGACGCATGCACTTGAACGTCATCGGAGCAGGCAGTTAGCTAAGCTCAGCTGATGAATAAATAACCCGTGCCACGTGTCGTGGATCACTGCACCTCTAATGTGCTCAGACTCGCTGCCTTGTTCCTGTTGCGTCTCGGCGCCGGCGTCGGCTCTGCGACTGCGGCGACGGGGCGGGCCTCGTATGGGTCTATCAGCGTGTCACCGGAGCGTCTCAGCGTGTAGTCATCAAAGCCCCGCTGTGGCATCAGCTCCCCTCGTAACCGCCGCGTTCGTCTCTCCACGCGGCCAAACGCGATTGGACGTTAGCTTCCCGTAGCTCGCCCCCCTCCAACCCCCATGCCGCGCTACACAAACACACCATAAACACACACGTGGAACGCAACCCCCTTTCTTTTTTGTAAATTATGTAAGTGCCAGAGAGAAGCAGCGGTGATCAGGCAAACAGTAGTGGCATTTCACCGACTGGGGAGTTCGCGGCACGTGAGCGCCCGCCCCTGCCTGCCATGGCACGCCGAGCAAGGCGGCATCGCTGTAGCATCAGTCACACCCGATGCATTTTTAACCGGGATTTCCACAGCAGCACCCCGGCTAGACGCGGGGTGAGCGGGTTCGACTTTTTTTTCCTCCAGTTAGACGACCGACATCCCTAAATGTGCTGTCTGTGTATTGTGTTGCCATGCCTGGGAATTCGCCCGCCAACTCTCTGCAGACCTGCTCATGAAATAACAATTGAGTAGCACTTAAAGAGCTCACAAGACGGGCAGCTGGCTCTGGTGGCTGCTCGCGGAAAAAAAAAACTCTGTCTTCATTCTCTCGCTGCTGCATTTATGTGAGACCATTGGAAGGTGCAAGTCCTCTCTAAGAGAGTTTACATCCTATTTGCCATAACTGCTGATGCTACTTACTAAACCAGCCTTCTTGTCTAAGTTTCCTTTTTCACTCTGATTTCCTCCCATTGTCTCAAGCATGTAGAGGTTGATTGATGAATGGGTTCTTCTACAAATCTATTGCCTTTTGTTTGAGGTATCTACGCAATACATATTTTAATATCATTCTTAATGAGAATCATTATTTTGTCCGTACCACAGTTTTCGCCCTGTAAAAAGTTGCATGTTCTGGCTATTACAGAGACACTGTTTCTTTAAGTAACACCACAGACAGCAGATGGCGTCACCCAAACCCTTTCAGGACCCAGAGTCTGAATTTGTTTGCCGATTTTTTTGAGCTAAGGTCCATCAAGCTCATCTTTAACCAGCCTGTAACACGCTGTTCAAATAATGCAATATAAATATACAATAAAACAAATGAGAAAGATGCATATATGAAGGAAAAATAGTACATTTTATAACAATTTCAAGAGATGCCACTGGTTTCATATAATTGCCTGACTCCAATATTTTCCATTGCTGAGTGTGAGTTTATATAACTAAATGGGTTAGTGATGGGTTAACTAATGTGAAAACCCAACTCTCCTGACTCACTCACATGTTTCAAATGTAAAAGTCTTCCTCTCCAAAATGCAGTAAGTCCCTCATCATGACCATGTTTTGAACGTATTACTTATAAAAGTTAAAGTTCTACCCTGTCCGAAATCCTGGCAAACGAGAGGTTACGAGAGTGAACGTGGAGAGTGAAGCAATAATGTCCTCATTCTCCTCCAGCCAGCTGTAACAACATGGTGAACAAGATTTAATCTCCAGATAAACTAAGTGTTTTCAGTGGGCGGGGCTTAAGCACATATTCTAATGTAAATATTAAAAGAGAGTTTTGTATAAACAGACACATACTGATGATACAATCGAGGTCCAACATATATTTAAGACACACTTAAATCCACACATTAGTTAACCTTTGAAGTCTACCAAAAAAACAAATGGAAATTTAGGTTCATGTCAGGGATGGATCCAGCCACTGGGGAATCATAGTGTTGGAAAATGGTGCCGATGCTATTCTTTTTGATTAAATTAAAAAAGACAAGTTACATTTTTCACACTTTAAATACCACTAAACTAGTAAAGTTTAAATTTAAATTTTTTGTCTAAGTTAAAGTCTAGTAAAGTGAAATTTTCAGTTAAAACACAATTATAGATATGTCCGAATGACTTCTAAAGCAGCTAACAAATTTAAGAAAGAACACAGTCAATGTATGTAAAATGATGATGATGATGAACATATTCGGCATTAAGTTCTTGAGCCTTTTAATGGCCGACACTGAATATATAGAATAAAAAACACGGTTTAAATCTATCTGGCGACACCAGTTCAGCAGAAAAGCTTCAGATTTGTGTCTGATGGGTTGATAAGGAGGTAGTCGTGTGTTGGTTCCGTCAAGTCCATTACAGTCATATCTGTGTCTCAGGGGGAAATCGATCGGAGGAGTTTATGTGGATTTATTTAAGAGCTGGAACACGAGTGCGTGGACGTTGTGTACTGCCTCTCGTATAAATCAATGCCACTCTCTCGCTGTGTGTTTCAGCGAAAAAAAACAGGTTGAAGCTCTTGTTTTGAAATTGTAGGTCAGTGTGTCACCGTGTCACGCTCAAACATCACGACCACAAACCACCGAGAGCGAATCCTCAAACGCGGAAGTGTTTCGACTGGCGCGTCCTCGATTAACCTGGCGGCGTGCGGAGGGAGAGGAAGTGAATTGTTGTCTCGTTTCGAGTCGACGCAAAAAAAGGCAGAAAATGCATATGTGTGAAATAACTCGTAGCGAGGAGGCGCCGCGCGCACCTTTTCCACCATATTAGGTTTTCATAATTGAATAAAACGTGGAAGTGCTTGGGAACAGCCCCTGAGAGGGAAATGTTACTCAGTAAAGCGTAGACACCAACTCAATAAAGCACCGTAAATGAATAAGTGATGAGAAGCAAACCAAGTGTGCTGTACGAGAACAAGGGAGTGATTTACTCAGAACAATACCAGAAGCAGCAGGTGAATGAAGGGCCAATAATTACATCGCCCGCGGAGGGAAGTGTTTTCGGCCTCGTATGAACGGCTGCCGGGCTTGTGTTGTATGTTAAAAAAAACCCATTTAAACACAACTCAAATTATACACAACCTGACTAGAAGACATTTCTATTAGCTGGTGAACAGGAGGAGGAGGGTGTGGAGAGGGGGTTGCTGGGAAAAAAAAGAGGCGTACAGTGGAATATCCTGAAGGTCCTTGGCAGTATTAGAGAAAAGGCCTGGGAGGTTAGGAAACATCAAATCAATGCATTGTAATGTGAATTGACTGCTGACTTTGATCATCTGCCCTGGGAGTGCTTAACATTGAGTGCTGTCACACTGACTGGTTTAAGCAAATATGGCGAGGGGCTGAAACGCAGAGAGACGGGGAGAGGAAGAGTCAGGTTAGAATGGAGGGGGGGAAGAAAAAAAATGTGACGCCTGGCTATCATCAGAGAGTAATGAGCCCATTAAAATTCAATACCCACTTAGCAAAAGGCATACTGAGGGTGTTGTGCATACTTAAATTGATTCATGATTGCAGGTATTGAATGTGCATATTAATGACATCTGTGTTTTGTTTCCTAGCGCTGCCGACATGTTTGTGTGTTTTGCACGCCGTTGAGCAAACAGCTGATACCTGCACGCGAAGTGATGGGTCAGCCGTGCTTAGTGTCAGACGCCGCCGATAGTCCAGGTCTGCAAAAAAAAAGTGGAAACGCTCTTAAAGCCGTCTTTTTATAATGGAACACAGTATAATCTGGGACTCGCCGAGTGGGAGCAGGTAAGGACGGTGTGTACCACCTGACCTCTGCGCCGGGAACCTTGACAAGATTAGAGACTTTGGCAGGGGCCAGTAGCTCCGTGACTAAAATGAAGAATCCACACAAAAACACGAACCGTATCGACAGATTTTCATCATCGAAAGGAGTGAAGCTTGTGTGATTTATCAGTAACGGATCAGATTCTTGAAACTGATTGCTATGCTAAGGTAAGGTAAGGTAAAACTTTCTGATCCCTCAGGAGGTCTCCTTCGGGAAGTTGTTTTTTTTCCAATAGCCACAGAAAATACAGCAATTTTTCATTTTAAAAAAATACCCAAAAACAAAGAGAAATAAAGAGAAGATGATACAATCTAAGTCTAAAGATAAAGATAAAGAACGTAGATAAAGAAAAATAACAAAGACAAAGGATACAAAGACTAACATAGAACAGAACATCATTATACTTTCACTCCACTCCTGCCCCCGAACTCAGAATTGTACAATTTAATAGCCCGAGGAATGAATGAGTCCCTGAGTCTATTTGTTTTGCACCTGGGTAGGAGCATTCGTGCACTCATTCTGCTTCTCTGCTCACTGATGACAGTGTTCACTGATTAATGCATTAATGTTAACATTAATGTTGTTCAGTTTCAACAAGATGAAGCTACTTTTGACCACTTTGTTTGATCCATCACTAGAGCTGTGTCTCAAGTCGCATACTTGTGTACTTAAACTTATTATTTTTGGTGCATAAGTGTGTCTCAATTCTTAGTATGCGAAACGTAGTGCGCCTTGCACACTAAATTGTCGTACTAAAACACCCACAAAACTTCGTAAGGATCGATGGACGCTTTCTACCCTAAACGGCTGCCATCTTAGTGACGTTGACGTTGTAAACGGAAGTTATTGTTGTAGTTATTGTGGCACTGACGGAAATGTAGTATTAAAACACCCTTTGACCTCTGTTACAAACACAAACATGATAATTGTGTTGTTGTTTTTTTGAGAAATAATGATGATTTTTATTTGCAACTTGTTAGCAAGCGTTATTTTGCGCTAGAAGTTATTTGTAATTCATCTTTTCTGTAAAAAGCTTTGTGAGTGGAAATTTGTAACTATTTTTTTCCTTTTGTCAGAATCGATGAAATGAAATCGGTATCGTAACAGGTGTCATTCAGGAACTTGTACTGAAATCAAGGTATCATTGACAGTATTTACATTTTTGATTGACACCCAGCCCTGCCCATCAAGAACAACATGACAATGTAGAAATGTCTCAACAACTTGAAAAATTGAAGCTGGTTCTGAATTGTAAACAGTTCCTGATACCACAATACAATTCAAGAGTGATATGGTGTCCGAACGGATATGAATTCAACTGTAAATTAGAGCCGCAGAGTGATGTGTACTGTAATACTTTGTGAGGTATTTAGTAGATTTCATCTTTCAGTTTGATTTGACGTTGATTTAACTGCTTATTTATTTACTTTTTATTTTTAGACTCAAGATGTCATCACAGTGGTACGAAACCAAAGGTCACATAACGATATATATATTAGTTTTGATTCAATGTAGTTGATCATCTTTTGTTTTAACACTGCTGCTAAAAATCTGTAATATTTATACTCAAATATGAATAAAAATACAAGAAACAACATCAATTGTTCTTTTAATTGCATTTAAGTTTTTATTCACATTTTCTATCCTTAGAATAGCTTCATTTTAATGTATAAACAACACAAACATGTTTTTATAAAATGCATGTTTTTCCAGAGGGTTTCAAAGCGAGGCAACTGGACTGAGTATGTATTCCTGTGTGAACGCTCTTGAAAAACATTCATGTGGTCATTTTATGACTTCTTATTTGTTTTTATATGTAAACTATTGGGATATTTTAATATTTGTAAAAAATAATATTCTGTTTTGAGTTATACTTCTGGTAACTATGTTTATATTTTAAATGTATTTATTTTAAATGTACTATTTATATTGTCTTTGAAAGAGTAGAAACGGATGCTTTTGGTGTTTCTACAGTTAAAGTTATAATCTTGGGTATCAGGAGTACATTTTATTTACGACAAATTCAAAACAAACCCTTGTGAAAGCATCAGAAGAGAATGTAAGAAAAGAGCATTCCTTCAGATAATCGACACACCGGCAGAGAGAGAGAGAGAATCCTTGAATGAAGCCCGAGCCTCTTGTCACCCTAAGAAAATAATAGCCACCATCAAACACCAAGGTTTTGGGCTACTAGGTTCATCTCCTAACAACCTGACTGTTCAAAGGCTTTTTAGTGCTCTAGAGAACATGAAAGGCATGTTTAAAAATTTAAAAGCCCGATCTGTTCCAGTGCTATGGAGCGGCAGAGGGAAGCAGATTTTTACGTCGCCATAATTCCCCAGTTGCTTGCTTTGTAAATTAATTAAGATGTTTATGACAGCTGCTTGCACCTAATGGAATGCTTATAGACTATGCTATTAATTATTACTGCCGACCACGGCTGCAAGCTTTCACATTGCCGAGGATGTATGGCTGCGGCAGCACTATATACAGCTCCGGTCCGGTCTCGACCCGCCACCGCTCTGGACTCACCGTCGTTCCCCCGCGAGCCACCGGGGGTGTCTGGTATATGTTTTCAGCGCCTTCTGTTCAGACTGTCACCGTGGCGCTATGTGTTTAGGAAAAAGGGATCATTTATTGAAGAGATTCCAGCTTTTATCACTCGTCGTTTTCATTCATCCTCGCCCACCAATTCACACGAGTGGCTGTTGAAACTCTGGAGTGCTGATATATCATCTCTATCTGATCCAAGGTCTGTCCCGAGGTCTCTTTCTTTATAGAAAATGAAAGTGATGGCGTGAAAGTGGAAACAATACTGGAGTCGCTAGCAGTTAAAGAAGGAGAGACTGAAGAAGGTTTTTTTTTTGTTTTTTTTTCCTGCTCTTATGATTATTGATTTTCAAAGGCGAGCTTCAGAGAGAAGAACGTTCCCGTCTTGCTTCCACTTGAAAGTCATTTGAACAATCCTCACATTGAATGTTTGACTTCCCTGGAGTGGACCCTGCTATGATTGGTGGTGGTGTCAGACTGCAGACTCTAATGGTGCTTTAGTGCAGAGGTGTCCAAACCTTTTTTTTCTTTTTTTTTAAAGAGGCCAAGATCTGTCTGATCTTTACTTGATAAGGTTGTACTCTCATCTCTACTTGACTCTTCTTACCTGTGAATACATTTGCATTCGGCCTGATCAGTTAGGAAGGAGACTGCCCTGTCAGTAGGGCTGGTTCTTTCAAGGATTCTGCCTCTTAGAGCCAGTTTTTAATAAGACAATAATAAACAAGGAATCCTCAGATTATTCATTCATTCATTCAAACCTACGGACAGTTACCCCAGGTTCTCAATCATCCTCTGTTTGTTATTGAACCTTCTTGCTCTTGATTGCGCTAACCACTGTGCCACCGCACACCCCCAAATCTCTTTGGATTAAATCTTTGTAAATGATACAAACACTATTCACTTCACAGCTCTGGTTCCATCATGTCCAATATTGTATGTAAGCCTGAACTTGCTGTTAAACTTATATTGATTTTATTGATGAAAAACTGTTGTTTGACAAATTCATACTTCATCAACACAAAACTATTATAGCCTGTGACTGTATTTTGTCTCTGTCTATCTGTCACTGGTGAAGGTATGTTAACAAAAACAATATGAATAAAGACAATAAATTTTCAAATTCAAATTATTATTATTTTAATTATTTGTTTCTGTTAAAAAAAAAAACTAGCTTTGAGTGAAAATCAATGAAACTTGAAAAATATAAATTTAAGATTTTTACTTAGTGTAATGGCATTTTATTTTCATTAGAATTGATCTCATTAAATTTGATAAAGTATTGTTTAGGAATCTGTATAAAAAATGAAGGTATTAGTATAAGTACCAGTGCAGAACATTCTCAAGAAAGTCTCAGATCAAGCCCTGGTAACCATAAAAGATAAATGAGAGTTGTTAATACATTACATTGTTATCTTGTGCTGAATGTGTTGACAAGGAATGGGTCTCTATCCCAGCTACTTAGGGGAAGAGGTGTTAGTCCATCAAAAGGGTTTTAGACACACTCACGTGACAGAAGATAAGGAGTCATCGATCAACCAGTTTGGCAAGTCAAAGGAAACCAAAACCAGTACGGAGTGAGTATATAGTCAACGAATCCACCATCATACCAAACCTAACATAGATGCTAACAGTGGCTAGATCTCCATCTCACCGGATACAATAGAAACATCTGAATTAGAAAAAGTGCTTTTATTCTTTAGTGAAGAGGGTTTTTCTACATTTTTCAATATTAAAATGTCATAAACACTTTCCTCAGTATCTAATTAAAAACATAACGTAATACATTTTATTTTGCGAAAAAAAACTTTACTGTAAATCCAGCAAATGATAATATTTGCAGGCGTTATAAGTCTTGAAAAAGATAGTCCCGGCCTGGAGCGAGACATGAACAAAAAAGATTAATAACACATCAGATGTCTTCCGCGAAAACTCAAGTATGAAGTTTAAGTAGAGCAACTCAAGAAGAGTCAGACAGGATGACGCCGTCTTTAAAATGTAATCAAAGCCTCGCTGTAAGAGGAACGACTAACCTGCCAGTAATACAACAGTCAATAATTCAACTTCTGTCACCCGAAGAAGTTTGAAACGAACAATGTAGATTTTGGTTCCACTTCAACATGATCAGAGGAGTTTAAACCCCATAGAGCTGATAGCAGGTGTCGTCATACTCCCAAGCTGAGGGAGAATAAGGTGTCATTTTTTAGTTATAGACATAATTATATTTATATTTATATGCAGGATAATTTACAAAAATATGAATTATACCAAATTTAGCCTTTGAACAGCAACACCAATAAAAGACTAGACAATGAAAAAGTTGGTAAAGCTTCGAGAATTAGAGGTAAATATCTCATGTGAGTGCAAGTTTTATGTGGGTTTACATTAAAGTTTCAGCAATTATAACAAAAATGTAGCTTAACAGTGTGAAGTCGAGGTGATTCAGGGCAAGACGAAGAAGGGCCGACCTTTAAGAGAGATTTAGAAAAAGTGTTACTCGCGGTAATTTCACATTTTTACCTGTCAAACAGATACAAAAAATAGGAGGTGTTTTGAAATATGTCAGTCAAGTCAGTGTTTCAGCGAAGATCTTCCCACAACAGATTGTGATTTGCAGCAAAAACACTTTGTGTTGACCAGAAGGGAGGATGTGCGAGTCACTGTCCAGCATTATGGATGTATATGAGCGATGTCATCGCTGCCGGAAGCTTTTCCTGTTATTGTTGGACCATTGATCCGTGAACTGTAAGTGAACTGAGGAGACCCGGAGGAAGTTCGCTGGTTGGTTTCCAACACTCTGCTGGGGTGTTGTTTATCTTTTTTCCCTTTTTTTTATCAGCGAAAACAAACTATCAGTGTGTGTGTGTGTGTGTGTGTGTGACGGGTTAATAATAGTTTCTCTATCATATGACTTCACCACAAGTTTTCACTCTGGCTGTTATGCAAGGAGAGAAGAATACTCCCATTGACAGCAGGAAACTACGATGACGTAAACTCTGACTTTTCTTAGAAGATACAAAATCATTTGTGGTCACTTTGATAAAGATAAGAGCCTTTCTCTGTTGTGGGTCACTGCCACATAACTAGTACAGATTTTAATCCAACAGATTTATATTGTCTACTGCTCTTTTTCTTGTAGTTATTAGCTAGGAAAATTAGCTTGTTGTTGGATGTTTGAAGTTTGAACTCTCCGAGTGCTTTTCTTAATATACTGTTTTTTTACAGAATAATCTGATCAAAGACAGATTATTCTTAAACTTAAACTAAACAGATCATACCCAAAGTATGGCTCTGGGCCACTTTGTGTACTTCTTTATAAACTGTATTATAAAACACAAACTTCAAGCTTTCCTTGAGAAGATCAAGTAAAAGCACCACAAAGTAAAGTTGCAAAGTGTGGAACTGCGAAGATTTTTATTAAATTTAATCCATTTTCAAATTGAAATATCGGATTTAAACTATTGATATAATTTCACTGTTCACATGTGATGCTCTGGCTTTTGTTATCAATAGTTTCTGCATTAGTGCATTATGGGATTTGTAGTATTAGTGGTCACAGTGCATTATCCAACCACTGTACCAGGCCATATACTTAAAAATCCCAGGATTATATATATTATTAGATATTATATAGAAAATTTATTTTGTAAAGGCCATTCATTATTAGTTTGCTTGATACTCCATCCATTGATTGAAATGCATTTAATTGGTGAATAAAAATGTAATTACTTTCAAAAAATGAACCTATTTAAAAACGGTTTTATTTATTTTTAGTACCATACCAAGTGTATTGTCTATGGTGCTGCCTCGGCTGCTATATTGTAGTTTGTTTTCCTTCACTTTTCGTTCCCTTTCCATGGCATGCCATCAGTGTTGACTTAAAATGACATCAAATTTAAGCAGATAAGTCACTCTCCAGAGATTGGTTAGGGGAAATTGAATTCCCTTCCCCCAGGAAATCTGTAAGAGCCGAGCCAAAGTCAGTCTAAAGATGGAAACCAACGAGTTGACAATTTTGTCTGATATCGGCGAACACATCTATGCAGTTAGACAGTAACCTTAGCAGAGTCTCTTCAGGGTATTGAGTTTGCTCTTGACACAACATTGTGGCGCGCGATTACAGACTTTTTTTCGTCGGGAAATGAAAGAAGATTGACTCACTGTGTGTTTATCAGATGGTTGTTACAGTGTTGGGAGGAAGAATATCTCTCAGGCCGAGCATCTCGACAGGCTGTCCCGGGGTGTCGAGTTACACAGCAGTCAATAGGATAAATAAGAAAAGCAACTCTCTTGCTTGATTACGTTGTGTCGTCGTGTGATATCTTCGCTGAAGGAGAACGACAGGAAGCTGCACTGCTGGGTTTTCACTGTAACATTCTGAAGACTGGCAGACAAATTGACGTGAGAACCACCTGGACCACATTTGTGTATATTTGTTTTACTTATATGCCATAGAATCTGATTTTCACCACGGCATAGAACTTGTTTTTGCTTCACTTGATCCTCCACAACTTCCTACCATTGAAAGAAATTCATATGTAAGATGGTTTGAAAGATATAATTGAAAACTTGTGGGATTGTTGAATAAATTCACTATAAAAATTAGTTTTGCCAAACAGGAAGTGGCCATTGATTCTTAAGTAGAAGAAGATTCAAAAATCAAAATTCACTAATTTTCTACTCACCCTCATGTCAACTGTAGTTTTACTTTTGTTGTGAAACCTCAACCAGAGGTATTGTTCGAGAATAACTTAAACAAGTATTTTTTAAGTTTGTCGCCAAAGCTAAAAGGCTAACATGGTACACAAACAGGAAGAAAATATCATGAGCTGTCTACACTACTGGGTGAACTAACTCTTTAAGTGATGTACTGCCTGCTCTACAGGCTAAATCATAAGGATGACTTGACAGAAGATAGTTCTCCAATGCGGAAACTGCAAGAAATAGACTCTTAAATCACTGAATCGATCACATAAAAGGGAGTATCTAACTCATTTTTAATGACTTTCCTATTCTCTATGAGTCAGAATTGGACATAGCTGAGTCCCACACATCCAGTTGGATATAAAATAGCTTCTGCTGATTTAAACATAGATGTGAGTAAAGTCTTGAAAAAAATTCCTAAGGAAATAATTGAATCACACTCATGTGAGTCTGTATTTGTGTTCTCAACTATGTTGTGGTGTGTTTAGACCAAATACAAATCATTTTCTTAGACTTAGATGAAGAGCCAGAATTCTGAACTCGGAGCCGCCGATTGACCTTCCACTGACCTCAAACCCACTCCTAGCATTGACCTGCTTATTTAGATTTGAGGGATTCCAGGCAGTCTTTGTGTCGGCAAACGGCAAATATTACTCAACAAGTGTTGAAAAATCTGTTTGTTGTGAATGCACCTTTCATTATTATGTCTGCGAATAGGTTTGACTTCATTATTTAGCAGGACACAAGTGGACATTATTTGAACTGTTGGCCACATAATTTTTCTGCCATCATTATATGAGGGAAACATCTGCAAAAATCTTTCAAAGTCCTTCATAATGTTTACACTCACTGTTATTAGGGAGGTTACGCTAAATAAACAGGAAGTTGTTTCTTATTGAGACATTAAATTAAGCAAACAATCCAACTCTTTATTAGACTATTTTAACAAGAGACTTGTATCGAGTTCAAACAACAACTAAAAAGTTTATGTTCGGTGCTGAAAACAGGTTGGAACTGTAGCTGAACTCGATTTTATCACAAATGTATGCAATTATCCAGTATCTACGCAGTGGCCAGGCTGGGATGCTTGGATAAGGAAAAACTAACTCCGCAGATGAACTCCCTGCTAATGTGACTACCTTTTGATCTACATGGGGGCACGGAGGACTCGCAGAACTCCCAGGTTTTAATTATGAAATGCATGAAAAATAGATGTCACACTAAGTGCAGACCATGACTGCAGTGAATCACACTTGCTGGTTCGACTCTGCCTTTCCTTCTCCGGTGATGAAAAAAAAAAGTGTTTGGTGCAGTCGGTGCATGCAATAACACCAAAAAAGACACGTACTTGATATTAATTAACGCACGGACATACATGTGATTCATCTCAGAGGAAGTTTTCATTACCTGGGAGGCTTCAGAGGGGCAGTTTGGCTTATTGGCAAGTGCGAAGTCCAGACCTAATGGGGCTCGCAGTCCCTCCCATCTGAGCAATTACAGCCAAGTCCTTATCAGCAGAGCCACAAGTCCACTGTTGAGGGACCTTTTCACTTCCAACACACTCTCATGGAGTGAATCTTCCCCGCAGACCCTCGTTCATTAGACTTGTGCTTGCGGTCACTATTCTGACTGTGAAAGAGTGATGGTAATGAAAGGGTTCCAATATGTTTCTGAGTCAGCCTTAGCTCTGCTCATATTAGCTGACATTACTCTGTCATCAAAGTCCGTCTCCCCGGGAGAGGATCCTGCAACTGAAGTTGCCTGCGTCGTCTGCTACTTCAAACTGTTGAGGTAAACATCTTGAAGTGTTTGGCAGCTTTTTTGACAAATTTATACAACATAGCGTTTCATTTTTCATCACGACCAGGTGGGACTCTTTCGAGGTTTGCCACTGTTTTTTGAATTGACTGCAAGAAAACAAAGTAGAAAACAGGCAATACTACGAAGAACAAGATACTAAAACAGCACAAGCCTCTGCCTTTGAGTTCCTTTAATATTAATTTAGCAAACGCAGAAAACAATCGATTAAACAAAAACTAGTGAATACCTGGAACTTGAGACTTCCTGGTTGAAACTACTGTCTACTTTTCTTGACAGTATTCCATTGTTTATTTAGAAACCCTGAAACAATGTTGACTGAACAATCACCACACGCTTTAGTTCAATCTTTTTGCCTAGATCTGAAAGCAGCAGTGTACCGTTGAAGCAACATTAAGAAGCCATACAAGTCAATAAAATACCTTCCTATTGCAAATCTAGGTGGAACTCCAGAACACCATCAACATTTAATCATTGTTTGTCCTCCTAACTGGAGGTCATTTTTCGTTTATTTAGTTTCCATAATTGTGAGGTGTCTTTTAACGCAGCACTTTTGCTCTCTCAATTTTTACGTTAAAAAAAAGTGATTTGTCGCAGTGTGTTTTTAAAACAAACACTATGTTCTGTAAACATAAAAAAAAAACTTTTGTCTGTAATTCAGGGCTCACCAGCGTGGTATCTTTTCATACATCTTATAATGCTTGATTCATTTATTTGTTTTGATTTGTTGTAGCCCAATGTGTAATTATTGAAGAATTGATTCATGTATTCAATGTTTGTAATTTATCATCCATAATAATATGTGTGAAGTCATTTCAAAAGTGTGTACCAAACTGCTGGTAGCTCTTTCAGGTCACACAGTGCCCTTGGAGTAGCTCGATGTTGCCAAAAGGGTTGGTGACCCCCAGGTCTACATTTCAAGCAGGTTTTTGACTGGAACGCAAAAGCATTTCCATTTGCCAAAAGGGGGCGTGGTTAAAGAAGGAGTCACTGGGATAATCACTTTTCCTTCTGTAAGACCTTCCTAGATCTTTTTCTCGACAAATACAACTGCACAGGAGAGCCGTGAATATGAAAGTAAATTAGATCTTCTGGTAAAAGTTAACAATTAAAAAACTGTTATTATCTTTCACAGGACCAGTTGAGAAGGTTGCATCAACACCGCTGTACTGCGGCAGGTGGAGAGAAATACAAGTGTTTCCAAGCATACTCCCTTCCTGCCTTTATTTAACTTGAGTACAATTTGTAGCACATGATGAATGGTTAAGTACTCCTCTGTAGGCAGCCCACGGGAAAAACCTCTCCATTGGCAAATCTTACGAGCCATTATTGTAAAACGGCATAACTTGAGTGTATGCCTGGAGAGCTGTAGGTAATTGTATTCCTCTTTAGATTGTGTAAGGCTTTGGTAAAGCACTGTAATATGAATAAAGATTTACAAGTCTTGTCTTAGGGGAATGAATTCCTCTCCTGAATCCAAAGCCACCACTATAACCCGAACATTGCAATAATACCAACGTGATTTTCAGAGCTAGCATAGGTGATATTTTATACAATTTGCACCTATTGGATTAAACGTTGTGCAGAGAATCAATCTATTTTAAGTATTGCTTTTAAAAGGCTGTGTAAACGTGCCCTGCGGTGGCCTAAACAAACTGCAGTTCAGTAGCTAATCCAGGGTGGTCTGTGAGTGTGGTTTGGACTTTATTTATGGTGCAGGTTGTAAGGCTATTGGGTTTCATGTGCGGTTCAGGCTGGATCACGGAGAGATTACCACTGAGCTGAGAACTGCCAGTGCACAGAGTACACAGAGGCCTGCCTATGCCCCTGGCCTCCCTTTGACCAGCGTCCTGGGCCTTCCTGCATCCGCCAAGCCCCCGAGGACTGTCTCACACCCGAATGAGAACCATTGTGCAGCAGAGGCTTTCAGGATCAGTGTGAACAAATCACAGACACCATGTTGTATTGTGCGATTTCATTGTTCTTTTGTACTTCATTATACACAAACGGAGCAAGGCTTTTACAGTATAAGTGAGTATTTCTTCAAACTCAAGAAGGAAAGTGAATATTGTGCCAACTCTGAATGGATAATTTGCTTTTGTGGTTACAGCAAAGACTGACATTTGATAAAGTATATTATAATGGACTGTTAATGTAAGTAAGTAAGTCATTATATTTATAAATTGCCAGGTTCACGAAGCGCATAAACAATCAAAAACAACTTACAGTAAAAAAGTACATACTTTAAAAGGTCAAGAGAACAAAAGACAAACATATTAAAAGTTCCGGAAGCATGTGGGCACAACCATCAGTAGATTCTGATCCACAGACCTCAGAGCCAGAGCTGGGGTGTAAGTCTGGATCAGATCACTGATGGAAGGTCTGACCATGAATAGATCTGAAAGTAAGAACCAGAATTTTAAAGTTGATCCTGAAAGAAACTAGCAGCCAGTGAAGAGTTTTAAGGATCGGGGAAATGTGAGTTATTCTACTAGAGAGGCTCAGAATTCTTGCTGCATTGTTGTGGAGTTTTGTATTAACTGCAGGAGAGACAGTTTCTTCTTGTATAGACAAAAAAAATAAACTGTTACAAAAGTCTAAACGAGAAGACGCATGGATTACAAGCTCCAGATCCTGTTGTTACAACATCATCCAAGTTTAGAGATTTTTCTCAGTTGAAGGAAACAGTTTCTGGTCAGTTTTCTTGCAGTGTAGTACTAGACATGTATTTGTCAAGTACAACACCCATGTTTCTCAGGCTTATGTGTTGTTGTTTTTTCAAGAGAATGAGTTAATTCCATCTACCTTCATTAATATTGCACTCAGATGATACTTACAGTTCACAGGATTCACAGTTCAAAGACTGACGTCAAATGATTAGATTCTATTCTATTCATGTAAGTCAGATTTTTCTTTTTTACATTATTCTATGTTCATAAAAGTACATCGCACTTGGGACCAGCCAATATATGGATGTTATCCTTCCTCATAAAAGCACTTCAGAATATATAGTGATTTCATACTAATGCGTCTTGTTCTTCATTTTTCTATCTTCTTAGTCCAAACCTTTCATCTTTATTTTCTCATTTAGACCTTTCGTGAACTAATAGTGTTTATCTTCCAGTTCTACAACATCATTGGTCCAACATTGTCACACACTGTTAGTCCAAACCACTTGGCTCCACAAGCTTTGTCTTTAAAAAAAAAAATGTTTATCATCAAAACATACAGAACTGATGCTTGCAATTGAAACCTCCACTGGAGATTGGAACTACTCATATTGGGATTCTCAAATTGTATTGAATTTCCAGGAACTTTTGGTCATATTTGGGAGAAAATCATTGATCATCAATTGATAAATAAAAATGCTTGATCCTTCTCATCCAGAACGGCAAAGTCAACCTTAGATGTAGTTGGGTTTTTTTTAACGTTTTTTTTAAGTGCTCTTTTGCGTCCTGTAGTAAAACAAAGTGAACCTGTGCAGCCATGTCCCACCAATAACAATCGCATTTATCGTGCCGCTCCCTGAGGTACAATTAAAATTCCATCAGAGTCTTCAATCTGCCTTCCAGCGATGCCTGCTGTTTCTCGGGCCCTCTTGGGCCACGTCAATTCCTCTGCTGCAATGCATAATTCACGAGCCACCAAACAGCACTGAGCGCTCACCTGGAGACTTACCGGCCCAGCAATGCAGAACCACACGAGGGGAGACATCGTGCCAGAGCGTTGCTAGACATTTGTAGGTGCATGTGCTATGATACCTTAGGTGAGCGAGGGGGCTTCTCTGATTCTGGGGGTCATTTAGATCGCCGTCCCTTTAAAGAAAGTGTGAATCTACGACCCTCTCCTACAGTAGTCGTGTCCTCGAAAACTCATTTACATGCATACAGTATCTTCTATTTAGGGATGAGTCCGCAGCGATGGGTAGGTGAAACCTGTGGAGTCATAGGGTGGTTGCTTTTATTTAAAACCCAATTAGAAATGACCAGAAATAACAGCGCCTTGAGACATGGAAGTCATTTTTCACTTGAGCCCCCCCCGGGGGGGTCGGCCTCTCCGTGGATTAAGAGTGTTAGTGTATTAGGGGGCAGCTGATTAGAATCATTGTGCTTTTTTAATCGTTGAAGTCATACATGCATGGAGCACGCCAGTCTAATGACTAACACGCAGAAGTGTGTCAGTGCAAAAGGGAGGAAGGTTTTAAATGACTTTGTCTGTGAAAAGTGGTCTATACAGACAGTGCTACCGGATGTCAATGGTTTATTAGTATTGAAAGTTTTTGGGGGGACTTTATGTACAGTCGACAGATACGGCAATCCTTCATCTATCTACTTTCTGTTTGGTCCGATTATCAATAGTTTAAGACCAAGAGCTACCGTATTTTCCGCACTATTAGGCGCACCGGATCATAAGGCGCATAGAATAAAAGATACAGTCAAACGTTTGACTGGGGTTGCGTTTTGCCTCCACTAGATAAAGCTGGGCTAAAGGGAATGTCAACAAAACAGTCAGATAAAGTCAAACTTTATTAAGCGTTCTGACAATTTGTTCACTCCCAAGGTAACGATGTTCAAATGATGTTTAAAAGGCTTCAAGTAGCGTTGTGAGCAGACAAATGTTGAGTGCGCAACAGAGAAGTTGAGCGCGTTTATGACGGCTAGAGCGCTCGTGTATGACATGTTGAACGCACGTGTATGACTGGTTGAACGCGCAGCCGAGTGATTTTGAGTGTAACACAGACAACAAGACACACTCGCTCAAAAGGTGGCAGTAATCTTACTCCATAGACCTCCACCATGATGTGACGTGCGTCGTAAATCCAAACCCCTGATGACGCAATGACGTAATTGTTTGTAAACAAGTCACCCACCAGTTAATGTTCATATATAAGGCGCTCCGGATTATGAGTACACTGTCGTTTTTTGGAGAAATTTAAAGGCTTTTAAGTGCGCCTTATAGTGCGGAAAATACGGTAGTTTGACATTCCTAGGGAACTTCATCAGTGTGGATCATGAAGTTGTTAATACTCTAACCTAGTGTGCCCAACAATACATGGGTACAGGCGGTATCTTGTCAGGATTCCTCCTGAATGCCTTGTGATTGTTAGTTTGGTTTATGCCAGGATTCTTAAGAGATGACATCTTTACGATGACTGGCCAACGCTATTATTTTCCCAGAAGAGATGTTTTCGGGCGCTTATCCTGCCACGTGACATGACTCACTTCTGAATGAATATACGTGAGCCCCTGTAATTTACTTTATGTGCACCTTGTTGTTGCGACCTTAACCCGGACGTTCTAACCACAGCTGCAACCTCAAAAAGTTTCCCCCCGTGAAAGTACAATGTTATGTTCCTGTTGTTTCAAGATGGAGGATATAATCTTGACCCCCCTGCAAAACATGTTGCTCCGGTGCTCCAGTTCCTAGCCGGTTGTGTTTCAAGTGTCCTTGTGTGCGTCGGGGCGTGCGGCGAACGGCATGTGGACCGAGCAGAACCGAGCACCTTCCCTGTCTCCACAGACTGAGCAGTGAATGAGGATAAGTGAGGAGCGCCAGTCAATGAATCAAGCGGCAGGATGGGAGCAGCCGTGGGGGTGGGGGAGAGTAGTGTGACGCCCCCATGGGAGAGGCCTCGCATTAGGAACTTCCTCGTCTGTGTGTTTCTGGCACAGGTTAAATGGATCGCTCCCATTAGCGCACTGAGAGGACAGCTCCATTATATGAAGGAGACTGTAACTTTGAATGTCACGGTGCAACAACCTGAGAGCAACGCGTCGTCTCCGAGGGAGGCAGGGTGACAATAACCATCCATGATAATCATTCCCTGTCAGGCTTTAAGGAACCCGGAATTATGACGTACGGCCTGCCGCGCACCTCCGACTTCATTACAGGCCTGTCACTTTGTGTCGCTCGAGATGGCGCGATGCTCCTCAAGCGGCTGGAGAAAAAGTGGCTGCCAAACCAGACTTTCTCCTCAACCGGTTCTACTTTTACTCGTGAGTGGCGTGTTTACAGGAAGTTTGCCGCCCCCCCTACTCCCCCCACTGGTAGATTCAGTGGAGGTTAAACCGCTAGTCGTCTTCCCATACAGAGTCTCAAGAGATCAAATGTTGGATTGTTTACACAGGCAAAGGCAAACGTGGCTGATCAAAGGCCACGGTTGACAAGCGTCCCTCCTTTCTTTGTGACACACCTATTGAACAAATCACAGTTCAGCTGGAAGTTTGCATCCACTCGGGGTTTTGAAACAGAAGTGAGGCATCAGTTCCCAATAGGAACATGTTTACCTGATGAATACTTCTCACTGAATTCAACTATGATTCAAATTTGACCAAGATAAAAAAAGGCACATTTTATGGGATGGAAGTAAGAGCCACACAAAAGGAGCTTTTTGTTACAAAATGACAAATTTTTACTGTTACTTTGTACAGTTTGACAGTATGCAAGCCATGTTCGTCAAGATGTTTGTACATTTACAGGCTTTTCCTTGATTCTCTGAGACTCCTGGTGGTGTCTTGAGCTTTTAAGTATATATTTTATTGGGTATTCTTTTGATTGTTTAAGCGCTTTGTCACCCTGGTCTAGAAAAGCGCTCTACAAATATTACTTACTTACTTACTTACATACATAAACATAAATTAAAAGTATGTTGTTCTCTTGTTCAAGCTGAACGTTTCTTGTCTAATGACCTCAATGTTGATGTAAAAATGTTAAATAACACCCTCTTTCTTTGACTCCTAAACCTCTCTCTGAAACATATTTAATCACAGCAAAAAGGATAGAACTTTTCAAACGCTGTAGGCTATCTTGGTTGTCCTCTGGCTATGAAAACTCTCACAAAGTAAATAATTTCTACATATCTATGAAAGCCATGGGGAGCCATCAAATACTACATGTTTTGGAAGTTGTGCAACATCACATGATCTAAATTAACTTTGGTGTTTTGTTTCTTCAATTTATTGAAATAAGCTGCTGGCAAGAATTATTTTTTAAAGTTTGGATTTACAGATGTATTATCTTTATATGGTATGTTTTTATGAGTTTAAAATTACTTTTCCTCACTGCTATAATATATATTTGTCATATATACTGACAGCAGAAATGTGCAGACTCAGTCTTTACCATAACAGCGTGAATTAACTCAGGTAGCTTTTAGAGGAGCCTCCGTCTGTGAGGATGTTTTTTTTTTTTTATGTGCCAAGGAGACTTTCACCTCCAGACTGACCTCTGAACCTGCCATCCACTGGAGGAGATATGAGCTGGCAGCTATTGCCAATGTCAGTGCCCAGAGCGAGCTTCTTCCCTCGTACCCTCTGACTCATTTATTGGCTTCGCGGCCGTTTCTCCTTGAGGACGGCGGCGGCTGAATGACACTCGGAGGAGAGAGACTCAGAACCTCAAGGCTGACTTCTTCAGAAACGTCATTTGAACATTCATTTCAAATGAGATGATATGTTATTTTATACTTGAAGTTTATCCTCAATTTAAGTTTAAGGTGTCATTTATGTAGAAAAAAAACGTATATAATTTATTTGTTACTTTTCAGTTAAATTGATAAATATATATTTATTTTAAAGACTTTTTTTTTCCTTTAGCAGTTTTAAGTTTGCTTTTTACTTCCAAAAATATATATATATCTAAAAGTAAAAGAAAATGAGCTGCACAGTACTAAAAAAAACCATCAAATCCTCAAAAATATTGGATAATACTTATCAACTGCCATTTGTCAAAGATCACCTCCTTTAAAAAAATAACATTCAAGAGTATCAAACGTGTAATACTTACAACCTGCACCTTTGAGAGAAATAATATATGTTTATTTATGGAAAAAAACGACATATTATTTATAGCTCTTTGATTCGCCTTTTTTGTTTTTAACGGTAGTATGCAGTGTCATTCGTCACCACCGGTGGCAGTGCAGGGCGTGATGCATTGAGTTTCCCTATGTTATTTATGAGGCGGTACAGACGCCCCCCTGGGACGCTGGTTGTGATGTACATTTCTGCTGACTACAGAGAGAGTGGCTCTTACATATTCATAGTGGCTGGTATAAAAGCACTTACAAGTCGATGACCGCTGGACAATTTCACCAGCAGGAAGAAAAAAAAAGAAAAAAGAAGCATGACCTGGACCTCAGTCATCGTTGTTGTCTTGATGAAGCCGACTCTGTCTCTGGTGATTAGTCTCGTGAGAGTCAACATGACGACCGGTGGCATCTACAAAATACACATTTGCTTTTCAGTTCTTTGACCTCCCCAATGTTCCTTCTTTCTGCTGGAGATAGGTTCTTCCTGCTCACCTCTTGTCTTATTATGTTAAGAAGTTATGTTTCTTTCAGCAAGAAAATTCCTACAAACAATTCTAACTTTATTTCTGATTTAAAAAAAATACATTTTATAGTCAGCATAACTCTGTTGTTGCATCTCTGAGAACAATAAACTCATCTTATTTACTATTTATTTTATTTGAAAAAACTATTTAAATGCTTCTTATATTGACTTTATAACTTTTAACTTTTCTTTTGTTTACACTTGTCATTTATTAGACTTAACTCTCAGAAGATTCCAAATTATTCATATTTTTATCATTTTGTATCCACGAAAATCTTTGTTTACTGTTATTATTTACTTATTAACTTTTTTTTTGTGGGAACTAAACATTTTTTTTTATATTAAATAACATTTGTTTATGAATAAAACATTTTTTTTCTCTTCCTCTTAAATACTCTCTTATGTTAACATTGGGGTAAAAGTAAAAATAATTACATGTTTTTCAGGAAACAAATTCTGGCAACTTTTAAGTGAAAGCCGAGAGATTGACATTCTAAATATTTATATTATACTCAATGTTACAAAATGAGTTTTGTCTTAATTATTTTCCATTTCACTTTCAATTGAAAATTGATACATTGATATATTTTGTAAGCAGCAAATATCAACATTCATTTGTCATATTTATCTTGCAAAATGGTAATGTAATTGTTTTATTATTTGTTTAATCTCTTTACATAAGCCTTTGACATTCAAATGATTGTTAAATGATCAGAACCAGATGCAGTTGAATAAACATATTTTTCAGAACTGAAGTAAAGCGGCTTCAAAATGCTTCATACGTATCTTTGTGTATGTTTCCTAAGCGGCTGAGTGTGTGACTAGATGACCGTTTGTTTCCTCCTCGTGGAAGTCACAGCTGTAGCGACTGGAAGGTTTTTGGCCCTGAGCGCTGGAACTCCATCACAGACCGTCTATCTCGCCTCTTCCTGCTCACTGGACTCCATATCAGTTGTTTCTGTGTGTCTGCCTATAGGAAGCTGAAGGGCTTATTTGTTTTCCTGCTCGCTGCTCTTTGACTTGTCTCGCCTCAAACACGTCTGAAACATTGTTATCTCTGGCCAGACGCCTCTTTCTTTCGCGGGGACTCGTTGAATCATGTCAACGCGTCGTCCCCGGAGTTTCAGAACGCAGGCCGTAGAAAAAAATTAGCCATTGCTTCCGCATGACGAGTGGGATCTATTAGTGTGCTCTCGCCCCGCAAAGCATGAGCATCCGCCGGGGCCCGCCGGGGACCTCGGATGGCAGCGCGCTCGAACCGAGTCGGACCCATGGGGCATTAGTTCCAATCCTGCAGAATTGAGATGCAGCCAGTGCAGGAGCATGAACCCGATTGGTCGACTCCCCGAGACGACGGTTTTAAAAGGACGGGCTGACTTAGCGGCCTCAACTTTTGCCTCCGCCAGCTGTGAGTCATGAGACTCCGATTAAACACTCGTTTGTGTCTTAATGTCTCCGTCTTTTCAATTCTGGATTTTAAAAGGTCAAAGTTGCTCGTCTGAGTCTCACACACAGTTCCGTCGTCAAGGCTGCGCTTCATGATCCCGGACACTGTTTGTGGTCGATATCATGGTTTTAAAAGGTTGTTTCGAATCGTGAAAAGTGAGATAACAAGTCAGTAACCACGTGTCTCTCTCTCTCTGTTCCAGGTATCTCGACAACGAAGAAGACACACACCTGTGAGTACTTTTACAGGCTCGTCTGCTATAATTTGTTACAACTTCTGCGGTTCATTGTCGCACCTGTGTGCCTGGTGTGTTGTGTTCCTACAATCTTGTCGAGCACATCTTGATCTGAACTCAACATCTTTATTTAGGACTAACATGAAGATGTTCTTCATTCTTAAGTTGACACTCTAGTTGGATTATTTGTATTTTGTTATGTAAACAAAAAATGTGTGTTTTAGTGTAGCTGGTAGAGAATTGTTGTGTTGAGATGACTGTGTTGTGTTGAGATGACTGTGTTTGTCAAAGTGTCGTAATGCTCTTGTCAATTTGCTAACCAACAATCTGTCTATTAATTGATAATGTTCCATATCTACCCATCCATCCATCCATCCAACAATTCATCCATCATCCAACAATGCATCCATCCATCCATCCAACAATTCATCCATCCATCCATCCGACAATTCATCAATCCATCCATCCAACAATTCATCAATCCATCCATCCATCCGACAATTCATCAATCCATTCATCCATCCATCCATCCATCCAACAATTCATCAATCCATCCATCCGACAATTCATCAATCCATTCATCCATCCATCCATCCATCCAACAATTAATCAATCAATCCATCCATCCATCCATCCATCCGACAATTCATCAATCCATTCATCCAACCATTCATCAATCTATCCATCCATCCAACCATTCATCAATCCATCCATACATCCAACAATTCATCAATCCATCCATCCATCCAACAATTCATCAATCCATCCATCCATCCATCCATCCATCCATCCATCCAACCATTCATCAATCCATCCATACATCCAACAATTCATCAATCCATCATCCATCCATCCATCCATCCATCCATCCATCCATCCATTCATCCATCCATCCATCCAACCATTCATCAATCCATCCATACATCCAACAATTCATCAATCCATCCTTCCATCCAACCATTCATAAATCCATCCATCCATTCATCAATACATCCATCCATCCAACAATTCATCAATACATCCATCCAGCAATTCTTCAATCCATCCAACCATTCATCAATCCATCCATCCAACCATTCATCAATCCTTCCCCCATCTCTCTATTTGCCATCGTTAAATCAATAATTCCCTTCATCGCCTATTTATCTAACAGACATTCAATCCATCCGTTCTCCATCCATTTATGCATCCATCCATCCTTAAACCTATCCTTCATCAATACTTCGATATCCATTCATCAATCCATACATCAATCTATCCATCAATCCATCCATCCATCAATCCATCCATGCATCCATCCATCATCCTTCCATTTTTCATCCAAACATACACCCATTAATCCAAACATCCATCCATCCATCCTTCCAACGGTCCACCATCCATCCATTAGTCAATCATTCTATCCATCCATGCATCAATTCATCCATCAATCATCCATCCATCAAACCATTCACACATTAATCCAACCATCCATCCATCCATTTATCCATCCGTCGGTACATCCATCCATCAAACCACCCAATTAAGAAGACATATATTTATCCAGACATCCATCCATAGTGGTTTTTGTTCAATGAAAATTGGTTTAACAAGTTGTTCAATATCAAAAAACTTTAGTCAAATATTCAGTGAAGGTTTAGCTCTGAACTTCAATTCAGCAACAGCGTGTTTAACGTCTCGACTGCCTCTGAGGAAGTGATGGATGCGACTCCAGAGACGCAAGTTTAAATGCTACCTCTTCACCGTCACTCAGCCTAACATGCCAAAAAGTTGTGTTGTGTCGTAGACGTTGTCAAGATTTAGTGTTGAGGAAAGAAACGTCAAGACAGGTGAGACATCTTTTCATGCTAACAGAACACATGTTCCACATGTCCCGCTTGTCTCGACACTTCATTAGGAATGAATGATCAGTCAAACCCCGGTGATCCACCGGAGACGTTGCTCTTGTGTTTCTCCACACATGTGAAGTGTAATAATGAAAAAAAAAACACATTCAAGAAAAGACCTTGTGTTTAGCTCCGTGTGTCTGCCTGTGCCCTGCAGCCCATCCTTTCACTCTGATCAGCGTGATGAAACTTGTGGAGAGGGAAGGCCAGAGGGCTTTTCTGTTGGAGGGTTTCAGACGGCTAGGGCTCCATCTCACCCTGTAAAACTCTTTCTTACATCAGACGGCGGGGCAGAGGATTTGATCTAACACACCGGAAAGCTTACTCAAACAGCAGAGGAGAGAGCGTGTTCAGCTATTTGCTTGTCTGCGTTTTCACGTGTCCAGATATCTTCAAGGTAAAAGAGGGGGAAAAAGCTTTTGACCGACCAGCCACTTCCTCCGCTATCTTAATTAATCTGCCGCTAAGCACCTCTTCACCGGAAGGGGGCTCAAATCAAAGAGCATGATTTAGGAGTCTTGGGTTCAAAGCCCTGGGCAGAGACCGGACTATTCTGTCTCATTTTCACTGGGAAATATTCAAATCATGTCCATGTGAGGATATCAAAGTGAAGCCCCCCGTAACAAGTCGTTGATTGCCATGCCTGGCAGACAGGAAGCGGCGGCGGCGGCGCGGTGTGTTGCAGGAGGAAGTTCAAGGGCCAGTGGATGGTCGTCGTTGATGGTGCAGGGGGAGGGTCTCCGCTTCGTAACGGGGTCTGGTGATTTACGTGGAGGGATAATGAGGAGGAACGCGATGGCCTACATCAAGAATAGTCTTTTGGCGACTGCCTCATTTTAAAATCCATTAAAAAAGATCTTTCAAAGTGTGTCGGAAAAAAACTATTTCGATTTTCTTTTAGAAATCATGTTTGCTGGAGTTGTTTTCATGTAGTTTTGAGAAAAAGTTAGAGTGGACGGTGTGTGGAGCCAACATGGTGGCGTGAGTGAGGAAGTTTGTGCTTGAAACCATTTTTTATTTTAAAGTTTATCATCTTTAAATGTATCTGAGGACAACAACTGTCTGCGTAAGAAGGACGATGTCAGTAGTAGACATAGTGATCGACCATCACAGTACTGGACGGAGATGAAAGTTAGGTGAGGAAGAAAGTGCAGACCTGGTGGAAAGGGAGGAGAAGACTTGGATATTGTTTCTTATAGCAATCTCACCAAATGCCGTTATTGATTCCCAATTTTTTAATGTGTGTTTGTAATTGTTAGTGACTGTGACTTTCTTTATTTTTATGTTGTTTTAAGATAAATATCTTTGTATTTCTTTAAAATTTTTGTTTCACAGCTTTTTCTAGTCATGCTAAAATATAAGTTAAAATGATGTATCTTAACAGGTCATATAACAGCTAAATTATATATAATCCTTTCAATTATCCATCATAATAAAACATATCAAATACACTGTAATAAATCATTTTTAAACATGTATTTATTCACTGTCGACAAGGAAAAAAAATGTAATGTATTTGTTCAGTAACTTAACTTAACTTAAATTATTACATTTTATCTGATATTGGTGCCAAACCAAAACTTAAACACATTTTTTTTTTAATTCCCAAAACAATTATTAAAGAATGGAATGCTATGTTATTTTATTTTGGCAAAATAAAAGTACTAAACATACTTTTAATGAATTTAATCTTCGCTTTAAAGTCAAAGATTAAAAAACAATTCAAGAAGTTAACTTGAAATAAACAAAGTGTTGGATTCCGGTCTAGTTGCTTCAGTTCATGTCAGAACCGTTGTCGCTGTGATACTGATCATCGACGCTCAACCACCACCAAGTATTTCATCCTTTTCCCCACAAGATCTGACCCTTCCAGTAAACCCCGATCCTCCAGGAGCTCTTCACTGCATCTTACAAAAGTTTGCATCCACGTCTAGAAAGGTCTTTCCAGTCCGACCTGGACCACAAAGACGGGTCCGGCTCCGACTAACTCCCTGCTCTGCCTGAGTGATCAAACTGCTGGAAGCTCCTCGGAGTGCCAGTCCCCTCATCAATATAAATTACAGGGGCAGCTGTTCGCTGGCACACTTCTCTCCTCGCTCCTCTCTTCTTCTTCACTTTCCCGTCCAGTCGACCCGGCTAATCATCGAGCCATCCGGCGGAAGATGAAGTGTTCCTGATGAAAACAGATACTTAAATCATTGCGCCAATGACCGTGGCGTCCTCTCGCCATTCCGTCTGGTTAACGACTGACGCAGATTTACGGTCTGAACTTGGACCTTCTTTTTCTTTCCTGGACTTCACTTCAATTCTAGCCTTTCCCCGGTTCTTCGGTACCCGGGCAGTAACTCTCCTTCAAGTGTGTGGATGTTTTCCAGACCATTTCCCTTCCTTTACACTTTTTGCAGATGTTGAGAGATCTCTGTTGTACGAGATGTGTTTTTTGTCTTTGCTTTTCAGCGACGACGGCAGCAACTCTCTGTGGCGCAGGTTGAGAAACATGTCTTCAAAAGATCAAGTGTTCATTTGGGTTTAAATATTTAGTTTCAACAGTAGATTAAAATATATGAGAGTGAAGGGATAAACAGTTTTTATACCCGAGTCATGCTGCAGACTTTTTGCGTGGCTCGGGGCCACATGCAGCCCTTTCATTGTATATATACGGCCCTCATGAGGTTAATGTTAAATATTTTCAACCCCAATTATGTAAAAACGTTTTTTGACGGATACATACTTTTAAACGTACTAATGTCCACTACTAAATCCAAATGACGATTTTTAATTAAACTGAGTTAACGTACAATCAAATTATATATTGAAACTCTTTTTCTTTTTAGTTTTCCTTTCATGCTTAAGTTATTTCATGTATATTCCAACTATAATAAAAATAATAATCCTTTTGAAAATCAGTAGATAATTCACGAAATAACATTTTTTATGAATTAATGTATTCATAAAGATAAATGGTTTACATTAGTTTTACCTTTATATTCGTTTAATTATGAGCTTTGTAATAGGATATATGATTATATATATATATATAAAATCATATATCCTATGTATTTGTATATATATTAATCAGACTTGATGATGGAATTCCCCCCGTTCCTTATTTAGGTTCATTGATAACTAATTATAATGTCTTTGATTAAAAAATGTATATTTTAATCGGTTGGACATAAATATTTACTCTTAATCTCAAAGACAATATAGAAAAGAGAATAAATGAATTCATTTTTGCTTTATTTACAAAGCAAAGGTGGGAAAGCTTTGCATTACTTGACTTAAGTAAGCGGTAAAGGACACTCTGGAAAGTTAGTTACCTTTACTATAACAGCACAGTCTCAAATAACATTTGCATTTAGACTTTTTTTTTCCTTGTTTGTGCCGATCACGGCCAGAGGGGGGCAGCAGCATAGACTCTGAATCTGGAAGGAGACGAATGTGGAGGCCTCTTCACTTCCTCCGTGGATTTATCTCCATTCCGGTGACAGACTCCTTACACTGATTGAGAAACATGGTCTTCCCGCTGCATCTTCATCTCTCCGCTCGGGTTCTTGTATTGAGTTTCTCTCGTCGGGAGCAGCACGGAAGCAGCCAATCTGTTTTAGTGGATGATTTAGAATGTGGCGCGCCCGGGCCCCCGAAGATTCAGTCGGCGACGCTCACTCCGACTCATAAAGATTCTGTCGGCGACTCCGGGTTTTTTTTTCAATCCAAAATAAAGATTTGTGTTTATGCCACAAGTCTGGTGTAAGTTATGGAGTATATCTGAGGAGTGACGCTGGTTAATAGTGCTTTACGTGGCCAATTCATCAGCATAATACGTCCCAGTTGCTGTCTAATTTTGCCTGGCGATGGGGCTACTCCCGTGGAACCGCCCCGGGGGCCGTCGGCGCCGTCTCCGCGTCGCTCAGCGTTTCGCGTGTTGTTTGAAGGTATTTCATCACATTGTTGCCTTGATTCGGCTCCGTGGGGATTTGTTAGTTGCACTCATGTGGGAAGTGTATCCAGTACACTGTTAAGCTCGGGCTGATAATGAAGATCAGCCAGAGTCCCCTGAGCTGCAGATAGTCTGGTGAGACGCAGACGACACGTCGGCAGCGGAGCGGCTGTTGTGTGGCAGGGAGAAAAAAAAACAACACTTTCTTCTTTTCTTTTTTTTTTCCATTGAAAATCACCTTCAAGTGGGTTACTTATTTCATCCCGCCCTGTTTTTTTGCAACTTGTTGATTCCACGTCACACACTCCTGCCCTTCACCCTTTTTTTTTTGTCCGCTCCGGTGAGTTTTTGTGATTCTTTAATCTGTAATTGGCGGCCATTTTTTTTCCGTGAAATAGGTCAGTGTAATCACAACAAGTGAGGGATGGGAAGTCAGCGTAAAAAAAAAAAAGAGGAATCAATAGAGTTATCTATTTGTCGTGAACCAGGCCAGTGTGATTTCTCGCAAACCACTTCCACCGTCTTCGCAGCCACAACACCTCACTTTTCAGACTCATTTTCCCGAAAAATGGAAAATAGCCTTTTGTGCGCCGTCTGTCTGTGCGTACGTCTCTAAGAGAAGGGGACGCTTCTATTATCGCCTCCTTTAGGGGCCCCGGAGTGTTCTATGAGGATGAAAAAAAAAGGAGTGTGAGGGGTGAATGACAGCGTCTTGTGGGTCCTAGTGTGCGCCGCCTTTGTTAGCTCTTAATCTGGTTCTTCTTTTTCGGTGGCGGCTCTTTTCAGAGCGCTCCAGCCAGAGCAAAGAGAGAGGCCTTGTCAGCGTTTTTTCTCGCCCTGTCTTTTTTTTTTTTTTTCTAACGCTTGTCACCCAAAACTGAAAAGGGTTGTGTTGAAGTGTTGTCAAAGTGGAAAACAAGAGTAAGTGACATGTGACAAGGACACAATGCTTGGATGGGCCGGTCGGAGTAAGTGGTCCCGTCTGCCGCCGATGATTTCTTGTCTGTCGCCTCAGGTGAGAGAGAGAGAGAGAGAGAGAGAGAGGGTGTGATGCCGAAAAGAGAGGAGGTTGAGGAGCAAGTTACCCAAGTTATCCGTCACTCCTCAGGTATCGTTCCTGTGGCGTTTTTCAGAGCAGGACGGCGAAGGGTTTGATTCATGGCGAGCGGCGGAGGCAGAGGTCGTGGTCGCTTCCTGCACTTCCTGACGTATGATGTCGCCCCGGAAACTAGTGCCGACAGATCTGGTCGTTGTGAAATCAGATGCAGCTTTTTTTTGCGTAACAATGACGAGAAGATGGTTGTTCTTTGTCCGCTTGAATGGACCGGCAGCCTGTCCAGGGTGTCCCTTGTGTAGCCGAAGAAAACGAAGGGTTCTGAAAACACACTTTAGTTAACGAATTCTGTAAAGTTGTGACAATTCAATGTTTCACTATTCAAATACAGGTGGTATTTTACATTTTTATAAACATTTCCTAAATTGTAAGCAAGTAAGTAAGTATCTAGACCAGGGTCACAAAGCGCTTAAACAATCAAAAAATTCCTACTAAAATAAATACTTAAAAGCTCAAGACAACACCGAGACAAATACTCTCTCATGAGTCTCAGAAAATCAAGGAAAAGCCTGCACGAATAAAAATGGTTTATATTCTCTTTTAACGACATAAAAATCCTCAATAACTTCTAACCCCTTTAAATATTGTAACAGTGTGGTATACAGTTTTGTTAAGTATTAACTTCAGGTCAGTGAAGGCGTCAAGAGAATGATGGGTTGAGCAGGAGGAAGTGTGTTTTGTTTTGGTTTCCGGGTCAAAAGGAAATGACCGAGAGATGTTTTGGCGAGAAGACTGTGTCTCTGTTTTGGTGTGAGCTGTCGCCTACAGCAGCCTGTGCGTCAGTTTTCAAATCTATACCTATAAAAGGCGCTTCACGACACGAGGAATGTTTAACTAAATTAAAGCTCTGTAGCTCAAATGTTGAGTGACAGCCTTTTAAAAGTAGAAGTCCTTCAGTGTTTTGGCCTTTTTTTTTATCCCTTAGCAGCTTTCATGTCCCTTTTCATAATTTTGTGTCTTTAAAAAAAGCCCCTGGGCAACTCCAGGTACTTCATCTAGTAAAGTTATAAGAGCTACAGACCGTCTCTTGGCCTTGTCGGTCTGAAACACTAAAGCAGTGATTACCAACCTGGTGGGCCGCGAAGGTATTGCAAGTGTGTCGCAAAATCATTTCCAAAATGGTATCATTTTTTTGTGGGAGGGTGGATGTAATTATATAAAAATAGAAATACACATTTCAAATATTCTTTTCATTATATTGTTTTTCCTTCGAGTATTATACATGTGACGAGGAAATGAGAACACGTTATAATGCCTTCGTATTTAAGGTTTTTGAGACTTAAAAGTGGGCCCTGAGTTGGAAAAGGTTGGGGACCACTGCCCTAAAGTGTATAAACAGCTCCTCACAATGCATCGACATGTAATTGAAACATATTTAAATATGCAACGACCACCAAGGAGATCATTTCACATCTAGCAACACCATCACTGGACAGCTCTTAACCGGTGATGTAAATGTTGCTTTCTGCAACCAAGCAACCCTAAAACAATGTTGAATAAACGTCAATATTATTTTCAATAAAATGTTGTCACCATAGCTACGAGAAAGTGGGTAGGCTTTGTTTTTGTAAAGTCGGATCTGGAAGCAACAGTAGTAGAAGCTTAAAAAGGAAAGAACTTTAGAAAATCACCAAAAGTATCCATCAACTCGTCTTTTCCTGGTATGAACATTTCTGTAAAATTCTGAGATATGTTCGCGTTTCTTGGCAAATAAAACATACGTCCTTTAGTGACGGGGTCCTCAATCTTTTCTACAACGCTGACCGGTTTAATGTGGACTAACCTTTATGTAAAAAAAAAGCTTTACACTAGTTTAAAGGTTTATATTTGGAGTAAAATTGACTGAAACAAGCATCTTGACAACTTAAAAGTCATAGGTTATTGTTATTTCAGAGAAAATCTTTAAAAAAAAAAAATGGACCTCTTCTTTAGTGAAGGTATCAAAGCAAGTGAAAAGTTTTTGTACTGATAGTTACGTCTCAAACTATTACCGGATCACGACTGAGTTACACATAAGTGTAATTCTTATATATGTTTGTACATGTTGGCTTATCAATGTGTTTCATGTTCAGGAGACTACGAACCCTGTTGTAAGCCTGTGGTATAAAAATCAAAGTTCTCTCTGAACATCTGTTTAACATCCCTTCGTATCATCAGCTCTTACTTTCCAACTCAAGCAAAGCATTAGAGGGTATAAAAAAAAGAAGAAAAAAAAGACTGGAATATTCCATAATGCATTTTTTTCAGGATCCTGATGCAATGTTACGCATGAGTTACCAAGGGTTGGAATTAACATATATAATTTAATTACTGAATAATTCAAAAGAAAACCCTGTTGAATAAACCATACAATGAGTAAGACGTCCCCTCTAATATTGTTCCTTTGAAACATCTTGTAAGCACCATTTCAAGATCAATGACATCCCTTCCCCACCGCTGTGTTTGCGGCGGCGAATATCAAACGCCGGCTGTGATTGGATTGAATCGGTGCTTCTCTGACACATTCTGTTGAGAAATAAATCATGGAGAAAAAAAAAACAAAGTTACACCCCGCCCGAGAAGAAAGTGCATCAGGAGAAAAAGCTTTTTGGGTGATATCATACACTGACATTTGTGCTGATCGCGTCGTGCGTGTTTTGTTGAATCCGCTTTATTAGAGAACCGCTGTTTTCCCTTCCATTGCTATTAATTTGTGTCTCTGTGGCGGCGCCGCGCGAGAACAGAGAGATGCTGTTAACCCATTGTGAAGTTAGCCGTCATCATTAAGATTCTACAGATAACAGGCATGCGGATTTCTCCTGCTCAGCATTATGGGATCCCAGACATCAAAGGCAGGTTTTCATTCTACTGTGTCTGCAGCGCCGAGGAGGGGAGGAAAAAAAAAAAAAAGAGAAACGGAAGGAGAAAACGCGACGGAGTCAGGAAAATAAGCCGGAGAGTAGAAATTGAGTGTTGTACCTGCTTGTGATTCGGGTGACACCGCGCTATCTATAATGTCTTCCTACCTACATACTTAGCCGCTTGTTTAATTGGCGTCCGCTCTGATTAAGTGTCGCGCCGAGTAATAATGCGGCGGCCGACTCTAAAGATCAAGTTCATTTCTCAACACCGTGAAGCGCGGGTCGGCGTAATCCAGATCAATTCATTTATTCCATGATTTCGCCGCAGCCAGTGACCCTCTTTAATATCAACGGTGACGCACGGCAAAACGAATCACCCCATTACGGCGCAGAGTTGCCAACACAGGTGAGATGAAGCCTCGTTTTCCCCACGTCTGAGGTCAGGCCTGATCTTCCTCTTCTAATGTGGATCTAACTAAGGGATGGGTATCGTTCACGGCCGAGGTCACATCATAGGTCGTTTTTTTTTCCTGATGTTTTTCGATGATTTACCAAGTCGTCACCATCACCATGGTTTTTTTGGGTTGGACAAACAGATCGCACGGTGTGTCGTCATGGCAACTTGTCCTGATGTACACCGTACCGGTGAATGGATCAAGATTGCTGACCTGTTGAGAGAAGAAAAGACTTGTTTCTGTGGGCAAACAGCAGCGGATGTTAGCAGTGGAGTCATCTTTTGTCAGAAGACTTTCCGGTGTGTGTGTAGCAGAAGGTCACAAATTATAAACTATGTGATTCCCGTTGTAAGACTCTTATGCCGGCAAACTTTTCAAATCGAGGTAAAGATTTTGGCCAAAATTAGGCTGATCTTGTGTAATCTGACCAGAATATATGTTTCGTTTTTTTGGTGTTTTTCTAACAGACAAACTTTAAACACTGGCTGGGCGTGTTGCTTACTTTTTATTTATTATTATTTCTTTTTTAAATAATAGCAATACATAATTGTATAAACGCGTTTTGAACGTGTCAACATTCTGTGTTGCTATGACACCAAGTATTGGTCAATCAATATTTAGAAACCAGTGTAGCTAACAAGTCCTACTGAGTAAAGTGCTGAAGACATGAAGGCATAGAAGCGATCTCGCCTGCAGTTCATACAAAACTCGAATTCTGACCTGCTCTAGTAGAAGAACTCACATTTCTCCGATCTTTAAAACTCTTCAGTTTCTTTCAGGATCCATTTTAAAATTCTGGTTCTTTCTTTCAGATCTATTAATGGTCAGACCTTCCATCAGTAGATTCTGATCCAGACTGACACCCCAGCTCGGGCTCTGAGGTCTGTGGATCAGAATCTACTGATGGTTCCTGAACACGCTTCAGGACCAGAGGAGAGAAATCCTTCCAGACTTTTGCTCCTAAGCTTTGGAACGATCTTCCTCTCCCTCCGTGTTTGATGATCTACTGACTCCTTCAATAAACATCTTCCGAAGATTTTATTTGTGCTTTTCCCTGATTCACTTGGACAGTGTTTGTCTTACGTCTATACCCTTTACAGTTTTAAATCTGTAGGTATTTTTAACCGAGTATTGCTTTTGATTGTTCAAGCGCTCTGTGTTAATATGTTTTTACTTTCCAATGCGGTATGTAAGCAAATCCTTACTGAGGGCACAGAAAATATCTGTGGGTACTTCAAGAGATCAGTTACCAAGGTTGGTTGGATGGAAAAACCTACGATGAATTAAAGTTAGGGGCGATTCCTAACTACTTGGACCTTGTTGGCGTAAGAACAGTTTCACTTCTAACCTCAAAGTTTATTCCAGTGTTCGTTGCCCCACAGCTTACCTGAAAAGGCTTTTCTGATTGCTTAGAAATGGGTTCGATTTGATGTTTATGTTCTGTTATTCCACCTGAATTTAGGAAGGTTTTCTCATTCACTTGTATGGCTCCTAACTGCTGCTGTCCAACTCCAGTCCGAGCTTGTTTTTGAATGTGGTGCAAAAACGCTTTTTTATTGTTAATTCGCCAAAATATAATCATTGCACTTGACCAAACCGTTCAAATGTTTGCAGAAAACCATTTTACGATGTGAACCCACACAACTGTGCATTCCTGGTCTGGAATCAAGGATAGGGGTAAGTTGAGGTATGTTTAATGTAGAGCGCTCAGTAGGTATCCAAGAGAACTCAAACAATATTTTTGTTAAAAGTGTAGCTCGGTAACACGAAACCGGACGATACACCGGATGATGAATGGAACTGCTCTACAAGGACCTCACGTACACGCTGTAATCACAACATCATCTCATTCAGAGTCGAGTCAATTGGGCGGTAATTGTTGTCCGTGTAAACACATTCAACGTTTTCCCTTTTGTGCAAATCCCCAAACACTATTCCCACTCCTATTACAGCAATATCGCAGTTTAATTTAATTCAGATTAGTTCATCTTTTCGGCGTGGTGCCATTAAGCTTTTGCCATTACATCAGTGCGAGCTGTTCTACTCTATTGAACGTTGAAGAGGGAGAAATATGCTCCTCTCCAGTCAGTATTGTGCTGGATTACAGAATCAAGGTCGACTCACAAGACACAGAGCAGCATTATCCCTTAATCCTGTGTTTTGGTTTCAAATAGCCTTTTTTTTCCCCACACCTAATCTTCACAAGTAAAATGACAAACATGAATACTGAGGTAGGTATTTAAGCGTGTATTACCTGCGACGCTAAGGTCAGAGGCTTACACGGACTTAAAGTGGCGGCATGAGACATGAAAGCTTGTGTTTGCCGCTCGTGTTGTTGCTGGAGACGCCGGAGCGTGATTTCGGGAATTGACGATGACGAGAGCTGATGTTTTTTTGAACTATACAAGATTTATTGCAATATCACAGTGACCCTGACGGGGTTTCTGAGGTGGTTTTTATCAATGGTGGTCACATGATTGGAGTTTTGTTAGAGGAAGCTTCGAAGGTAGTTTTCCTGTTCCTTGTTCTGAAACTCATTTTTGGAAGATGGTTGAAATGTCTACAGTGACTTGAAACTGGTATAACTTGAGGTGTTGATTGATTGTTAAAGTTCAACTAATGTGTTGATTTAAGTGTCTCTTAAATAGATCTTGGACTCTAGTGTATCATCAGTACTTTTATGTTTGTGCAAAACTCCCTTTTCATTGAAATATTTACGTTAGAAAATGTGCTTAAGCCCCGCCCACTGAAAACACTTTGTTTTTTCTGGAGATACAATCCTGTTTACCACAACCAAACCCACTCTGCTATGATTGGTCAAACGAAGAGCTTTGCCACTGCCTGTCATCAATCCCAGAAGTCTCCACCTCCAAGGGACTCGATGTATAAACAAAGCGGGCCGTGATTACATCTGGCTGCAGGAGGAGTGGAGGTCATTGTTAAGTCATGGGCTCTGCTCTCGTAACCTCTCGTTTGCTGATATTTCAGAGAGGGGAGAACTTTATAAAGTAATAAGTTCAAAACATGGTCATGATGAGAGACTTATTGTATCTTGGAGAGGAAGATTTTAACATTTGAAACATGAGTGTCAGGAGTGTTGGGTTTCACACTAGTTGAAATGTAGACGAGCAAAAATAAATGACACGTGATAATAAACATAATTCAAATTAGTGGAAAACAAACACAAACCTTAATTGTTTCTTTAAAGCCTTCTTTGCTTGAGATATAAGATGATTAATATTTTTAAAAATTTTAAGATTAAAAAATTAAGAGTAAAAAATATATATATATAATAATAATCTAGATCATCATCGTAAAGCAAAACACTAAGGAATACTGTAAGGATTGTTCCGATATTTGATTTGAATATTTCAAACCGAAAATCCCATCTTGGGTTGGGCTTATCCGACCTGAGCAAGTATTGGCCCTTTTTGTGTTTGACAAAAATTGTTTACTCCATAAATATTTGTTTCCCCTCAGATTTATAAACATAAACGTATGATCTTTACATTAAATAAGATGCAGTTAAGATGCAAACAATAATATAAAAAAAAGGAATTTGCTTTAACACTTAGACCCAGAGATTACACAAGGGTTACTAATAAAAAATAAAGGTCAATAGTTCAAAACATACTTAATAATATAACAAGTCTGGATATAGAGACAAAAAAAAGATTTGACAAGGAAGAAGGAACGCTGACAGGAAGTGGCCACGCAAAATAAAACTCAGAAAAAGACAGTTCAATGGCTGTTTTATTATCAATTTATCTGTCTTAACAAGAGTCAAACTTTGAGTTATGTTTGGCGTATCAAACCTCAGGGTCATTGTCTTCCCTCCCATGGTTTGAAACAGCGACGTAGATGGAGCTTTCACGGCGTCTACAAATATAGCCTGAGCGAGCGTCCGGTCTCAGGTGTCAGTCAGGCCGTCCAGCTGAAGGAAACTTAAAGGTGCTGTGAAAGACTAAAAGTGGGCCAGCTGCCGCTGACCTACCTTGTTCGGAGGGTCCAGGTACAGACTGATGACAGGACTCCTCCTCGGCGGACCACATTACTAATGTGTGAGGGTGCGAGAGGAACACACCCCGTGATGAATCACTCCCCTGCACCTCTGGCATCCTCATAAGTCAAGAGTAAAAGAGTGCGCTCGGTAAAAAGAGCTCCTTTGGTTCTGACCGGCGCGAAAGAAAACTCCATCCTGGCGAGGCTGCCGAGGATGGGGGAGGCTAAGTGGCGCACATCACACATCGCCTGAAGATCTCCCTCAATCTTGAGGAAAACATACTCCCTCTGGTGGGTCACTTGTTTTTACGAGGAACCCAGGAAAAGTTACTTTCATGCTTGAACAGAGCTGCTGTGTAATAAATGAGGGTCATCTTGACCGCGGCGTCTCCCTGGACCAGAGTCTGGTTTTCGGCGTTAACTCTTCCACGACCACAGTCCGAGAGAGAGAGAGAATTCTATATTTACATCGTGAATATATTTTTAGGTTTCTTTCTTTCGTTTGTTATTGATATTATTCATCATATGATTTTAAACACCAGTTGGAATCTGATTTATTTTATTGCCAGTGTTAGTACAGAATAATGAAAATCAGGGAAAATTAGAAAAACAGGCTAAAAATAATATGAATACAAAATAATTATACTATTTTCTTTAAAATATAAGTATTTTCAATTACATTGCATCAAGTATAATTTCGTTTTTGTTTTTTTATTTCACAGTATTTCGTTTTTTTACATTCTTTATGCACATAAATGACTTTGTTTTAGCGTTTCTTCCCTGATACTTTTATTTCATATTTCTCGATTAATCCAGTTTTATCTTCACACTTAATGAATGTCTCTTAATATGTCCAAAAACAATGATTAGCATTTTTGCTTTGAAATAATTGTTGAAGTTTAAAACTTTTCTCCTGTTTTCTTCAAATTGAATTAAAAATAATTATTGGAACAGTATTAAAATAATACTATTCAAAGTTAAACTGCTACATTTATATGGAAGTACATCAGTGCCATCAGACGATTGAATGGTTGAATTTAATATTTTAAACATTAAAAGGTTGAATTCGGTATATTTTAAATTTTAATTATTCAATATTTTTCCAACTTCAATTTATTATTATTATTTTTTGTAGTTTATTTTGGTTAAAAAAAACTAGGCACATTAAAAGTCCATACAATGTAAACATATTCATCCTTTTTAATGTTAAAATGAGGTAAAATATATAAAAAATATATATGTTTAATTGTTTCATCATACAGTTTTAAACCAGGTTGAGTGAATCTTTCTGTTTAAAGAGTTTTTTAATTCAACGTATAAACTCTGGTTTCCTCCCACAGTTCATGAACCTCTATGGTATTGACAGGCATTGGTTGTGTTCATGTGTTTGTGTAAATGGGTCAAAAACTTGGATTATTATTGAAGGTTTTGTGTTTATTTCCGGTTAAAATAAAATGGTTTATCGTCTTCTCTATCTGCTGACCTGCCGCCGTACACCTCGCTCGGTCTGGCGCCGCCTGGAGCGTCCAGGTAAACTGTTGAACAGGCGCTCCCTCCTCCCTGATGTCTTCTTCATGGGCGATGTGGAGACGGGAGGCTGCGTTCGAAGGGGGTGATACATCACGGACTCCGGGGGGTCTCCCTGCTCTGCTCCTCAATAATGAAGTTCATCCGTTAACTTCTCCCTCAAAAGGCCAAGATCCCTCGCTGCCCTTTTCCACAACTCTAACCAGAGTCACCCTTTGCAGCAGGAAAAAAAAAAAAAGCTCATCATCATGCTTTTCCCGCCTCGACAGGCGCCGCACTCGCATGAAGAATAAGCAGGACCATTACCAATCCCTCATGCCTGGTTATAGCCATAATTATCACGGGGAAAATGACCTGCTCTGTTTGCTTTGTGGCGAGCAGCAGCGGCGTCCTAATCACCTCCTCCTCCCTCCCGTTGTCCTTGTGGAGATGGAGGTGTTTTTTTTTTGTTTTTAGTGGGGGGGGTCTTGTCGGTTCATTAGAATGCACAGGGTTCCACCTCCCAGTGTACTTGGTGTCAAGATCTCGCACCTCTTTCTGTTTCTACCTCATCCTTTTGTTTCTGGAGATGCATTCATGGACCTGAAGTGCAAATATATAAAGACAGAATATGCTTATATTGTTGTGTTGTATCATAAAATATTGACAAATACAATATATAGAAATATTACGTTAGTTTTTGTTGGCTTTCAAATTTTGACTGTATTACATGGGATTCAATTAACATAAAGGAAATTGTATGCTTTTACATAAATTATAGAAAATAAAATGTTTGCTGAATCGAGAAGTATATTGTATTAGAAATGCACAAGATATATATATATATATTACTCATAAAAATATACTATATTATTTATTTATTTATTATATGGTTTTTTGACAACGGTTATAGTTTGGTGGTATTTTTAAAGTGAACTCTTAACATCAAATATTGTTTGATAATATCAAATGATAGGAGTTTGAGGAAGTTATTCATAAATCAAATATTTATAATTCAGTATTTGAAACAATGAACCATTTTGTAAAAAAAACAAAAAACAACTCTAATCATAAATTATGTATGATTTTAAAAATGCAGCTTTTACTGTAAAACATGTGAAGTATTCTTTTGGATTTTTTAAAAGTGTGAATCAATCAGCATAAATAAATTAAGAATAATCACTGCTATGTATACTTTTAGTGTTCTTATATATATTCATTGTTTTCTTATTGAACTCATCATAAATACAATGGATATGTTTTATTTTTAATATTTTAACATTAATATTCTGTTATTGTTATTTTATTCAGTTGAAATACCTAAAGTGTAGAATACCGAAATCGAATATAATCCAGAATTTAAAGTAAAAGTATGTAGTATAATACTCAATTTGAAAAAAAAAAGTATTGATCAAATGAAAATAAGTTGTTAATTTCACGCTATGTATCAGAATACACATATTTTCAGTGGAAAACAATGTTTTTTCAGGTTGCTGGTCAGTCTGACTCGTGTGCTCGGAGAAGTGTTAGCACCACAGGCTGATAGTTCCTGTTTAAAAAGGCAGGATTTACATTTATCTCTAAAAATAACTCGGGCAGACATGGAAGGGCGCAGCCTTGTCACAGCGCTTCACAATAAACAGCGTTGTTGATTTCCTCTATATGACAGTTGACAGCTGTACACTCCACCTATGTGGGAACGATACGCTTTCATATCTCCTGCTTTTGACCCGGCGTTCTATTAATATTGTTTGTGTGTGTTTGCACTCAGGCAGAGAGGGAAGTGCTCAGCTGGTCCCGGCGAGCGAGACCAGGACGGAGGGCGGTAAATATTATCTGTCGCCCGAGCAACGGTCCCGCCAGGAATTCAGAGGCAGTTTTATGACACAACTGATCCGATCCTCGCAGTGTGTCAACCGTTTAACGCCGTACAGTACAGTCAAGTAACTCAAGGTTGATCTTTAAATATGATGGCGGTGTCATGTATCTGATGGAGTTAAACCACCTAAACTATTTGGTTTATGCTGCGTTACTTATGCAACTCATATTTCTAGCTGGTGTGGACTCAACAAAAACATAAATTGGTTAATTGAGGAATCAATATTGTCCTGTCCGGGTGTCCCCTGACTCTCACCCTAAGTAGCTGGGATGCTGTGATCGCAATATTGTAACTACTCTTACGATAATGAAAATATTTTAAAGGTGTTGTGAATTGGAATCTGGCGATAGGATATGCATAACGATACAAGGTCAACGATACGATATATTGCGATACATTGTGATACTGTGGGACAAACAATATATTTGTAGTATTGTGCGAGTACTTGACTCATGACTTGACGAAGGGGTAACTGCTTTCATTATGTTTAAAACCAGAAAGTGTCCGAACATCAAATTTGAAATCTGCTGGAGTTGATTGTATCCTCTCGTCCTCAGTCATTGCCGATATCTCACAGGATAAAATTGTTCCTTGAGCTACCAGGGAACTAACGACTGCTGCCATCTTGTGGCCGGAAGTTGAATTCCAACACAAATTGAACAAATGCTGTAAACATGAATTAGAATTTGTTTGTTTAACTATAAACCAGACAAAACTATGATAAACAGGAACTACGATACATATGTAGTATTATCCGAGGACTTGACTTGAATTCAAAGACCACATGACTCTTGACAAAATCGTAACTGCTTTCAATGTTTTTGAAACTAAAATATAACGTAAATATAAACCCTATCCAAAAAACAACTCTGAAATCTGAGTTGACTGTATCCTCTCGTCCTCAGTCAATGCCATATTTAAGTGTTCCTTTAGTGGAGGAGGAATAATAATTGCTGCCATCTAGCTGCCGAAAGTTAAATTGCAACATAAAAATGAACATATGCTGTGGAATTGGAATTATTTTATTTTAATCACGCTTTGTATAAATCAGAAAAACTATGATAAACAGGTACTACGATACATATGTAGTATTATCCGAGTACTTGACTCTGGTGTCGCAGAATTTACAGACCACATGACTCTTGACGAAGTCGTAACTGCGTTCAACGTTTTTGAAAATAAAATATTTAACAACTACGTAAAAATATAAAAGCCTATCCCAAACATCAACTTTTAAAGCTGCTGGAGTCGACTGTATCCTCCCGTCCTCAGTCAATGCCATATTTAAGTGTTCCTTTAGTGGTGGAGGAATAATAATCGCTGCCACCTAGCTACCGAAAGTTGAATTGCATCACAAAAATTAACAAATGCTGTGAATACGAATTGAAAATATTATATTTTAAGCACACTTTGTATAAACCGGAAAAAACTATGGAACTACAATACATATGTGGTAGAGGACTTGACTCTGGTGTCGCAGAATCGAAGACCACATGACTATTGTCCTTGTTCCGTGGTGCTGGAATAATAATGGCTGCCACCTAGCTGCCGGATATTAAATTGCAACACAAAAATGAACAAACGTGCGAATATTGAGATGTTAATAGTAAAAAAAATACATTATTATTATTATTATTGTATATTTGTACACAGTTTATTAAAATATAAACGATAAAAGAATATTGATAATGATTATGATAACAAAAAAAATATACAGTATCGTGAGGGAGATATCTTGATAGATCAGTGTATTAATATCTACTCACACCTTTATATTCCACTCTCATTTAAACAGAAAAAGGTCGGGTTAGCTTGTGGTATTTAATTTGCCTGTAAATGCTTCCTCTTTTTCTTCCTCAAAAACCCTCCATTTCCAGCGAAAATATATATTCTCTTCTGTTGTCTGGGTGATTTATTGAAGTCCTCCCACAAGTGGAAGCCCCCAGGATATTGCCTGGAATGGCCCTTAAATTGGTTCATGATTGTGCGGCGTGGGCCGGCGCTGTTATGGCTCTAATATTATGCCCTCCTCACTGTGGCATCTATTTGAAATTGATCTGTATTGTTTTCATGGACTCGCCTGTTGGAGCTTGTTAATTCCAAAGGGGGGGCAGCAAGAAACATAAGATATCTTAATTATCGATGGACAATGTTAGGGGGGGGGGGTGTTATACTCAGGATCAGCTGGATGGTGAGTGGTGTGTAGAACGCCGACTGACGATGAGCTAATGAGACCCAGATATCAGCTCTGGTCGTGTCCTCCAGGAGGATGCCCTCCACTTCATCTACGTCAAATCCCAGAGGGCCTGTTTACAAGACATTTGTAGATCCAGGGGAACTTTTTTATGATCCCCAGTCGATCCCCCCCGCCTTCGGCGGTCACTCGTGAAGAGGGGACGGATGAAAGGATTTCCATCGAAAGGGCTTGACAAGTTAATGCCAGAAGACGCCGGGTCCATCACCGAGTAATCAATGCTCTAATGAACATGTATCAGCGTCTCATCGGCGATCTGTCGCCGGTAATGTGGAGCAGGGAGAGTGTGAGCAGATGAAGCCGGGAGGGGGAAAAGAAAAAAAAAACGTCTCTCCTGGGGGAGGACGCAGCTTTTTTAACACAATTACACACACTTGGACGGAGAGCTGGACAATCGAGGCACGCCTGAGTCGGCAAGCTTTACTGCGACATGTCCGTGAGGACATTAGCAACGTATACGTGATCTCTTGACGTCACGTGACCACGAGGTTTAGGATTCGCTCGAGATTAAAGAAGGAAAAGCTTGAAGAGATTTTTCCCTGTTTGTATGAGTACTAATACTGGAACCATAATACAGATTCTTCTGACATATAATGACGCTAAAAAGCAGCAATTTCGGTTGAACTTGCTTGTAAAACTTGATGCAAAGAGACTTTGTGACTTATTGATGTTGTATAGAAGACTAATATTCTAAATATCTAGATAGTCTAAATATTCATGTCGTGGAACACCAACCTTTATTATTGATTATTATTTATTAACTGATTATTTATGTATTTTTATATGTTTTGTTTGTATCTATTTGATTGTTTTTTATGGATTTATTTATGGATTTGTTGGGTTTGGATGGATGTATATTTGCTGCTGGACAGAAAAATTATAATAAGAATTATTAAGAATCAATAAAGTATCAATCTATCTCTATCTATCTGTCTATTAAAGCAGAGTTACGCAAGACTCAACTATTTTGTTTCTCCCCCTAGTGTTCGAACAGCGTAATTTGTATTGACTTCATGACCATTTTTTTTTTCTTCCTGAAAACTTTAAAAAGTGTCAGTATTTTATGCCACTATGGAAACTAATGCTAATCTGTTTCAGACCCACTGCAGTAAAGAGGTTTTGTAGTGAATTTTTCAAGATGAACGTCAAAATATAATATATATATACTGTATAATTGAAAATAAAATGTTAAGAAATTCTACAATGTTATGAAAAGCTGCTATTACAATTTAGCATTAAAGTAATATAGTCAGAAAACAACTAAAAACACAGTAAGAATTAAAAACATGTTGAGAGACTTCATCAACAGTTATGTTATCTCAGGGTCAAGGTGACCCGAATGCCGAAAAACAAATGAGTTTGTGGTATACCTTGTGTTGTCTCTGGGTCAAAGTGAACGACCTCCACCACTACATATGTATTTATGGAAGCCATGGAGGTCGTTCACCTTCTTGCACTGATGCGATTAAGTTAAGTTTCTTGTCAAATGATATAGATTTATATACAGAACACATTTTTCGATTATGGTTAAATAGATTGATACTTTATTGATCCCCCTGAGGAGAAATGATTTTGTCAATAAACATCCATAAATACATGTAAAAACAATCAAATTAATACATTAATACCATGTGTTAATTCAAGTGCTGTCTGATTATTTGATGTAATATTTTTGCCATTTACAAACAAGAAATCAATCATTTCTATCTCATGATTCTAGTCCATCATAAGTTTATTTTTCTAGGTGATAAATCCTTACTTTACCGGATTATCTTTAGAGAAAATATTTCTTAATTACTGTTACACAGAGGTAATAAACAATACTAAACTTGTAAACCAACTTTTATTTTATTCAAGTGTAAAAAAAAACATTTCTGCCTGATACAGAGAAATATAAATAATAATAGATAAATACATATTTACATCTTTAAAATAATAAGTGGCTATATTCTGAATAACGATAATTATTATATATGAATTCATAATTAAATATATAATCTTTTGCAAATGAGCATGACTTAAAAACTTGCCATTAAAGCAAAGAAACAAATAATAAAACAAATGAAAAAGAAAATAAATGTAAAAAGTCTCAGAAATTAAGTACACATGTTTATCAGCGTCCACTTAAAAAGGCTAACCTTTTAGCTTCTTGAGCTAATTTGCTAAACAAAATCCTTATTTAATAAAAACTCTAAATTATCATTCTCATGTTTCGAAACAAAAAATATCCTGTATTTTTCTGGCAGCAAATTATGTGAGAATTTAAAAAATTTCAAGAGATGACAAAATAAACTTTTTGAGTCACCGTGGACTAGCTAGCGGACTAGCTAGCGGACTAGTTAGCGGACTAGCACCGACGAAGAGTCTCTTCCGCGAGTGGCCGGTGGAAAGTGTAACGGCTGACATGACATTATTTGGAATGGTTTACCCGAGTCGATCTAATTTGTATCCCGGGCACGCTCCATTTGATGCTATCATGCCGCCGAATGATATTTTGTTCATTAGCCGCGGCGCTATATGAGACCGGTGTTGACACGACGTGAGTTAATATGTTTAGTGTCTCTAATGGATGATAGAGGTTCTAATGAAACATTGTCAGGAGAATATTTGCGTCACGCGCTGCTGACTTCTCATTTCCTGGCTTCCAATAGACTTTTACGTCTCCTGGTTTATTTCGCCGCTGGTCACCGCGAGTGTGTTTAACTGTTCAGAGATTCATTATTTGTCAATAAAAGATATTAAAAGGCGTTTTTTTTTTTTTTTTTGCACTATTCTCTTATTGAATAATGGGATAAAAACAATATTTATAAGACCTATTGTTAGCAAGATGCTCAGTTTAGTTTTATATAAAATGAAATATGAAACATTAAAAATGTGTTAAAAATTAATAAACATTTGAACAATCTTTTGTTATTATGTTAAACTCATTGTTAAACTCATTGTCATTTTGTCCAATTAATTTCCAACCATTATCATTTTCATAAATAGTTGGAAATACATTTTTTTGTTGTAAGCAATAACATGATGTCTTTTATTAAATATTGTGTGTATTCCTGTCTTATAAAAGCTTTATGATTCAAAGTCCAGACAAAAGTAAAAAAAAAACTCTGTTCACATGTACAGTGACTACATCCTGGAAGAAACAATTGGTTATAATTGTTCTCACAGCGCCCCTCGTGGCCATTGTGTGACACTACAACAAATAATGTTATCATCACAGCTCATGTGTGTTGGCAAATGAGGAGGTTTGAAGGAGTTCTGATTTGAATTCAACTTCACTTCCTGATTTGTGTTTAATTTTGAAAAAGAGATGAGTTCTATCATTTGTGTGATTTTGTGTGTTTAACCATTTTTGTACTTAAAAATGCAACACAAACTGTGGTGTTTTAACTTGTTTAACACAAGGCCAGGGAGACAAATCTCGACCTCAATATAATTTAACGTGGCTCACAAGAGCGTTTTCTTTTTAATTATTATAAAATTGAATACAAATGTAAAACTTACAAATGTAAAAACCAATTGCTCAAGGTTTGGAATAAGCCTGTGGTTATTAAGACATTTAAATGTTTCTAATATCAGCCACCAATATCTTTGAAAAAAAAGTTAATGAAAACATGACTAAATATATAATTTGAATGTATTTTAATTTATAAATACTTCATTTAATCTTAAAGATTTCTTTTTTAAGTAACAAACACGTAAAAACAAAAGTCAAATGCAAATAATTAAGTGTATTAGGCCCCGACATTATAAAATTAAGCTAAATAAAATGAGTTTTTGTTACTTTTCTTATAGATATGAAATTTGTTTAAAGAAAATGTTGTCACTATTCTTTCAAATACGTTCCAAGGACAAGAAAAACCTACAAAAAAGACGAATAAGAAAAGTGTAAAAGAATATTTAAGAAGTTATATTTAGGGTTGAATTACATGTTATAAGTCAGGTTTTAGAAACTTGTATTGTATTTTTTTTGTAATGCTCAGTTTTGTAGTTTTACTTTAACACATTCTCCAGCCTTCAAATGAGTCTCTGATTGATACTGCGTTCGACTCCCTGTTCTTAGTATTAGAGAAACGTTGCTTCCAGACAACGGAGCCAAAACTCTGACCTTATAAATGCAAATGATCTCACTCACTCTGTTCGAAATCATCCTGAAAATATCATACAAAAATTCATGCAATCATTTATTTTTTTTGAAGTGGTCCCTATAATTTTTAGATTTAAAAAAAAAAAAAAAAAAAAGGGGGTGAAGATGATGCCGTGTGATGTTTGTCTTGAGACGAGATGTTATGAGCTCCGGCTTATTCATGGAAATGCCAAATGCACTGTGGTTATTGGCCAAGGCTGGATTGCACTAAAACCAGAATATTGTATCAGAGCGAGGCAGCTGGTTAGGAGTCAGAACAGATTATCATACGAGGATGAGCGGGGAGGGGGGAGGAGAGAGAGAGAGCCAGGAGTGAAGCAGAAAGAAAGGGGGAGAGAGAGAGAGAGAGAGACATGCAGGATGGAGATGAGAGCGAGGGAACTCATGGAGGAGTCGCTGTGGGGTTGGAAGGGGGATCATCTAACCCTCACTTCGTGCCACTATCTCCCCTCAGTCACCTGGCGACGTGAGCGTGAGGCCCATCAGTGGGTTTTAACATGGACCTCAGAGGTCAAAAATGAAAATACAATCACTATTTCAATTCATTTATCGCTGCTATTTTCTGTTGGAATATAAAATCAGGTTCGGATGAATCGGTGCCAACGTTGTAGCATCGGTACCGACTCGTCATCTGCTTTGATTCGGCGTGTTTGGCATCGGACGGTTGGATTTTGGACGATGTTTACCGACGTGTTTCTCTCGTGTTAGTACAGTAATGGTCGTTCAATGATTCCCCAGATTCAGCTACTTACTTGTATTTGTTTCTTTAGTCAAAAACGTAGCTGATCACGTACAACAGGATGAAAAAAGTAATTTAAGACTCAGAGTAGAGTCCAGAGAGATGTGTCTATAATGAAGGAACTTCTTGATATCATGCATTTGTGACTTTATTTCATGTAAAGTTTTGGTTCCAGGCTAATGGCACGTCCGATCAGGTATTGATGCCAATCTTCATAAATAATCAAAATAAACTTTAGTATTGTCTCTTTTGATTTGAAAACCAACCAGATTTTTGGAGAAAAGGCACTATCTAAACACTAAAACCAACTCAGAATGATCAATTTTTAACCGGTTTCTTGACGTCTGACGTCACAAGAGAATGGAGAAGATTCTCTGTTTCCACCATTTTGTTAGTCGAAAGCCTTGATACCATTTATCTTCTGAACATACTCGCTTAGGTTTTGGGGTATTTTTTTAAAAGAAGACACATCGTAGAAAGTGTTCATTACGTACAAACCCCATTTTTACTCTCTCCTGATATTCCTATTGATGCTGTAGTTCATCTTGTTTCCTCAATAACTCTAATTCAAAAAATATTTGTCGCTGTCGTTGACATTTAGATATGTTTTCATTGATCCAACGACTTACTCTGGGTCATGACTGTAGCTATTAGCATCTTAGCAACACTAGGAAGTGGTTGGTTTGTTCTTAAACAGCAAAAAAAAACGATTAAAGTTGCGTTTAAAAGTAAGATTAGCTTAGAAGCGATCGGGTTATGGAAGAGTGAATAAATATATGGGAATTTATATTTACGAAGGTTTTAAATCGTCCGTCACATGAAAAAAATTCTTCATGAAACAAAACATACAACAAAATCATTTACAATAACTCAGCTTTTATGGTTAGCAGTGTCGCCTCACAACAAGAAGGTTAGTGGTTCACTTCCATGTCTGTGTGTAGTTTGTATGTTCTCCCCGTGTTGCGTGGGTTTACTCCGGGTAACTCCGGTTTCCTCCCACAGTCCAAAAACATACAGAGGTTGATTGAATTGTCCATAGGTATGAGTGTGTGTGTGAATGGTTGTCTGTCTTTGTGTGCCCTGCGACAGACTGGCGTCCTGTCCAGGGTGTCCCCTGCCTCTCGCCCAATAAAACTGGGATATGCTCCAGTCTCCCCGCGACCCTGATAAGGGATAAAGCGGTAAAAAATGACCAAAAAAATGTCACTGTGGTGACAAAATGTTTCCTTATTGTTCATTGAAAGTGTTGCTAGGGAAGAGATTTGAGGACTGCATCAGAGCGGACGACACTTCTTTCCCTCGAGACGAGAGTTCGATTCCTGATCCAGAAGGAATAAAATTCTTATAATCACGTATTTTCATTGACGAGATTTCAATGGGTGTATGTGAAACGAGCTCCTGGGCGGAGGTATGCACTCGTCTAGTCCGGAGATCTAAAATACTACAAAAAGATAAACGTACTACTGACTCTAAAAAAGATAGACGTACTACTAAGATGAGTCTAGTGACTCCTTTAAGTAGTATCTTTTTTATTTCTTCAGGCTTTTCCTTGATTTTCTGGAACTCCTGTTGTGTTATCAGTATTATCTTGACTTTTAAAGTATATACTTTATTGAATATTGTCTTGATTGTTTAAGCACTTTGTGACCCTGGTCTAGAAAAACACTATATAAATTAAAATGACTTACTTTCTTACTTACTTTCTAGGATCGAGTGATAAAAAAAGCAAAGACCAGCTACCTCATCGTGCACCAATCGTATTTCTGGGGCTCTGACGGAACCATTGTGTCCATGTGACCGACAAGGTTTCCCACTGTGAAGTTTTCCTCTTGAAATAAAAAGCGTGTCTTTTTTGCTCTCAGACCTTTTAGAAAAAAAAAACATCCCCAGCCTTTTTTTTCTTTATTATTTCCTCTCATGGCGGGTCCGCCCCGGATCGCTTGCGACTCCCCCCTTTTTTTTTTTTGCTCCGAAAGATAAGCCTTTTTGGAATAAAGATAGCGAGAGAGAGTGTGTGTGTGCTGTGGTGTCTAGCGAGAACCCGGCGAGGGAGACGAGAGTGTGTGTGTCTGCAATCAGTGGGAAGAGGGCCAGCTTCCCTGCCTGGGCTCTCAGCGCCCCCACTGGCTGCACGCTGTGCCAATCAAAGGCTGGTGGGAGGGGAGCAGCCAGACATCAACGCTGATGTCACAGTCACATGGATTCTGGTGTGGTCATGCTCGGAGGCTGAGAGGCAGAGCTGTGCTGGCCAGCTGCTGCTGAGACAGCAGTGGAAGGGCTTTTAGTGAATCGTTCCCTTCTTCTTATGGACTCGACGCTCAATGATGTATTTTGTGATTTCAGCTATGAAAGGTAAGAGGATAATATACACGTTGCATGTTGGAATGCAAGTGTGCAGCCCTTTTTTTTTTTTTTTTCGCTTTTCTTTTTTTTCTTCCAGAGGTTGACAACTCTTGGCGTTTCGTTTGCGACGAGACGCTCGAGAGTGACAGAGAGACGGAGAATCATCATGTGTTCGTTTGTTCCTCTTGTTTCATTCCAATTCTCCTCTGCTTTTTACTCATTTATACCCAGAATTAAAGCATGTTTTCTGCTTTATTTTTCCCTCAAAGTTAAGCTTAAGGGTGACAGGGGTCATAGAAGGGGTGGTGGTGTGTGTGTGTGAGGGGGTGGGGGGGTCTCTGTCGCTTTTCCTTTTCGCACAGTTCTTAATCCTGTTGTTCCAGTCCAGAGGACGTGTCGGTTCCGCGGGAAAATGTGCGCGGCGGTGCTCGTGAGATCCTCTGATCGGGGGTGCATGTGTGTGTTCATAATTGAGTGTGTTGTGTGTTCCACTGACCTATTTTTTCAAAAGGGGAGGGGGGTTTGGTTAGTCGGGGGGGTTTACATGTGTGACCGTGAGAGCAGCACCGGGTCCTCCTCGACCACGATGAGGATCTAGAAAAAAAAAAAACTTTTCCAACCCCCCCATTTTTTTTTTTTTTTCAAACATCCGAACACTTCGCTCATGCATGCTTTTTTTCACGCACGCACACAATCACGCGTTCACATGGAGGCAGATGGGCATCCAAACATATGTGAGACGCACATGCACTCGTGATACAATTAAACATGAGCTGCCGTTCTGGATGGAGGAGTTGAAAACGTTCATTCGCTTTGACTTCTTTTCCCCCTTTTTTTTTATTATGGGTTTTAACACCTGCCTTAACATGATGATGATGATGATGATGAAGTTTAAAGCTTTTTTTTTAAAATGAATCAAACTCTTTTTAAATTAAGATAAATAATAAGAGTTGTGAGAAAAGTTTCAGATCAGATTTGATGGTTTGATGAAGTTAAATTAATTTAAAAAAAAACTGGACGCCTCAGCAGACACCGATACAATCCGCTGGAGCGACTTCTGTCAGGAACACACAACGATAGTCGATTACAACAAACATCTTGTGTGTGTGGCTTTGTGTCTCCGCCGCCTCCTCCGCCTCCTCCTCTTGCCTCTCAACTACCTAATTACCTGTAATGGAAACATCCCTCTCATTAGCCCATGCAAATTAGCCTACTCAGCACAATTAAAAAGGAAAATTCCAGTTACATAATTAAAGAAAGTTCTTTGAAGTGTTGGGGCGACAAGAAGAAAAAAAAAAAGGTGAAAATTAAAAAAAAGTATGATTGGCTGCATATGTAATTAACCTTTTAAGCACATGCATGGTATTAGAGAAAAAAATGTGTGCTGAGATCCCGGGAGCGGCGGCGTTTGCATGCAGACTGCACATAAATATGTGATTTAAGTGCTCACCAGACTGTGAGGAGCGACGCCGAAGTCGAGCCAAACGACTCTTGAGTGGTGCTCGAAGGGTCGACGTTAACAAGGGCTGTAAATATTTGCCGTAGATTTGTCTATTTCCATCAAACTGAAGCAGCCCCAACCGACGTTGGCTGCCGGGTTTTGTCGCACATTAAAAGCAGAGGTTAACAAGATTGGCCATTATCCAGTTAGAGAGCGAGAGAGGACACAAGGAGCCGAAGGAGAAATGGCCACAGATTAGGACGAAAGCGAGAGCACCTGCCAGAGAATTAAGCGTTAGATGGAGATCTAAAAATACAGAGAGAGGCTTCACATTTTTGAAGGACACAGTGTGTGTTTTCTTTTTCCTTCGGTGTTGTCTTGGCGGTTTGGAAGTGCACCGGCAGGGTCCCCAAGGGTCGCCGGAGTGTGTGCGCCAACAAGCGCCGCCCGTGACACGTCGAGACGAAACAACCTGGTCGCCCCGGCGGTGAGCGGAGAGAGAGGGAGGCTGTTTAATGAGATATTGAGTGTCCATCAAAGGCATGGATTTTTGATTCGGCAGCTTGGAAACTGAGCAGGACTCTTGTTTTCAGCATGTTTTAAATGTAATCCTGGTCCCCCTGTTAGGTTTAATTCTGAAAATATGTGTGAGAATAATGACAAGATGAAAATATGTGTTTAAAATGACCCGATGTTAGGGTTTTTAAAAAAATGAACTGAAATTATATCCATAATAATAATAATATCAGACGCAATAGTCGTGCTGGTGATTGAATAGAATTAAATATAAAATAGTAACAATATTTATGTTGAAATCAAACCTTTGTCAGTCATTGTCTTCAAAGATGTGGTCAGGTCTACTTTTTTTTAAATAAATACTTATTTTAAACTAGTAAATTACATCATACTTTGCAACCTATTTATTTAACAAAAGAATTTTCAACACTAAAATCCCCAAAAAGTGTAAATGTGGCCCTTTTAATTAGTAAAGCAACACTTTTAGCGTCAACTTTCATTTAATAAATATCCGTACTCAAGGTTCAAATGAGTCTACTGGTATTTTTTTTATCCCCCTGTGATGTTGCAAACGAACTGACCGGGGTCACATGACTGCAGAGCCCAATTGAAATCATGTAAGAGGATCACGTAGTTGCATTAGGACACACACACACACACACACGGAGACACACACTCGTATGCATGCTGCTGCACTTCAACACTAAGCCTAACAGCTTCATGAACATTTTTTTTTTTTTTTAACATCTTTTTTCACCGCCATCGTTGTGATCGATCGTCGATTGTGTCGCCATCGTGTCATTGATCATCTTCAGACACTGTGATCGTAGACTCTTTTTAACCATGACTAGGGGTCACCGTGACCCCTTCACGCTCACCTCCCTGTGACTGTAGAAACAAATCTTTAGACCATATTCGAGGTTTTGTGTTCATGTTTGTGCCGCATCCACATCCTCAGTTGTGTGTCGTACGAGTGCGTCCGCCGGTTCGAAAGCTCTGTTGTTCTCTGGCAGGGAAAGTCATTCGATGGACTCTGTGTGTCACACAAAAGTGATGAATCATAACCTGTCTCCATGCATCCGTCTGTCTCTCTCTCTCTCTCTTGCCTCCCGTCGGTCTCACCGCTTTAAAGGCGTAAGAAAAAACGCTCGCTCCGGCTGCATACGCCGGGTTCTGGTTAATTTCTTTGCCTCCACACACTATACCTGCAGTCACTTATAGATCCTTTGAAGTGTCTCGCTGTCACGCGTGCTTTAGCTGCTCTCCTTCTGTGAAGATAATCACACACTTTATTTTTATTCTCCTGCACCTTCTTCTTCTGCGGACGCTAAATATAGATGTGTCAGCGTGCATGTGTTTTTTTTTTTGCTGGGATGATCTGTGGCTACTTTAGACCTGCTATCACCGCTGCCCCCGGTGGACGACTCGGAAGTTAACGGTTGTTTCAAGTTTTTTTTTTTGTTTCTTTTCTTTGTGAGGCTGTTCTGCACCTCTGCCCGGCCTCCGGAGGTCTGTCCACTGGCTTTTTTTCTTTTTTTTTGAAGCCGCATCAAAGAGGAAATGGAGGAGAAAAGGCATTATTGATTTTGCGTTTTGTCTGACTCAAACACTGAGGACCAGAGAGACATGTGAGGAGTTCAGGCTCTTGTGAGGGGGTGACGGGAGATTTCGGGACAAGCTCTGGGGACACGACTGATCTTCTGACTCTCTCTCGAGGTCAACGACAAATAAATATATTCTTGAGCTTTAGTTTTCTTATTAGATGTAAAAAGTATCTTAAAAAGTTGACTTTTCTCCTCCAGATTTAAACATTTATCATGTTTGAACCCTCATCATTTGTAAAGTTATTTATTTCAATCCCTTTTTTTAACGACATTATGTCCTTTCAAATATTATCATTATTTTATTTATTTTTTGTAATTTAACTACGTGCTTAATATAAATTTGAAAAATAGCTTGCAAAGCCTTGTGCTACTATCTTATATATTGAAGCGACTTATGTTTTACAAGCGTAAAATAAAGGTAAACTATTTAAAAGCAAGTATAGAATTAAATTCCCTATCATATTTATCTTGTTGATTTCTTTTTATAATTCTGTCATTAATTTAATATATTCCCTTTCCCCAATACTACTATATAATAAATTTTAAAAAAAATGAATATAGTGACAATTTATAGATAGTTTGTAATTATTATTGCAATTTTAGATTGAATTTCCACATTATATTCCCTTGCGCATAGATATTTTCCGCCCTAGATATCTCTTTTAATATTTATTACCTCTTTTATAAACTTCTGCTTTGATATACTTTTTTATCTTTGAATTGTTTCAGGGTTTTTTCATGAAATATTTTATGTTTTTCTTTTCAATGATCTCTCTCTGCATTTTTAAATTGTTTTAATGTTGACATGTCTATTTATACTAACAGTATTTATAATTTTATTGCAATATAATAGATTTTTTTTTGGTAACCAAACCAATATAACCGTCCACTCCAGGGTGTCCAGAGATGCCTGAAATATTTCCTAATGATATTTAAAGTAGGTTGATGTTCGTAAGATTCCACCGGCTTATCTCTCAGACACCGGTCTGCAGTTCATCAGTAACCAGATCCTCCTGCCCCGGCGTCAGGCAAGAAGCCCGAAGCCTCGTCCCTGTGCTTCATCACCTTTATCCTCCTCCTGTGTCAGACACGATGAGAGCGGAGTGAGTTCCAGGAGTTAATTTGACCTCTGGTGACTGCGAAGTAGCTCGGAAAAGAAAGCAGCTTACTCAGCGATATTTAAGATTCACCGCGACTCGTTTTGGAAGTGAAATCCGAGGCTGACAAGGATGGATGTTGCAGTGAAAAAATGACTTTTTATGACGTTTAATTAGCGCACTTGCCGAACGGAGTCGAGAAAGAAAGGGGTCGGAGGTCGCGGCGCAACCCTCCCTCCGCTTCGGCGAGGAATGTATCAGGGGACCCCAGCGGGGGATGAAAAATGAGAGGTGGATGGAATTCTGATGAGTTGAGGGAGTCGTAACAAAGGTCGTCACAACACGCCGCCTCATTATTAAAGAAGTGCGTTCGATTACACATCCCAGCAGAGGCCATAGGGGTGGTGCTACTTGTTGGTACGCAGCCAATCACCGAGTCCCCGAAGCACTAGGGGGTGCTATTTACTCTGGAGAATTTACACAATGATGAAATCGGGGGTAGAAATTGATGTCGATTTACAGTTTGAATGCTTATATTGACTCATGATATAAGTGATCTTTTTATAGTGAAATCTGTATGTTACGTTGTTTCACACACTTTTTAAAAATCTAAATTAAAGGTAGTTAAGCTGCATTTACTATAAATAATTAAGTACTCATCATTACACAGTTTTACATCATAATAATACGAGTTGTTGAAGTATGTTCGGAAACACTTCGACCATCGTACTTGAAAATGTTTAACGCAAACTTCATTCTTTTGTACGTCATCAAGTTATTCACCGTCTCTATGATATGGGGGGCCCAGTGTTTGGCCCGATTGCCTCAAAGCAAGAAGGTTGCAGGTTCGCTTCCCGGTTGCGGGGAGGGCAACTTGTGACCTTTCTGTGTCAAGTTGTGTGGGTTTACACAACTCCGGTTTCCTCCCACGGTGCAAAAACATACAGAGGTCAGGGAAATAGTCCATAGGTATGAGTGTGTGTGTGTGAATGGTTTATTCTCGCCTGAAGACATTGGCCCCCAGCTTCCTCGTGACCCCTGTGAAGGGAATAAGCGTCAGTAAATGAATGGTAGTATCTTCCTCACTGTGTTGCTAGTTGAGAGATCATTGGCTTGTCATACGAGGGCTTGAAACAAACCTAAAAATAAAATATATACAAAAAAAAAGGTACATAAATTTGAAACGGCACAGAAAGACCATGAGATTTGAACTGTACAAGTTTGAACGTTAACTGGTCGACTGCGGTCTTTGAATTTTATGAAGTAAAACTCCCTGTTATTACGGAAAATAAAGTCAATTTCTCATTTCCTGTTTCCAAAATATACAAAATAAAAATGGCTGCAGTTTACATGGACCTCAAAAAAACCTGTTAAACCATCTGCAAAGCTAGAAGGTTTGGCATTCATACATTAGAACCGAGGTTACATTAGGTAACCCGGGTTTCTCTTCCAATAGCCAATAGTGGAACATAATCATCTGGATGTACTTTATGAAAAGACCTAATGCTTCTGAGTCAAATCTGCGATATACAGTCGTCGTAAAGCGGCGACGATACTCCAAAGTGTCTATATCATTATTAGATTGGTATTAGAAGTTTTTCAAAGACACGCTGGAACAAAAAACTTTGCAAAACTCACTTTTGGTTCATAAAAAGATGATAGAACTATTTTCGTTGTTTATTGAACTTCATGTCCACTAAGACCCGGTCGAGACAAGTTTAACCACCTCACGACTAAAACCAACACGTGTGTAACATGTCGAAATAATGACCTGTTATTCCTTCAAGCGCGTGGAAGTACCGCAGTAACATCCACACCGAGGCGAACGTGTGACTCCCAGAGGAACCTCGTGGAAGCATGAAAAACACCCTCTCAAGGTTACCAGCATTAGGCGCTCCCGTCCTCGCTAAGATGAATTAAAAAAAAGGAGTTCCATCATCATAAATAACAAAGAAAAACAGCCTTGCTGGAACCGCTTCAGAATGACTTTTATGCCCATGCATACATTTGAAATAAAAGAAATGCTGCTTCAGAGCTAATTACAAAGATGAAAGGAGGCGTAATGTGCAAGGCAATGAACTTTGTTTCAAGGCGCAGCACATGGCTTATTCAGGGACATGGCGCGTTAATGAAAAAAGGCCCACTTCTTCAACTTCTGGAGGATTCCAATTTGCAACTTTATTCACTTAATTACGAGAGGAGCAAATATTCTGAAGGAGCTCATTGTCGCGAACTCAGGTGCGCGAGACAAAAGGGAGGCGGCGGAGCCCGGGAGAGATCGTTGACCTGTCTGAGAAGAGCTTTTCGGTGCCACGGATCTGATTGCTGATTATGAGTTTATTCTCCATCACGCTGAGGCTTTTTTCCAGTCGGCATCCGTACCCCGAGTGATTAAGGAGCGCAGGGATGCTGCTGCAGCGAGAAGTCTCTAGTAATCTTGAGAGCAGCTGGCAATCACCTCAGCTCACACTCTTGAGGAGGAATTTTTCTTTTTTTTTCTTTTTGGGGGGGTTTGCTTTGTTGTTTTCAAGTTTCTTTTCGGCGTGTTGTTGTCTGTGTTCCCCTGGGCTTCTTGTTTCTGGATGAGAGCTTTGCTAGTGCTGAGCGCAGGTCCTTGTCAGACTCGGCATCAGCCCGGTCCGGCAGCGTCAGCTCTAAAAAAAAAAAAAAAAAGAAACTCAGATTTGCTTGTGATAACCATCTCGCCGGAGCTTAATTTCTGAGCAAAATGGATCTTTATTCCTGAAAAAAAAGGAAAAAGAAAAAGAGTCTCTTTGCTCAGAAGTTGAATCTCACACAGGAGACAAAGCTTCACTAGAACAGAATAGAAAAAGGTGCTTAAAATGTATCCTCGTGTAAACTTTTAAAGGTTTAGAGGATCCCTGTCAGTTTTTTTAGTTAAAGACTAGTACGGCTGCTGCGTTCGCCTGCAGGGATCTGTCGCTTAGCAGCAAATCAGCAGCTGTCGTCTCCAACTTTTTTTGTTTTTGTCAATAGTTGGAGGGGATGGGAAGACGGTCTTATTCCAAGTGTGCTGATGGGTATTTTTTCGAGCTTTTTTAATGTGTGACTCGGGGCAACAGACAAGTTTGCCCAAACAGAGCATTCTCAATTACTATCAAAGCCGTGCAGCCCCGCGCTAATGACTTCACACTGTCAAGTGCATCACACACACTTGTTTTACTATTCTTAGGCTGAGCAGGCAGTCGGAGGTTTGCACATTGTTCGGCTCCACATACTTTTCTGCTTGATCTATACTCCAGAATATACGTCTTTTCTTACAGTCGGAACATTTGTTTTTTTTATTATTAAAAATGGTAAAGACAGCAACAAAAACAAGGAAAAACTTGAGAGAAACATACATATTTAAATTATTTTTGTTATTATTATTATTCATTATTATAATCATCGTTATCATCAGGATTTATTTATTGGATGTTATAAAGCTTGCAGTAAATTAGCTAAATTAGCCCAAATGCTAACAGTTCTCAAGTATGATTTGTTTATTATGAAATACCACCTTTTTTGTTCCATCGTAGTTTTAGTTAAGTTGAGTTAAAGAGATTAAATCTACTGAATTAACTGTAAAATCTCTTTTCTTCTTCTAGAAAATCCATTCATTTGTATTACAAAGAATGTATGAGAATCCAAAGAATATTCAATAATAATCATTAAACATATTTATATTATAACAACATTTTAATATGCGTTGAACTCAATTGTCGTCCGAACCGCCAAAATTAAAAAACACTTTTTTAACAGGAAATAAGACTTTAAACAGAAAACATTATCACTCTTCTGGAAGATTATTCAAGGCGTATTCTAGAAAAATGCATCATCATTTCTCCTTGAACTCCCTTCCTTCAATATCAATGTTCTTTATTTAACAACCTCCGCCATTGCAAACTTTAATAACCATTATTATGTGCCACAATATTAACTTGCAGGAGAGGTTAGCTAGTTTGTGGTGCACTTTAAAGTTGCATTTAGCTCTTCTGCGCCAAATAAATGTACTTTGATGGTTGGATTTGGCTCCCAGGCCTTAGTTAAACACTAGACCATGAAATATTATCAACCTTGGTCGTTGTGTTTGTACACTGGAATGAAGAAAAAATGCAAAATTTAATCAAAAAATCAAACAAATTATAATAGAAAATGGCAAATTTTTGATCCGAATGACTCCCATAAGTCTCCGTGAGTGACGCTGATAACCCATCAGTCTCATTGTGCAGACGCGTCCCCCGTCACTCTGGATAAAAGGAAGGTAAAGGAGGATTTTCTAAAGCTGGGAAGGTGCGGCAGAAGATTCCGCAAATGAGCCTGATCAGAGCGAAACTATAGCACGTTTGAAATACCTTGAGTGAGTAAGTGAGTTGTGTTTTTGATCTTTTGACACGTGTTTACATCGGCCCTTCCCGCTTTGATCTCAGCATGGGTGTGTTTTTTTTTCCTTTCTCTTGATGTGGGATTATTATAATTTATACATTTGGGATTTTTCTTTTTCCTAGACCTCAGCAAACTTGAGTAAACACGATATGCAAAGTCGAGCAACATTGTATTCATTTACACATTCTCATTAGCGAGCCCTGAGCTGATTAATTACAGGCTTTGGTATTTAAAGAGATGGACACTGTTCAAATAATTTATTCCTTTCTTTTCCCATCCAGACTGTGAGAGGAGTGTGTGATCAATTCCTCCTTGAGAAGAAGCTCTTTGAAGAGCCTTGTGAGCGCTCCGGTACAGTATTTATTAGAGCGGGAGCCGACGCAGGTTCGGTCCTTGTAAATACTGTACAAACGTTGCAGCATGGTTCATCAAGTTCATCATCGGACGCTGAAACATTCATGCACCGTACAGGCCGGGGCTGGATACACTGATTTTTCTGCTCGCATCGAGGCAACCGCGGGTTCAAATCCAGTTTGAGGCAGCTCTTTATTTGAAGTGAGCCACGACCCCATCCTGAGTTTACGTGTTATCGTTGTTAAAATAGTATTAGGACTAGTTTAAAATAAATAAATTTATGTATCTGGAATTGTTAGGCGTGTCGCTTGTATCTTCAACATCTGAAGAAGTTTTCTTTGCACACTGTATGTTTATTTACGAATGGAATTAAATAACTTAAGATATTCTTTTCAATATATTTTCTACAATTTTATAAAATGGGTTTCGTCTAGAATATTTAGCCCTTGTGTCCTGGTCACAGTGATCAAAGACCCTGAAAACAAATGTGTTTGTAGTATCCTCTGTCTTTTCTCTTTGTCAAGATGAACGACCTGCACCTCTTTATATGTATTTCTGAAAGCCAGGAAACCTATGGGTCACCTTGACCCTGAGATAACACAAGGGCTAAATCATTTAAAGGGCATTGATATGCCTCTTTTTTTGGAGCAGTGGAAAATAACGTAATAATTCAAGATATATATTAAAATTGAAAGCTCAGATTCATGATTCGCATTATGACCGCATGTTGAATCAAATAACATATCTAAGTGTGTTTGGATTTTTGTGATTTTATATATTATTTCCTTTAAATAACACAAATATTTCAAAATGTTTTATAATAAAAAAAAATGAAAAATGAAAAAAAAAATACTGGTATTTGTGAACTAAATTCTTTATATGTTAACATATTATGAAAAGTCATCAAACTATTTCTTGAAGTATAGAAGTACTATAATAAATATGTCTTGTTTGAAAAAGTCTTAAATGAATTAAATAATATCGCCACTGCAGATGGATTTAAATCCTTTAATGGCGATGGTTTCAATCCAATTTAAAACACCCACAAAAGAGAATAAGAAGGTGTTTTGAACACGGTTCATCTATTTCCGCTTCAGTTATTAAACAAAAGAAATAAACCGTTATTCAAATTTCTTTCAAACGTTTTGCAAGAGGGAAAGAGATTCGACGGGATTACACGAGGACGTCGTACGTCGGTGCGTCGGTTTCTCCGGCGGAGGATGCTCAAAGTGAATGTTATCCATAGGCAACAGATATTTTATGGCTCTTACCGGTGGATGTTTGTAAGACAGATTCCGTGTCACAATAGCGTATCCCTTGAGCAACGACAAAGCCTCCAATGATGAAGGGTTTATTTTTAAACTACAGGAAAGGCTTTCTGCAGATTAATTCCCATGTATGGTTCCTATTGTGGGAGAAACAAATTGGGCTTTACGGAATTAGCGCTTGTGTGTGTGTGTGTACCGCGTAAATCTCAAATCTATTCTTGAAACCTACGATTGTGTTTAATGTGATTGGATGCCTGTGTGCTGCCTTTGAGAAGACGCGAACCTCTCCTGACTGGATTACGGTTCGGTAATGAAGGCTCCCTCGTTCTTCATTGACCACAGAATCGCATGTTTACATGTGTACTCGGGTGCTTGGAGAGTATTTGCTGAAGGTCATCGGGGATCACAGTGTGCTATTAATAATTCCTGGAATCATCCAACATCTCCATCTGTTCCCTTTGCATCCGTCGCGCCACTTCAAAGACGACAACCGCAGGTTAGCGATGAAACCTGCCCCCCCCCCAGCCACAGTGTCGGGGGGCAGGAAAACACATCCCATCATCAGGTCATGCTGAAAGGTAGACGCCAAGTTTGTCTTAATAATCATCGCATGTGAGCGTGTGTTTAGACGTTTATAGGCTCTCCTGAGCGCTCATAGACATATTAAAGTTCTACATGTTTTACTTATTATTAAAGTCAATCCAAACTGTGATTGTCAAAATGGATATTAAATGCTCAAACAAAAAGATTTTAGGGAATAATTTCCTGTGAAATGTACAGTAAAGTGGACTCAAACAGCAAAAGGACTTGGTCCCTATTCAGTTCAGTAAAAAAAAAAAAAAATCAAAAGTCTCACAAACCTTTCTTATTCAGTGAAACCCATTCCCCGGCCGTTTTTATTAAATTTTCCCCATGGCAAAATATCACACCCGTGCTGCCAGAGGAGTCTGGGGCAATGTCTAACTTTTGAGGCTCGGGTAAAGGGCAAAAGTTGTGTTAGTTTGTTTTTATTCATCAGACTTTTGGGCTTCTTTACACTGACGTTTATCCTTAAAGTATCAAGGGAAGAATCTCTAGTGGCTTAAATCAAGCTATATGAGTCTACTGACTCCTTCAAGAAACATCTTAAGACATTTTTATTTGTGCAGGCTTTTTCTTTGTTCTCAGTGTTATCTTGACCTTTTAAGTATATATTGTATTGAGTATTGTTTTGATTGTTTACGCGCTTTGTGACCCTGGTCTGGAAAAGCGCTCTATGAATATAATTTACTTACTTACTTACTATACTTAAACCTGTCTTGATCGCCCCCTCCTGGTTGGAGTCAAAACTGCTACGTAATTTTATTGGAATGCTTCAATATTTAACATACATTTTGCGCCCTTCAATCGGCACTGATGAACCAGAATGTATTCATTTCAAGCAGCAACATTCCATGGAATAAATCTCCACCTGTGTGTAGCCTGTGTAGTGAAATCTAAACAAGTCTCAGTGACGGGCCCACTTCAGGAGTCCTGCGGGGAGTCAATGGATGTTTGGCAGAGGTGTGTGCGCCGCCTGGGCTTGGTGGGCACAGTGGGCGAGGAGGCGAGCGTTTGGCTGAGTGAAAAATGGCAGTGTGCGAGGAGATCGGGCGCAACACCGCCGCGGCTGTGACAGGAAACAGTGCGACTCCCGCTCCTGCTGCTTCATCCTTCACCTCCGATGATAGATTAGCATTTTGATTGTGTAAGTATCTTGTTTCTGTTGGGATTCTGCATACGTTTGTTAAATAGAGTCATTTTTTGTCAATTAGGAAATTTGCTCAGAGTTTAATAGGTAATTGTTTTTTTTAATTGGGTTGCTAGCGGGTTGTGTGCGATAGTACTTTGACAGAGCGTTACACATGTAGATAGTGAGGTAATTTTTCGAAGACACAAATAGAAGTCAGCAACATCACTAGTCTGGTTCTGGAATTACAACGGACTTACAGTTTTATAGTCTTTATATTTGTGTAGTTTTTGTATCATACAATTGATTATTTGACGTTTTTTCAATAAATACTTTGGACTCTAAGGTCTCTAACCTTTGAAATGTAAATTTCCTTTACTTTAGTTGATATTTTTTCTTTGTTTTAGACCATTTTATTTTAGTGCATAGTGTCTCGGGCCTTAATCAAATTTTTCATTCTCAGACATTCATTAGAGATTTTACTTTTATCTCAAAGCTGCTTTTTTCTGGCTTTTTCAATTTAATTCCGAATTGCTCTTTCTTAATCTCAACTTTTTAAATTTGGAATCTCTTCATGTTAGCTGGATAGGGAATGTCACAATGTTCTTTTTTGTTTGTTAGACATTTTGTTTCCGAATCATGCCAACCGACAATCTGTACGACCACTTGGTTCGTCAATTATCATTCATGATCTCATTGGGTTGTTTTTTTTTATTTTTTTATTTGGTATGTCACACAAAAATATGTGACGCTAGGAATAATATGCACAAGACAAAAGTCACGATCTGACAGCAGTAAAGCTCTAATGTAAGTAAGTAAGTAAGTAAGTAATATTTATTTATATAGGGCTTTTCCAGACCAGGGTCACAAAGCGCTTTAACAATCAAAACAATACTCAAAAAAGCATATACTTTAAAGATCAAGATAATACTGAGAACAACACAGGAGTTCCAGAAAATCAAGGAAAAGCCTGAACAAATAGAAATGGTCTCTGTCAGAACCTCCATGTTGCAAGAGAAGTAGTTTTGTGTAGAGAAATACTTATGTGACTGTGCAGGCACTTTATTGTCTTAGAAATCAATACCTTGATCCTTGTCTGACATCGAACTGTAGTTTATTCCGACGAAACAAACACATTTGTTTGGCTCTGCTGAAGTTGTGAGAACATTATTTCTGCTTCACCCACACCCCGCGCTCTGCTGAGAAAGCACCTGCGTCCATGAGTAAGTCCACCATCATTCGGCCCAGGGCTCCTCTACTGTACTGCAGGGCTGACCAGCGAGTCCACTCGAATCACCGTCAGCTCCAAACTGCTTAGCCTGGCCAATTTGAATTTTTTTCACATCTCTGCTGACTCATAACCTTGTCAGGACCTTTTTTCTTTATCATGTCCGTTGCCCCTGGTGGAACTCTCCTCACGGGCGATATTGGAATTAATTATTCAGGCTCAAAAAGCCAGTTCCAATTAAACAGATTTTTGTCAAAATCCCTTTTGTTTGGGCCCGGATAGCGACGACGCCACGTTATCTTCTAAGGTGAATTGTTTTCTCCGTATTTTAAAATGCTCGCAGGAAATTAAATTTTGGCTGATGACACGCAGTCGAAGTTTAGGTAAGAGCAAGTGTTCCGCCGGTGCCGGCTACACGGCGGCTCGGATCAACATGATAACGGGAGACTGATTGAGCTCAGAACATCCACAGGAAGCTGAGCGTTGGGGTTCAAGGTTATCTGGACAAATCAGACTCCTGTTTCCATTCATGCTGTCTCACCGACCAGCCAGCCGTTCCCGGAGCAAGCTAGGGAATTAGCAATTCTGATGTCTGCAAGCAAGTCTGGCAAGGGAATGCCTGTGAATCCTAATGCCACGATTAAACATTCATGTCCGTCCGGGGGAAGTGCTGCATATACCAAATAAGTCATCTCGTTTTTTTTTTGTTTTTTTTTTTTCTTCAGCACTTTAAGGAAGGCTGTCCAACATAAACCCTTCAATGAGGTTAAATGGACCAGGCAAAGTGGAGGAGGAGGAGGAGGAGGAATCCTTTAGTCCAATCTCTTTTGGTGTTGATTGGTCTTGATGTTCTTGAAACGAGAGACGTGTCCAAGAGATTATCTTAATCACTTTCCATCAGTTTGGACTAAAAAAAAGATGGTACAAACGGTAACTTAAAAAAATACAGAAACCTTCATTTGTTTGTGTTGGATTTCCTAATGGCCAACCAAAGCTAAGCGAGAAGTCCTTTACCTTAGAGACCAAACATTTAGAATAAGTTGGTTAAATGGATGCAATAGCTATTTTTGGAGACAAACTGTATGAGTCTGTCTCTGTAACGGCCTCGTTCTGAGCCAGTGACTTTAACTCAACTTGTGTTTTGACACTGTCGTGAAAACTGAAGTGTGTGCTGCCACAGTCAGTTCGTGCACTTGCAGACAAAACAAAAATAATTGTTGGATAATTTCTCTCTTCTTCAAACTATTCTCAGTACTTCAGGCAAAAGTTTTACTGTGTGAAACAACATTTAAAAAAAGTAAAAATGTTCCATAGTGGAATTTAAAATAAATGTGGGAAGATACTTAATTCATAAGCTCCGGTAACTACGGGCAAAAATTACATTTTAAAATGTATTTATTAAAATGTGGCGGTGATGAAAATAGCATCACTAATGTGTTTTTGGTATCAAGAGTTGAGGTTTATATTTGACTTCTTGCCATATTAATCTGTTAAAAGCTCGATGTTGTAAATAGTTGGAAGCCCAGGTTACGTTGCATTCCAGTTGATTCAGAGAGGAGCTTGATTTCTCCACCACAGCAGCAGATTACTCTCAAGCAGTTGTTACTACTCTCAAGTAAACGTCGGTGATCAAGTCAAGAAATGTCTCGACATCCCATTATTAGCCATGAAGGATGGAATCATCAGACAAAAAAACCTGACGTTAATTGGTCGAAAGTGAGCCATAAAGGAGTCGGGAAGCCAGTGATGCTAGCTGGCCACGCCGACTGGGTGTCATAGACGTTGAGGGACAGCGAGCGTCAGGTCCAAAAAACGGCGAGCTGGGAGTGGATGTGGCCATTATGTAAGATGGTCTTATCAGCCGTGGCCGCCTGCTGAGCAGCAGCACAGCTTCCCTCGACTCCCCCTTTTCCCCGGTGCGCCCGAATCATGGGCCTTCATTAGCAGGGCTAAATATCCTCGTTCTCTGCAATCTCTATCATTTCTTGCCTCGAGGCAATCCGATAATTACCTGTTCTCATTTCCCCTCCCTCTGGCCAGCAGGGAAGTGTTCTGACTTGCATTAGTTTGCATGAAATATTATCAGAATATTGCACATTTCTCCATCCTGCCGCCTCTGACACGGGGAAAAATGTGGAGTCGCACGTGATTGACAGGTGTCTGTCTTTTCATTTCCCCCTGAGAACAGTTTTCTTTGTTCTGGAGTTGCAGGAGGAATTTTTGATGGAAGCAGAATTGAGTGTGTAATGTGTATAAAAAGCTTTGTTGCATTGTTTAACCTCCGTCTGCCATTATTTCTGAGCAGTATTGTTATTCATGACGTCGCTCTTTGTTACCCCACAGTGTAGGTGTTCAAGAACTTGCAGTCTCTTTGAATTTAGAATTGTGAGTGGTTCTTTTTTTCACACATTAAAAAACTATCAGCAGGTTCTTAAGGAGTGTGTGAGTTAAAAATAGGCTGGTTTGTACCAGTCTGGATCAGGCCTCTGCTATTGTGCCTGTGTTTCCACATCAGGTTTCTAATAGTTCTTCAAAAATATTGCTTTATATTTCATTCGTACATTCATTATTTGTTCCTAATAGGGTTATTTTCATTCTATGTGATCGTCTTTTAAAGATACCAAAAATGAGAACTTGATATTCCTAGTAGCACCTAAACACTCTTTAACTAGCTTCCACTAAATAGTTCACCACATGTTTGGCAAAATAACTGTAAATTAAACACAGTTTTTGGATTCAAATATAACCGAGTGCTAAAGATGCAAACAAGTAAAGAACACTTGACAAAATCCATACATTAGGGGTGTAATTGTGTACATTGCTAAGTAATTTTTCGTGGCCCGTGGAGCTTTTATCATGACTTGAAATGGCAGGTTACTTGATTTGAGTAATTCATTTTGGCGCCTTACTTAACTGAGTTATACATGGAGAAAATACATGGAAACCAAAAAAAAATGCTCGTGAAGCTATAAAACCAACTCTTGATACATTTGACCTGGTATAAAATGTTATTTAGAATCTTTTACATATAAATAAATAACTAAAATCCAATTATAATTTAAACAAATACAAGTAGCATTTTCTAAATGGTAGTGTTTAGCTTAGCAATTATCTGTTAATGGTGATACATTGAAAGCTAGCACCTGACGTACATGACGATGCAACTAACCTAGCTTATGTCCCTTATCTTATTTACACTTTATAACCTAAGCTACATCGTTGACGCTTATACTTTTTTCTTTATTATATCGTCTTGTATTGACAAAGATACCTTGATTCATGGTGGTGACAACATGTCGTTTCCTGTTTAGATGTAAAAGCTGTTCAATTAAATTTTATTATTAAAAATAATCTCAAGATACTTCACAGTTTAGGACTATATCGGAGAAAAGAAAAACAGATCCCATTAAAAAAAGTTGGTCACCTACTGATGATACTTTCAATGGTGTTGGATATGGAGATGCATTCATCTCTCGGTTAGCATGGAAGCTAACGACAAGCGTGAACTTTGATTTGGAACGAACAGCGATTTCAGATAAAACACTGACCAGCCGTGACATTGTATCTGATTCCCCTTCGATTACAAGTCTATCCTTATCAACGTCAATCGTTGTCAACAATAGCCTTCAAACTACCCCTGAAAGTTCAAGATCGTGTCACAAATTGAGTTTAAAATCCACGTTTTGGAGCTTCAGTTTCAGCCGCATTACCATACAAATGAAGATGATTTTTTTTTTCACCGTGTTCGACATTTAGCGCGAGATGTAAATATATGCTCACATGATTCTGTGAAACTGATTACTGGTTGCTGTGTGTTCCCGACACATCCGGCGCGCGAGTGCGACAGCTGGTTAGCAATTAGAATAATCTTCTCCCTGGTAGTGATTTAGCTTTCATGAGTGCAGCTTACCTCAAATTGAAAATAAATTTATAGATAAATGCCTCTCGCTGTTCAAACAAATTACAACCGCCGCAACTCAAAGGAGCGCCGTTATTTATTTTGCTTGTAAAAGAGCAATCGCGGCAAACAAACAAAAGTGCTGTCGGATGAATAATGATTCCGCCCAGCAGTGATGATTTCGGGTAATGATTATTTTCCTACCCTACCTCATCATAGTAATTATACACACTGTATCATTACAGTATCAAGTATTCATGACAGATTAGTGCGATAATTGAAGCTCCAGGATTTCCCAAAAAAAAATCATTTGGCTGCTCGGATTTACAGCATTTTGTTATCATCCAGAAATGTGTGTTGTTTTTTTTTCGATGGCAGATACACACACACATGAGCTGACACCACTAAGACGAGGCTATACATGTGATACATTGTTTTTTCTGTTCTGGTGTATCTGGGCAAATCCCATGGTGATGAGGAGTAGAATCTGTCATGGAGGAGGCATAAGCCTTTCATATGCATGCTGGAGATAAGAGGCAGCCATTTTATCAGGCGAGCTGTCGCCTCGACATGCTCGCGCGTTACGTTGTCCCCGGGAGCGCCTCCAGAAACATGTCCATTTAAATGACACGGGGCCCCGTGCTCGCCAACAGGACGGCCCCGGTTTGTTTTTGTTTTTTTTTCACAGCTCTAACCTGACAATTATGTCAATTACGTTTCGGGGGGGCCCGCGTTTGTTGACAATAAAAAAAATTAAAAAAACGCCGCCGAGAGATGTTGCCGGCACTTGAGCGGAGGCTGTTGTCCAAACTCCCCTGCTGTGGCTGCCTCTGTAATTTAACTAGCATGCAGGAGGATTGAGGCGGGTTTTCGAGAAAGAGATTCCCCGAGCTTTGTGTTTCTTTTGAGAGATGCTATAGCGGCGCTGGAAAAATGGATGTGGTGCGTGAGAATGAGAAACCGCTGGGACATTTGATACGGTTTGTTTTCGACTGACAAAGACGCCTGTGTTTCCGCTGCACGTGGACAACGAGATAAACAAGGAATTTTCGCTAAATATATTATCCATATGAGGTGCTACATAAAAACCAACTGTACGCCTGTACGTGCCACACATTAGGTGTAATTAGATGCTGGCTCCTGAGACGACATGTAACACGTCGTCTGTGCATTTCTGGACAAGATGGTGTAAGAATGACAGAATGCAACGTGACAAGGAGCGTTACTGACAACACTTGTCTCCGGGGGGGGGGGGGTTGAGGTGAGTTCTTTGACAGGGTTTAATAAATGTTTGATTTGAGCCAACTTTGTTAGTTTACACAAAAATAAGATCATTAAATCAACCTAGAAGTCCATTGTACAATAGTCTGTTCCGTTTTATCGGGTCTTTAAAATGTCAAAATGTATTTAAAAGATTCAAAACGGTTCCATTATAAACTTTATTGTACAATTAAAACTAATTTGAAATCATTTTTTAAGAAGAACGAGGCATACATTCCTATGTCTCAAAGGTGAACACAGAAATATAATCTAATACATTCATTAAAATTCCTTATTTTCAATAAATATTAATTAATATAATTGTTATTATGCTCTTGATAGTAAACAATATGTTATCGTTTCCTGCCACACCTAAATTTGAACACTTTTCCATCCATTACAAAGTAACTGTTTCTTAAAAGGACATTGCATACATCTCTCAAACCTCTGGTGGAGCCAAGGTCTCAAGTTCCCAATTAATTTAATACGATTTATTTGCACTTTTTTGGGAGTTATTTACCAAACAATGTAACATAAATAGTTCTTTATGCAGGTATTTTTTGTCAAATGTGCTGGAATTTTTTTTAAATATAAATGAAACTATAGATCTAACTATTACTCTAAACACAAAAACATAGTAAAATATCAATAACTCCCGACAGAAATACTACGTGGGCCAAGCGAGAACAAGGATGAATAATCCACACGACAACAGTGAAAGCAACTATTGTTGAGATTAAAAGGCTGAGAATAGCATCGATCTAATCCAGGTTATCCATCCTAAGTGATCTACGATTCTGTGTGCGTCGCGATTAAAGACCGCGGGCGTCACGCTTGAGACGGGAAACGATCCGTTCCAAGTCATATTCCTCATATCTAAGGACGTCCGGATGAAGTCAATCCAAAAATGACGTTGTGAAGCTGCGTCTTGATTTACCATCAGCGATAAACCCAGTTCTTTTGAAGCGCAGAGACACCTTCTAGTATTGAACCATTATAACAACGCTGTAATAACAGTCTTTTTTTTTTATTCTAAGGCGCTTTTTTTTTTGGTTAAGCAGCAAAAACACGCGAGGTGCTATGATTCCTCCGCGTGTTTTTTTTTTTTGGGAAGGGCGGGAATTTATTGCTGTAATACCGTTAGAGTGATGATACAAAAGCTTTCCCCCTGCTGAGAGATTTACAGGCAATAAGACGTTGAGATTACAGTGGAACACCGAGGTCAGGAACTGTTCTATAATGGTTCACTTGAGCTCCGGTCTGGTCATGTAAGCACAAGGCTTGAGAGCAGCTGGGGATGTGCCAGCGCCGTGATTTGTATCTTCAGTTACCTCGCCTCGGAAAAGTCTGACCAGATCAATGTAAAGTGTTATTGCCCACTGAGAACATGACATGTGTTTTTGTGTGTGTGTGTGTGTGTGTGGGTGTGGGTGTGCGTGTGCGAGCACAATAATACAGGAAGGCAGGGCCAGGACGCTGATCTGAGATCAGTCCTCACACGTCCACTCCTCTTACGTAACAGTAAAGCTGGAGTTGGCAAACATCGCAGGTCACCTGGTTAATGGTTCAAAACAGATTCTGGTCGCGTACCGGAGCAATGTCAACGCTGTGCATATAATCAAACAATGTCTTTTTTTTAACCTTTTTAGTCTTTTTTCATATACCTGCTTGGATACATATTTAGTAGTTGACTTGCAATGTGTTTAAATTGTATATTTGTGGCATTTGTTTTGTCACATCCTTTTTTATTGTGTGTGTGTGTGTGTGTAAAACTTAGTTCATGAGAATCGCTTTTTCTTTGTTTAATTTCAGTTTTTTTTTGGACTCTTTTCAGATCTGACTTGAGTTACTTGATGCTGTCAGTTGTATTTTCCTAAAGTTTAATTTTTTCCATGTTGAACTGCAAATTACAGTTGAAGAAGTAGGTCATCTGTTGGTTTTTGTCCATAATCGATGATAAATTTCCTTATTTCTTCAAAATCATTTCTCTGAGGACGGAGAGTTCATTTCACGGGTCTTTTTGACCGAAAGCAAATGTGTTTGTAGTATCCCTTGTGTTTTCTCCTTCTCACCATCACTGTATATGTATTTCTTGTAAGCCAGGGAGGTTGTTCACCTTGACCCAGAGACAACATGGCAACACAAGGGTTACCACAAACCCTTTTTTTGGGGGGCCTTTGGGTCACTATGACCCAGAGACAACAAAAGGTATACCCCATACACATTTGTTTTCGGGCCTTTGGGTCACCATGACCCAGAGACAACACAAGGCATACCGCAAACACATTTGTTTAAGGGCCTTTAGGTCACCATGACCCAGAGACAACACAAGTTATACCACAAACACATTTGTTTTCGGGCCTTTGGGTCACCTTGACCCAGTGATAACACAAGGGTTACCACAAACACATTTGTTTTCGGGCCTTCGGGTCACCTTGACCCAGTGATAACACAAGGGTTACCACAAACACATTTGTTTTCGGGCCTTCGGGTCACCATGACCCAGAGACAACTAAAGGGATACCACAAACACATTTGTTTTCAGGCCTTCAGGTCACCATGATCCAGAGACAACTAAAGGGATACCACAAACACATTTGTTTTCAGGACTTCAGGTCACCATGACCCTGACCTTTGGTCTTGATCTAATAGTTTGCATATTGGATCGAATAATGAGTTAGAGAAGACAGGAAGTAAGAGTCTGAACAGGAAGTAAGTAAGTACCAAAACATATTTATTATTCTTGGCTACACATGTTTAAAGTTCTTGTACTGTACTTGAAATTGTATGTGTCTTCATGTACATTTGACACGCGTTAGTGCAACACATTGTTGTGTGTGTAACCAACAACACACAAGAAGAAACACACGTTACACTTCGTCGATCACAAAGTGACGTTAACCTTTTCGCCGAAGTCGACGGCGACGTGAAGTCGGGGGGAAACAAAAATCCGACGATTTCTCTCAGATTCAGTTTGAGGTTTGAGGCTTCCATCCTAATCCGGTCGTCTCCCCTCTTTTAAAAAAACGCTCTTTGATACAAGAAACAATCAACGTCAATCAAGCGCACTAATGGGAACGTGCATTTTGTAATTCACTCAAAGCGCCGGGTAAATTGAAAAGAGTTTGCAACCTCTTAACACGCTCGCACACCTCGGCGCTGACAGTGAGGCTCCGTTGTTTGACAGCCGGAGAGGTTAAAAATAACTGTGCTCGCAGCAAATTAGATGTATCGTTTGGCTTCTAAGTGAGAGATGTATCTTTGTGTGGATGCTCCTGCCATGCCGTGACACCGGGGCAATATATCAGCCGCCGCCGCCGCTTGCCTCGTCTATCTCATAAACTCCAAATGAAATTGTAAACAGATGAAGCAATTTCACACCAAATGTATTCTCTCCAAGTCTTTGTTGAAGTCGGAGCCGCGGCAGACGCTCACGTGTCGGCTGCATACAGTCAGAGTACATAAATCATCATTTGGTGGTCGCTGGTGTTATTGCTATCGCTTACAGCCAATCCATGAAATGCTTGATATGATACTTTTTTCCATCTCGCCATAAATCTCGTTGTTATCGCTGGCGACGCGGAGTCAGGATTTCCGTGACATTCTATAGTGTGTTCTGAGGCTTGACGAGGAGGGTAATTGTAGGATGCTGGTCACAGTGAGGTAAGTAAAGAGATTTCCATGGACGGCTAAGGTGGCAGCGGCGGGTGTCGAGTCCCCGCCTGACACCGATCGACATCATTGATAATTCATCGCTACTGGTGTACAGTGGTGATGGTTCATCTGGATCTTCTTGTTTGTTCCATGCACTACAACATGTTCATTTTTCCTTTATATATATATATATATGGGGAACTTTAGGATTGATAAAAAGTCAAACTCATGAAAAAATTTAAATATTATGTGCCATAAATGCTGAACTGCGTAGTCACTGGAAATTGTAATACGATACAATTTATAAACAGCAAATAAGTGAAAATAAAATACTTTTTGTTAAGTTAAGGAAAGAAAATGCTAAAAAGAAAAACTATATTATTGTAGGACAAATATTTTTAACTAAATTAGATAAAATAGAAAAAATATATGATTGTCCAATCTTTTATTTTAAATTAAAATATAAGGAAAAGTGAAATTTAGTAAATTAAAAAAATGAATTCAATGAACATTCATGAAGTCAAAATATTCAATTTATTATATTTTTATTATATTTTGTGTGAACTTAAAACAAAAATAATTAATAAAAAGGCTAGTTTTACTTTTACAATATATTTAAAAAAAACAGTTGGTTATATTAAAAATAAATGGGAAATAAAGTGAAAGTAAGTAACAAGTTTAAATTTGAATTAAATTTAAATGTATAGATTTTACAAAGAATATAATTAAAATATAACAATTTGGGGGAACAAAAATAGATTAAAAAGGAAATATTGAAATCCTGAATAGCTATATTACAATATTTTATTGCGCATAAAAAGCAAATAATCAATTTAATTTCCTGTTAGAAACTGTTCAATAAAGTTGTTTTTTTTAATAAATTGTCATATGATATGAGGTGTGGTAAAGCATTACTTTCACCTTCAGATTAACTTAATCTTAATCTTAAAAAACATGTTTTCTTAGACATGAAAACATCTGTAGCGTCATCTCACCTCATCTCCGCAAACATTAGTTAACAACGAGGGTGGAAATTGTTTTTAGCGGCTCTTTGAATATTTAGCGAAAGTCGAACCGTGGCCTCGACTCACACGCGATTCATCTTATCCGGCTTAACTGACAGGTATTGATGTGATTCCTCGGATAAACGCGGCAGATTGATGGAAGCCGAAGCCCGCGCTATTGTTCCCATGCTGTGCATCACCGGCACATGCGAGACTCATGTCTCTCATTAAAGGAAATAAACGCTTCAGGCATCTTCCTCTTCGCACAAGCGCTAAGTTTTATGCGAGTGTGTGTGTGGGAAGCGATCTCGCTTGTTTTCCCCTTCACTGTAATCTCTCCCTCCTCGCACAATGGATTTAGCTCGGCCTTGAAGGGTAGAGAGAACAAATCGCGGCCGACTCTAAACAGCGGTCCGCTTACCCTTTACCAGCTCTGGTCATGTGATCAAATTAAGCCAATTTACTCTTTAATTTACTTTTTTTTTGTCTCAGAAGAGAAAGTGGAGCCACCGCCCTCGGGGGGGGAGATATACTCGACGAGCGAAACCATCATGATGCAAAAAAACACTCTTCTATACGTTCACTCAAGTGTGAGTTTTCGGCACTCTATATTTGGAGTGGATTAAGGATCCTTTACCGGAAAAACCCACGGGATTCAAAGAGACATAAAAGAGGTTGTTTTTTTTGCATGCGTGCAACACAAATAATTGCAGGTTTTTAAAAATCGACTGTAATTTCAAGCTACAGCGACATGAGCGAGTGGGGGGCTTTGATGTACAAATCCACAATTCATGGGGGATTAGCACCCCAAAGGTTAGCAATTGCTAATTACGGGAGATTGGTTATACAAATCTAACACGGCAAGGAGACGGTCCTAATCAGCGTCGAGGACGCGTCTGGATGACGGGCGCCGCCGCCATCGACCTCCGCCGAAACGACCTCGTGGTCGTCTCTCCACCTGCGCCTTAGCGTTTATTTTATATTTTTTTATTTTAAATTAGCGGATGAACCCCCTCGTCGTCTCCTTCTGCAGCACTTTTTTCTCTTCTACTGTATTTAGCTCGCAGCGTTGAACGCCGCATTACCATAATCCTTGGTTCCCTTCCATAAACCACCACTGGCTAAATGAATCTATTATTTCCGCCCGCAGCCAAAAAGATGCAACAAAATGCAATGGGATTGAAGCAAACGAAACTTGTGATAAGCCGCACATTTTCCTCTCTAATAGCCTGTCGACAACTGACTTCTTCCCACAGCTGGAGGAGGCGCACTTGACCTTTAATAATCCGAATGTGTCAGCTTAAAAGGCGGTATCAACCCCCCCCCCCTCTCTCTTTTCCCCAAAAAAGAAAAACCTTTTTTTTGTACAAGTGTAAGATAATATTTCAATTCACCACAGTCACTTCTTATTCGTGTTGCGGGGCTCGAACCTGGCCCGGTGTGGCCCCAGTGTGTTCAAGCGGCGCTAAATTAAACATGTCCGAAAACTACGGCGGGCACTTGCTCCGCCGCAGGAAACGCTTTTTCATCTCCTAATGAATGTGCCTGAGGGGGTCCCACAGGGGGCTCCACTTCACCCCTCATTAGGCAGGGTGCTGCCTCTACCCCTCATGCTGAGGAGCAACCTCCTGGTGAGGGGGGGCCTCCCATTTCATCTCCACCATCCCACGCTCTCCTGCCCTGCACCGGTGGACCACTCCTCGCGGCTCTTCCTCCCTCTCTCGCCCTTCGTGTCTTTTCGACTTCATCTCAATTCGGCTTCGATTATGGCGGCGGAGCGAAGGGGATGAGAGGACAGTTCGGGCTCCTAATGACATTTTAATGGTCTTATTTGCTCTGTTGTTGAGTGTGATTTATCACCGTGTGCTTGGGATGTGCCGACGGGCATAATCCTTCATTTGTTGCGTTCGTGTTTGGACGCCCAGGAAAGGTGGCGTTCAGGTACAGAGATGAATCTCAATAAGGTTAACCGTCCGTTTAACTAACGGGGTGTAACTGAATAAACGAACGATCCCTTTAATGACGATGTTTTCATTCCTTTCCATAAGTTGATGGGAAGATTGACCCCTTTATGTAAGTAAGTAACTATATTTGTAGAGCGCTTTTTCCAGACCAGGGTCACAAAGCGCTTAAACAATCAAAACAATACTCAATAAAATATATACTTATAAGGTCAAGATAACACCAGCAGGAATTCCAGAAGATCAAGGAAAAGCCTGCACGAATAAAAATGTTACTTCGTGTTCAGGTGAGAAAGTTGAATTATTCAGGGCGTTATGTCACACATTTAACCCGTGAACATCCGGGGTCACGGATTCCACAGAACAAAGAAGTCGCTCGACTGTGACCTGATTATCGCGTTCGTGCTCTACGCAGATGACACTCTATTTACCCGATGACTTCGTTCTTTCAGCCGGGTCTGGTTAGATCATCTCGGGAATTCCAATATATCATTTAGGGAAAATGTGGTTCTCATTTTTCTTCTTGCCTCCTTTTCGTTGTGTTGCTTAAAATTACGAAAAAATGTGTCTTTAGCTACAAGGCTAATGTATAATATACTTTCTTTAAAACCAATGAATCACTTCTAAAATGAACCTCAACCATGAAGTGGACTCTGTGAAGGTGGTTGAAGCACAAATCTATACAATCTACGGATCAACATCACTCTGATCCACAACTTAAAACATCTTTACATTCAACACCTAAGGAGATATAAATAGCTAGTTTGGTTGTTTACCACCTGAAGTCTATGAGATCTCGGATCAGATCAACTATCATAAATAAATAATACAGATATTTGGTGTAAATTGGAGACTAAGTGAAAGTAAAGCATGATGATGTCCGTCTTCTCTTGTCTTCTCCTTCATTTCTCATGTTTTCCCTTCACTTTCCTCGGGTACATCCATTCATATGTCCTGTGCCACCCCGCCTGCACTCTCTTCTTTAACTTCCTTCTCCTTTGTCTATTACTCTGGTTGAATGACATCAACCAATAGTCAACATTTTTGGTGGAGATTTTTACAGTAAAGAGCAAAGTTAGAATAGTAGTTATACTTGGTAATATTTTTTAAATATTACTGTAAGGGAGATTGCTGTGCAAGAGAACAATTTTAAGCAAAAAATAACCACTATTTCAAATGGAGAATAATATTAAAATAAATATTTATCTAAAAAAGTTAAATACGGCCATGATAAAAACAGATGTTTTATATTCTTGATTTGTTTATTGGGAAAGAATGCTACAAATAGTGTTTTATAGTTGACACACAATGTCCAGGTCTGCTCTAAAATAGATCAGGAATGATAAAAACGTATATAAAGCTAATAAAGAACCAATGGAAAGACTGTGATTGGCCGATGTTATTGTGGTCGAGGCTATCTGACAACACGGTTTTGATTTTTATCGGGGGAAAAAAGACACGGTGGAAGCGACATAACCTTTTCCCCCACGCTCCGGTGTCCGTGCGAGAGTCCCCCATTGGTCATGTGGAAAATTATTGACGGCTTCCTGTTGTGAATGACGCAACAACGCCGGGGCGGACGAGTCCCTCGCAGCGGCGGCGAGGATGTTCTGGCTGTCAGCTGACTCCCCGAGCCTTGCCACGGAAATCAGAGGAAGCCGAAGAGCTGATTATTCCCGGGCTTTTGGGATGCGTTTATGCAATCATTAATCTTGGCACTTGTTTATTTGCCTGGGATTAGAGCGCTGCGGCGTGTTCACCAGCGACGACGCCAGGTCACCAAAAGGTAGCGTTTGCGTGGCGATCCGTCCACGTTTTTTTGAACGGAAAACCAGGCCAGTGTTAGTGGGACTCGTGGAGGCAGGAGACACACATGCCAGTGCGTGAACTCTCGGTGGCAGCAGACGTCTCTCGGTGGTGAAAAGAATTCCTTTCAGGAGTGGAGGACAGAGAAGGGTGACAGCTCAGCAGCTCCTTGACTGCGTGTGCACACATTTCAATATTCCCTGCAAAAAAAAAGTAGTTCCAGCCCCTGAGATGAGGTGCTGAATTCATAACCTCTGAGTCATTCCCTGGGTGAAATTTTTAGGGGCTTCACAGTTGAGAATATCCCAGATGAGGGTGGAGTTTTTATGGGATTTCTCAAGCTACATTAACTGTATTTATTTGCACTCAAAAATCTGAATTCTATTGTAGAATACCACAATTTGACTCATATCTTTATTCCAAAAATTAAACATTCTACGCATTAACAAGAGGAAGCCTTTAAGAATAAAGATTTTAAAGTGATTCTATGCGATTTGAAGTCGAGTGGCGCCAGTGGACTAAAGTGGTAGTGCTTAGCCCGATGGGAGACTACATTTCCCATGAGCACTCGCTAAGTGTCGCAAAAGTTTCACTACCCCCACCACAACAAGCACGATATGTAGCTTGTTCACACCATCCCCAAGAACTTTTACAGTGAAAATAAAAATCACACAAAACACCTCAAGACACGGTATATGAGTCACCACAAGTTTTATGAAAATATTTTAGTACAAAAATATTAAGGTACCCAAACTACTAGAGCTGCTTTAAAGTATATGAATTACACTTGATAAACACTATACTATGATGTTACTACAATATAACATAATAAATAAATACAATTACAATGTCGTTGCTAGCTTAAAAGTAATTCACTTTAAATTGTAATGGGGTACATTTATGTATTATATGGTAGGTACTTTTTAATTTTGGACAAACACATTCATATAACACATTAATTCGGTATAAATAGCATTCAAAAAATTAGCACGGGTCAGCTAACAAACTCATTTGCCGCTTCCAGGACTAGTTTGTGAGCGAAAATTAACGTTAAAGACAGTAAACTTTATAAATCCGAAACCATGACTTTTTTAAGACCTTATGACACAAGGTCAAATATATATTGTAAGTCCAGTACATTCATTGAGGTTTCATGATACAGTCCTGTCATTGTCAGAAGTCACTTCCTGTAAACGACTAATTGAATAAAAACCTCATGTCGTTTTTTTAAAACTGAGAGCGCCACCTAGTGAGCCCTGGAAGAGACAACACTGTATCATGAAACCTCATCGACCCATCGCTAATAGACAACCCCGGACGTAACAAAAACCCCACACAGATAAAGGAGCGAGCGGTGCTGAGCGTCTGCTACCATCAGTGGATACATAATGAAAGTTCATGTGGTCGCCTCTTTTAAAACAATTACTGCCGGTGGCTTCAGATAATTAGCTTCATCGAGACGAGCGTTGTGTGGTTTCGCCCGAGGATTCATGTGCAGGAACAGAAGAAACAAAGTCTTCTGTGTTAGTCTGTGACACGGCTGATCTGTGGAAAAGGTTGTGTGCTTCTAGTTTCAGCTTTATCCAGTGCTGGATCTACAGCAGGATTCTGTATCCCAGCTTAAGTAACAAGCCTCATTTGTCTCCATCACACGTCCCTGGAAGTATCGGATGGTCATCGATGTCATTCATCTTCCTTGTCCTTGTCTGTGTTCCTCAAGCCTTCGAGCAGGAATCGTAGCGCTGCTGTAAAAAAAAAAAAAAGAAAAAAGAAAAGTGATCTCACGGCCACGGCGGCTAAAAGTGTTGACTAACTCGTTCTATTTAAGACGGAGAGACTTTTGCCGAAGATTCTGTCACTATTAAAAAAAAACACGCTGCTCTTTTTTTTTTTCATCAGACAAGCTCTTTAAACTACAAGAGCGGTTTGTTGTCCTGTGACTGCGACGCTCTGTAGTAGACGGATCCAACGTTCTCAAACGGGCGCGTGCAGAACAAACATGTTGTTATAAGAGTTATTATTAGACTTTATTTCATCTCGGTCTATTGAATAAATTTATGTAACCAGGCTACCACTTCCTCAAGGTGTGACTGACACCCGCAGTGGTAAAATGTTACACTTGTGCTTTCCTGGTTTGATTTCTTTTTTTAAGCCTGGCGTGGAGAAACTAGCAATAAAAATGCTAATTGTTTCACCCTGGAAACTTATTTTTTCAACCCTTGGTCCCCCCGGTGACCCGGAGGCCTAATAACAAAAGTCGTTTACCTTGATCCAGAGACAACACAAGGGATACCACAAACACATTTGTTATTGGACCTCTCGGTCACCTTGACTCAGAGACGACACAAGTGATACCTAAGAGACATTTATTATCGGGCTTCCGGGTCATCTTGACCGAGAAGGCAACTCAAGGGATACCACAAATACATTTGTTATCGGACCTTTGGGTCACCTTGACTTAAAGACGACGCAAGTGATACCTAAGAGACATTTATTATCGGGCTTCCGGGTCACATTGACCCAAAGGCAACACAAGGGATGCCTCAAAGACATTTGTTATCGGGCTTAACTGGATGTCGGGTGGCATAGCTCTGACGGTGGTCGGCTTGGGGCTAAGAAGTTGCAGGTTCAAATCCCAGACCTTATGATTGTGTTGGTTAGTTGATCATGAGATGGTGTGCTGCGTTGCAGCCTACTCCCATCCTTCACTTGTATACCTTCAACTGAATTTATATAATCAAGCGTGTAGTCTTAAAAAGAAAAGAAACGTTTTCAAAATCAGAGGCTGATTTAGTCCAGGGTTGTGAAACTGAATCAAATGAGGGGCCGAAAGGTTACAAGACAGGTTGCAGGGCCAAAAATTGTGTATGTATTCAATCATTTGCTACTTTTTTTCTGTATTTAAACTGCTGCTGGCCACACAAAATGATTTTGTTGGCCAGATTTGGCCCCCTGTGCATGAGCTAGGGACATGTCGTACGCACAAATCAGAGTAAAAAGTTTCTATTGAATTCTAAAGTAATCAGAAAACTGTTTTTATAAAAGTCACTCAGTCCCATTTGTAACAAGTCATTGTTGGGATTAAACTGATGACCCCGGCGTCATCATCTGTCAATTGGTTCTATTACGGCTCCATCATCTCTGATGTCATCCATCTGCGGGGCTTAAGCACAGATTTCCTCTCAAATTGGGGCAAAAACCCCACGATCCAGCCTGTGTTTGTTTGGAAACATGTTTTGTTTTTTTTTTCCTAAGGAGACCACAGAGGGACAATTACTGTCAGCTCAACTCCTCACCATGCTTACCATGTGTGTTCTGGCGGCGTGCCGGAGACCCCTGCTGACCCCGAGCGGCAGCATGAGGCGGGACCTCCAGCCTCCCTCCTCGCCCCCCCCCCCCCCCCCTTCCCCACTGTAATCCGGGGCAACCCCAAAAAACACACAGAGCATATAATGTCACACTTAATGTATCTCATGAGAAAAAAACTACAGTAAGATCCGGTTCAAAAACCCACCGTCGAAAAAACACCCGTTACAGGAACACATACTAATACAGCAATTACAGGAGGAAGGAACTTGTACCGTGTGTGGCGGCAGTAAATTCCCTGGTGCAACTGTACACGACTCTTTGTTGTTATGTAAAGGTTTCTGCATGTAATTGGAGTGGATGTTTTTTTTCGGAGCTTCATTATTTATATATTCCGGTGTATTTTTTTTCTGAGGCGGTTGCCGTCCCTGCAGGGAGACGAGGTGCTCGCGGTTGTAAGAGACGCCAGAGCGAAATCAAGGGCTACAGTAAGCTGTCGAGCTCAAGCGCTCGGACGTGAAGTCGATCACGTGACCAGGGGGGGAAGGAAGTTTTTGAATTCAAAACGGCAGCAGCCGCCAGTCAATCAGTCTGGGGGGCCCCCGTGCGATTTCGGGCCTGAGTGAGTCTTGGAGTTTTTTTTGTTTGCGGCCGTATGCACGATGAATGAGTAAAGCAAACAACTGACACCTTTGGCTCGCCTGAAGAGGAGGGAGATGGTTGAACCCTGCTGGAGTTTGTTGTAAGATGCATCGTATCAATAAAGTTGAGGACACTTTCAACTTTAATACATGTTTTGACAAACTTTATTTATAGGATTTTGACTTTCACTTGGATGCGATATTGTTATCTTTATGTTCCTTTTTACAAGAAAAAAGTTGTTTTATTGGTTCATTATTTTCATTCAAATTCTTTAAGTTTAGAGTTTTATAGAAACATTTTTTTAAAAGATTACCAGCACTTTTATTTTGCATTTTAGAAGGACTCGTTAAAAAAAAACTTTAATAACTCGATAATAAATGCATAACATATATTTTCTTGACTCCAATTCCAAAACTTGGCAAAAGAAACGTGTCATGTAGAAATGCTTGAGCTGATTTATCTCTAATTAACTTATTATTAAGTATTTTCTTGAACTTCCTTTTTTTCTATTGTTCCTTCTTTTCATTTGTGCTCCTGTCCCTAAAAAATGCAAGATAATTAATTCATATTTTTGAAACTACTTTTCCCATGGAACCTATCCCAGTTTCTACGGGCAAGAGGTAGAGGACACCCTGAACAGGACGCCAAGACAGACAACCACTCACACACACACTCATACCTACAGACAAATTTCCCCAAGTTCTCAATCAACCTCTGTATTTTTTTGGACTGTCGGAGGAAACCAGAGTGCCCGGAGTAAACCCTTGCTACATGGGAAAGACATACAAACTCCACACAGGAAGGTCACAAGTTGCCTCCCTCCCGCCCTGGAAGCGAACCAGCAACCTTCAAGTTTTGAGGCGACCATACTAACCACCATGGTGCGACAATCTCCTCACATTTGATGAGACTTTCTTTTTAACTTCTTACTTTTTTCAGGTTTTTTATCCCGATTTTCATTTTGCTTGACAAATTGTCACACGGTATATATAATGTGGCTGAAGTAAAAAACAATTGTACGTCCGTTTGACTTAATCAGTCCGATAACGAAGATTCCCTTCAAAAGAAGCCATGTTTGTTGTGTTGCAGTAGTACTGCGATTGGATTTTGCTCTTCGATGACACCTTCAGGTGCATCAATTTAGTTGGAGTTTTGAATAGTCACACGTTTAAGAGACAAAAATGAAACAGTTCATAGTTATTTTAAGGTTTACGCAATATTTTTGGACTTTCCACCGAGCTTTTCTGAGATCGAAAGCAAAGTCAGAGTCGTTTTAAGAGCTGATATATGAGTTTCTGAAGCTACTCTCTAGTCAAGTGTATCTTCACCAGGCGCATGGTCTCAGTGTTTTTCTCCTCTTTGGTGTCGAGGATCTTTTATTTACCACTGTAGCCAAATATCGGTGGTTTCCTATCTTCACTTTTTTTTTTTGAAATGTACAGTATGTTTCCATGGCAGGTGGACTGAAGGCTTCCAGGAGTGGGATAGTAGTTGGTGAGGAGTGATGGGGAGAGGGATTTAACTTCAGTTGGTGGGAAGACATGGGGGGGGAAAAAAAGAGTTGCCGCACACATGCTTACCCTTCACCGTCTGCTCGGTGAAAAACCTTTTGTTGTCTCCCCCCCCCCTCGAGTGCAGGCGAACAGACTCCCAGTCAGGAAGCTCGTCAATCTTTGCCACAACAGCCCATAAATTAGTGCCCAAATTACTGGTGAAAGAGACATGGAAGGGAAGATGTCTTGGTGGTTTTGGGAATATATGTCTCCCCCTCGTCTCCCCCTCATAGACGGTGTCAGAATGCACTTCAAAAAAACAAAAAAAAAACAGTCAAGTAAATACAGGGGGAGACATGCGGAGAGAAGAACTGCTTTGTTGTACAGGCATCTCCAGTTGGGCAGCGTTGAAATATTAATAGGCCTCACACACAAACACAAACACACACAGATGTACGCTCGGGTTCATCCGAAAAAAAAAAAAAAAAAAAAAAAGCCGCCGAAGGGCAACGGTCCAGACCTGAGCTCAGGCAGAGTCACCGCTCTGGAAGAAAAAAAAGAAAAGAAAACAGGACTTGAAATGTGGCCGGTCTAATGTGAAGTGTGACACATCAAGGGGGAATTAGAAAAAGACGCCGCATAGAGACATCACAATACATCAGCTCTGTCTTCCCCTTTTCTACCCAGAATACTTTGGTCAGAACATTTCCTGATGACTTCAGCAATGCTTATAGGTTGAATGGAAGCGGATTAAAATGATGATACAGTATTTTAGTCTGCAGGTGATTTCTTTTTTATATCACGACACCGTGCACTTTTCTTTGTGCTACAAATACCATTAGGTAATATGCCAACTGTCTACCTTCCCTAAAAACAAATAGCACATTTATACTCCTCGGCTTGTGGCACGACTGTCCTTTGCCGCTGACATTCAAATAACCTTTCTTCTGCAGCATATATGGGAATACAAGGGAAGGGAGGAAAAAAAAAAAAAAAAAAAACTTCACATGCAGCGAGAGCCGAAGCACCCGGCAGATGAAAAGAGGCAGGATTGTGATTCCAGCTCTTGTTAGGCTGTCGTCTCTCTACAACAAGATCTGACTGTCATTGGTATCAGTTAAGAAAAAGAGTCTGGATATCAATCGGCGGCTGATCTTCTCTGCCAAATGCCAAGTTCACGTGGCATAGCAAAAAGATGGAGACGGTTGATGGAGGACTTGTACGTAAATCAGTCAAGTCTTGCTGCTGCCCCGGTGTCGCCCGGAGCGCCACATTATCGTGGGCTGACACGAAACATGCACGCCGATACGACGCCGTGCACGTCACGCAAATCGACAGATGCATCCCTGCTTTTATATCCATCTATATATATGATCAACTGTGTGGTCATCGTCTCGTTTGTGTTGTTATTTTATCAGGACTATATTTATACCAGACCAGGGCAAAGTGAGGACCACATGTGACTGTTTTCGTGAGGCTCTCATAAGGGTCAAATATTGTGTAGAACTAACTCTTATTATTAGTATTTATTTCTTTTATTTGTCATTTTTCTGATTATTTATTGCCCCTTAAAAATATTTTTTAAAAAGTTTAAGTATATTTGGAAAAAGAACACTTTAACCTAATATATTTTAAGTTACATATAATACAAAAAGATATATATATATATATATATATATATATATATTTCAGCATATTTCGCTGGATTTAATACTTCATATTTTTACTTTTGACACCTTTATTTTTGCCTGACGGCCACTGTATAAAACCCCTGAGGAAAAATAACTGCCTACCATTAATTTAAACAATTTTTTACATCTTATTTCTTGCTTGTAATTTATAAAATTGTATTTTTTATTCATAAAGATGTCATTTTTATACTTTCTTTCCTAATTTTTTCCTTACAATGAAGTTGGATCGATCTATCTATCTATCAATCTATCTATCCATCCATCCATCCATCTATCCATCTATCCATCTATCCATCTATCCATCTATACATCTATACATCTATGCATCTATGCTTCCATCCATCCATCCATCCATCCATCCATCCATCCATCCATCCATCCATCCATCCATCCATCTATCCATCTATCCATCTATGCATCTATGCTTCCATCTATCCATCTATGCATCCATCTATCCATCTATCCATCTATCATCCATCCATCCATCCATCCATCCATCCATCCATCCATCCATCCATCCATCCATCCATCCATCCATCCATCCATCCATCCATCCATCCATCCATCCATCCATCCATCCATCCATCCATCCATCCATCCATCCATCCATCCATCCATCCATCCATCCATCCATCCATCCATCCATCCATCTATCCATCTATATTTATGAACAACAGTTACATTATCTATTTGCACGCCCCTTCAGCTGTTGTAGCTTCAATAACATAACTATGCAAATATTGGTGACAGATCTCGCCACACTAGCTGTACCTCGTCCAGGTCCTTACATAATCTCTGACATGAGCGCTCTGGCTTGCGTCACTCTGTCAATGACAGCTGTCAACACAACATGGCTCTCTCACCCACACACACACACACACACACACACTTTAAAAAAAAAAAATGCTTTAACAAGATGCTTTTGTAAACGAATGAAACGTTGGGAAAAGCAGAAAATCATTAGAGGCTTCATGTTGGGTTTTTATGCATTTTGAGAAACGGTCCAATCGAGTAATGGGTTAAGCTCTGAGCATTATGATGGTGGCGCTGTAATGTTCGGGATAATCTTAATCCTTCAATGTTATGTCAGTAGTTCATGAGTTCAGTGGAAACAGTTTTGGAGAAATTGACTGTTTCTTGAATAGTTTTAGGGGAAATTACACGTTGCTCAACGTCTGCTTTGACAGCGTGATTATATTTGTTCGACCTAGCAACGGCTAATTTACAATCTTTTTCAGATGACGGATCTCCCAAGAAAAATCACCAAGTAATCATCATTGAAAAGATTCTTTTTTTTTTTAAACGTTCAAGTTAACTTGGCAGGTCTTTTGCAAGCTGTGATTATATCGCAGGGAAAATGTTCTTAGTTACAGCAGGGACTGGAAAATAACTTCTCTCATATTATTTTGGCGTCACAGTAAAACACAGAGTGATCACAGCTTATTGATATTATTATATTATTATTATAACTCAAATTGGCAAAGAAACAGAATTAAAAGTTGCATTTTTAAACACAAAATAAATATATATTGTTTAGTTAAGTTGTTAACATCACTGTAATAATAATAAGTAGTAGAAGTTGTAGTAGTATCAGTATTATTTTTAAATAATATGTTATTATTATTATCTGAAATATGTTTTTGCATTAGAAAAAAAAATGACAAATTTAGATTATTATTATTAAAAAACAGTTGGAAAAAAATGTATGAACAAAAAAACAAAGACCATTACATTTGTTCAGGCTTTTCCTTGATTTTCTGGAACTCCTGTTGTGTTATCAGTATTATCTTGATCTTTAAAGTATATACTTTATTGAGTATTGTTTTGATTGTTTAAGCGCTTTGTGACCCTGGTCTGGAAAAGAGCTATATAAATAAAAATTACTTACTTACTTACTATAAGGTTGTGATTAAAAACTAGATATTTAACTGAAAATAGTCACAAAAAATATGATTTACTCTATTTTAGTGTATTCTAAATATGAAAGATAATAACTACAGATTTCTATTATATGATCGAAGGTTGTTTCATAAGAAAAGTTATCTACATTTAAGATTATAAGGGGTAAAATAATAAACATCTGTCTGAGCTCAAAACATTATTCAATTGTACTTCAATCTACGACAGATCTGTCGCCCCCTGCTGACGTCATGCACCACCGTCACAGACGAGACGAGGACTATCTTCATGTGGACCCGGCGTGTCCAGGTCTTTGATAATGTCCTGCAGCGGCTGCTGTTGATCACAGGGGGCTCGTGGCGAAAGACGGTGAAGGGCGCCCGGGTTAAAACACGCCGAAGCCACGCCGCTCCATTGTACACGTTCTCCGAGTGACACATCATCCCCTCAAAGGGCCCGAGTGTGGTGAATCAGTGTCCTTGAACTGCTCAGCCTCCGTCAGACAAAGAGCTTTAACAGACCCCGTCGTCCGTCTCCCCTCCGTCTGCCGCGCTCATTGTCCACGACTCCCGAAGCCGGGGTCGGGCCCTCGTGGTGGCTTATGCGTGTGGTTCGATTGTTTCTGGGGGTGATTTCCACTGTAATCTTGGGGGGGCGGGGGGGCTCAGCAGGTGACTTTGAAGTGGTCCTGCTTACAGAGGCCATGTCGCCGCGAGGAGCTGCAGGGATGGGCTTTAGCATGGCGGCTCATGGCTAGCTTTGATGTGGCGAGAGCGCGGATAGGATGGCGGGCGGGCGGGCGGCGGTGAATGGGATCAGTGGCGGTGGCGCTGGTCCGGCTCGGGTCGAGCCAGCAGCTGCTTGTTTCACACCAAGAGGCGGTTAGCGTCGCGGCTCGAGTCGATGGGTATCGACTGCCAGATCACTAGAGCTCATGATGGCAGGTTTCGACTGTTTGACTGACTCCTGGCAGTAGAGTCCAGATTGAGGCGTCCGGACTTCCCACAACTCTTACAGCTGAACACTAAGTGTGATGGACATCCCTTTTAATGTACCCCAGAAATAACTCCAATTTGAACCGAAGGTGTGCTGCCTTTTAAAATTAATGTTTATTTTGCCCATTAAAAATCTTACTGGTTTAGTCAACTGCACCTTAATCTACTGACATGTAAATGGTCATGTCTGTCCGCTTTACAAAGTTACAAACGCCTGTGGTTAGCACTGTTATGGACAGGCTAAGGTAGCAGGAATCAACAAACCAAGCTGGTTAGCAAAGCTATTGACAAGCTAAGCTAAGAGGAATGAACAAACTTCGGCTAGTAAGCGCTGTTATTGACAAGCTATGATAACAGGGATGAACCAACTAACTTTAGCACAGCTATTGACAAGCTAAGCTAAGAGAAATGAAAAAAATTCTGCTTGTTAGCACTGCTATTGACAAACTAAGCTAAGAGGAATAAACAAACTTCTGCTAGTTAGCACTGCTATTGACAAGCTAAGCTAAGAGGAATAAACAAACTTCTGCTAGTTAGCACTTCTATTGACAAGCTATGCTAGCAGGAATTGACAAACTAAGCTAGTTAGCACTGTCAATGACAAGATATGCTAGCAGGAATTGACAAACTAAGCTAGTTAGCACTGTTATTGACAAGCTATGATAGCAGGAATTGACAAACTAAGCTAGTTAGCACTGTTATTGACAAGCTATGCTAGCATGAATTGACAAACTAAGCTAGTTAGCACTGTCATTGACAAGCTATGCTAGCAGGAAGTAACCAAGCCAGTTAGCACTGTCATTAACAAGCTATACTAGCAGGAATTGACGAACTAAGCTAGTTAGCACTGTCATTGACAAGCTAAGATAGCAGGAATTGATGAACTAAGCTAGTTAGCACTGTCATTGACAAGCTATGCTAGCAGGAATTGACAAACTAAAGTAGTTAGCACTGTCATTGACAAGCTATGATAGTAGGAATTGACAAACTAAGCCAGCTAGCACTGTCATTGACAAGCTAAAATGCCAGGAATTAACCAACTAATTTCGCTTTTCACTATACGTTAAAGAAAATCAAAATGCTAAACTGCGTTTCTCTTCAATTCTCCGAAACCGATGACTCAAATGTTTTTTCTCTGAAACCCCCAAAAAAACTGATTTTTCGTAGAAAATGACTTGTATAATCTCCCAATCAAAACAGATCTTAATTATTTTACTACAGTCTTCACAGTCAAATTGCACATCAGTGACTCCTTTCTGCCTTGACCTCCACTCGACCCCTGCCAGTTTAATGAAAGAAGCTTACGCCAGTGTGGAAAAAAATAACAATTTGTTCATTCTGAGGACACACAGCAGCCACTGAGCTTTTCACTGCCGGTCCACGAGACAAACCCTTTTTTTTTTTTTTTTACTGTTGAGTGCTCTGATCATCCAGGGGCTTGAGCGGCGGTGGAGTGATAGGGTGTTAGCCGTCGCGGGCGATCGCCGTCTTCGGATACGGCTTTTTTTGTGCCGGTGATGTGCGCCCCGTCCTGGCGCCCTCGCCATCTCCACTTCCACCTGATGTGGCACAGCCTCTGTCGGGGCCTGAGCGAGCGCCCGTCCAGCTCCTGCTCCTTCAGGAAAGATGAAGGCATCTCGCGGCGAATGGGGATGGGGGGGGTGGTAGCACCAACCTAAGCCTGGAGCTATCAGAGGCTGAAAGCTCAGAGCCAAAAGCCTACAGGGGGCTGCAAAAATAAGGGGGGGTTGGAAGCTTGGCTCGACTCGGGGCGTTGGGGGGGTGTAACCGAAAGTCACAGCCCTGCACTGCCACCCAAAGGATGAACCCCTCCACTGCACCCTTTCATATCAGCCACAGCGAGTCACAATTGTGCCACGCTCCAGCGGTCATGAGTGCATGTCAGAACAAATTACGTAAGTAATGAGGCTGAAAATGCTAAAGGAGTCGAAACACACTGCTCCCACTAATGCTCACGAGGGGGTGGGCGGGGGGGGTACACAGAAACAAACAATAGAGCTCACTCAAAATACAGGACGGTCCATCTCATCCAACCGGTTAAGAAAAAAGATTAATTATAAATTAACCCCTCTTCGGTTAAGGGTTTTTCCTGCTCCTGCTGCTCGGATTGGCCGTAATCCGGCGTGGCTGCTGTGGCCCTTCTATTGTATGTGAGACGCAAAAAAAATGGCAGGCGGTTGTTGTTGTTTAATTGTGGATGTTCCACCGCTCTCTCTTTTGTTGGTTTCTCTAAAAAAAATACAGGGTAATTCCATGTAAACACGGCCACACTCGTGCTCTGAACTCCAGCGGTGCGAGGAGAACAGACGCAGATTGAACCGAGTGAATGCTCCGGGGTTAGCGGATTAAGGGGGCTCTACCTTGGGGACCGGGGGGACATTATCCACACGACACCTTCACAAGACTCTTGAGATGCCTGATCACAATGAAAAGGGCTGGGGATTGAGAGTATTTGATGTGATCAAGCGACTTTAAAGAGGTCGGTTGTCGAGGTGCAAAAAGGGGGGGATGTACGGAGATCTTCAGCGAGAGACGAGGGGGTTTGTAGTCGAGTCAGTTCGGCATTACTGGAGGGCAAAAAAGGCTGATGTAACTCTTAGACACGACGAACCTCTTAATTATCTCCATTTTAAACGCATCCTAAACAGACAAAAAAATCGGAATATTCTTCCTTTAATTAGTAAAGTTTAGTGTTGCACCAGTTCGCCGTGATTGGGCGACTGGTTGAAGGGGGGTTGGGAGGGGGGGTAACCATTACATCGTGAGAAAATAACCCACGGTTATCTTTCCTCGATTTAGATCAGATAGCTGGATTTTTGTCGGGGTGCAGCACTGTACTGTGGGGATGGTGGGACCGAGATGCTGGAGATGTGGAGGAGGGCTGCGAGATAGAGATCTCCTGAGGGGGGGGGGAGAAGACAAGGGGGTGGGGAAGGATACTGCATCGGTGGCTGCAGTGATAGATCGGAGAGAGCGGCGGGACCAGTTGGGAGTTCTGTGTCTCGGGTGTTCGGTTGTGATCGGTGGGAAGAACCCATTGGCCTCCTCCTCGACTGTAAGTCCAGCCACGGATGATGCTGGTCAAAAATATACGAATACCCTCAGAATCGTACATGGGTCTTAAAAACCCTTAAAAAAAACCCTCTTAAAAAAAAGGGATACATGTGTAATATGTTACCCTTATATATACGTTAAGTATAAAAACACTGAGACAGGGCATACCTCTGCCAAGGTGCTGAGTTCAGGTAACTTCATAAAAACTGTTTTAAAATTGAGTCGATCAAAAAAAAGTTAGCTTAGCGCAGTTGGTAAAGTTCTAGCTATCTCAGCTAGCCAAATGACAACAACACACACGGTTCGAAGTTGGAAATTAGTAAGTGACACCTTCAAAAACTTTCAATCTCCAGATGGAAAACGGTGGATCACAACCTTAATCCAACAATCTTTCTTGGAGGTTTCAATGAAATATTTTTATATATTTTTTGAGTTATTTTGCTATCAGACATGTGTATATATATATATATATATATATATATATATATATATATTTATAATAGATATCTTTCTTTTCTTAAGCGATTTGTTTTAGCCCAGGTTTCAATTTGTCCAAGTTTCTTTTTCACCAACCATAGATTTGGAAATTATTTTGGGTTACTTTTACTTTTGGGCACTTATGGTGGTTTCTCTCTACTCTACTATCAAAAGTGTGGAGAAAATTCATTAAAAATGATTTCTTCGGTGAAGTATTTTTTTAATCGTTACAGAGAGGCTTTCAATCTGGAAACAAATCTATTCAAAAAATAAAGATGTCTGGGACCTTTAATCACTTGGCAAAATCAAAAGAAGCCTTTCTATGGGTTGAAAATGATATAAACTGTAAGTAAAGATAACAAAAGTGTGATCGTTTACAACATAAAGCAAAAAAAAGTAACCCAAACAGTAGTTTTTTGTTGTTTAGTTTATGATTTTCTTCATTTTAAATGCATAGAATTTTCAAATATCTCCAAAAGAAATCAGCAAATACGTGAAGATTTTCCATTTTTGGTTTACTTTAAGTTATCTTAATCTATTTTGAAGGGCAATAAATAATAACAAAAAAAGTAAATGTCGCTGAAAAGGACGAAAAAATAATTTGTCAAAAATATTTCTTCAGTTAATTTTCAGGAGGTGCCACACAAATCCAGGTGAAGATCCGGATCTAGAACCCTTCAGAGTGACCGCGTGCACGCTCGCGCGTTTCATCATCAAACCGCGGGATGAAAGTCGACATCATTCCACTGAACCAACATTAAAACCCTTTGACATTTCCAGATGAGGCTTCGTTCCCTAAACGAGCCCGAGCGCTCGCTAATCTTTCTGATGCCAACGTCTGCTAATGTACATTCCTTTTAGCATGCAAATCAACGCCGTGTTTACATTGGCTGATAAAAGTTGCAACTTTGAACTTGGGAAAGAAAAAAAAAAAGGTCTCCAGCCTCATCGCTCGCTCTGTGTGAAGATGCAACGTTAAGATGTGTTTTTTTCTTTTTCAACACTCCACGCTGCTCTTTCAAGTCCCAATATGGATCCATACTGACTGTGTTTTCTTTTCTTCTCTGCAGCTCAAATCGAAATAATTCCCTGCAAGATCTGTGGAGACAAATCATCAGGCATCCATTACGGCGTGATAACATGTGAAGGCTGCAAGGTAGGCATTGTGTGTGTTTGTAGCGTGGACAAGAAAGGAAAATAATTGTGTTTAGAAACAAGAGCGACCGAGAGCCGACTTCATTGTTAAAGTGGTCAAACACCTCGTAGTACATCACAGAGAAGGACAATTAACAGGACAAAGTAGTTTCCATGGAGTCGTACTCGCTCCCTTCTCGCTTCTTCTCCTTCCCCGTCCTGCTGCAGCAGCAGCGCTCCTCTCAAAATAAAATGATCAAAAGAAGAGTACTTTGAATTACAGCAGATTGTTGGCTGTTTGCTACGGCGCGTTGCCGCCTATTGAAGTCGTCTTTTGTTCCGTTTCAAATGCAACCCAGCCATTGACGGTGAGGAGAATTTTGTGCTTAGAGTGTATTCTTGTCCCCGCCGCTTGTCACCAGGCACATCATTAGCATTCCTCAGCCACCTCTGCTGATTGTGTGTTTGCGAGACAGACAGTCTGTCCCCGAGTTCCCTACCAAATACAACTTTAATGATTTCTAACGAGTGCGAGCTGAGAGAGACACTTTCATACAGACCTGGGAGTGGTGAGGCTTTGGGGGGTCACGAGTGGCCCAGGTTACTGTCCTGAAACGGTCCTCAAGAGGTCATGGAAAAATAATAATGATGTGTATCGAGATAGATCGATAGATAGATCGATAGATAGATGGATAAAACTTTACTAATGTTCTGGAGGTCTCCTTCGAGAATTTTTTTTTTCCAGCACACAGCAACACAGATGATAGATTCATAAAAAAACAAGAACAAGAACAAAGTATCTATAACATTAAAGTGCAAGATGACACAATCTAAGTAAAAAATAACAAATGCAAGGGATACAAAGATTAACATGGAATAGAATCATGTTTTCTCTCCACTCCTGCCCCCAAACTCAGAGTTTTACAGTCTAATAGCCCGAGGAATGAATGAGTCCCTGAGTCTATTAGTGTTGCATCATGGGAGGAGCATTCACTGATGACAGTGTTCAGAGGATGACTGTCATCATCCATGATGGACAGTAGTTTGTCCAGCGATCTCCTCTCTACATAGAGGTATATCAGTGGTCTGAATGTTGAATAGTTTAAACATAAATGTTTGAAAGGTTGTCGTTTATTTTTAACATTTAATATATTTTTTAAGAATAATTTAATTCAATCATTTGTATTATTAAAAGGTTGATTTTTTTAAGTTCAATACAAAAATGTTATATTATTATACTATTTTTTTTAATTGAATTCAAAAGGCTAACAATTTATTTTTATCTAGAATATCATTAAACAATTGGAATTTTTATTAAAAAAAAAGTTTTTGGGGAATTTTTAATATACACATTATTCAAGTAAAAAAATATTCAATGTTAAAAAAATAATAATAATCAATTTAAAAATATATATTCAAACATTTCATATTCTAATGGCACTGATATACTTCCATGTATAAAAGTGTAACAGTTTTACTCATTTCAATACTTAATTACAACCATTTTTCCAAGTTATATATTTTATAAAAAATAAAATTTTGTTCTGATTTTGTGCATCTGTTTTTCTTTTCCCCTGCATTAACAAACAGTATTTTTCGACAAGTAATGTATATTTTTCTGGACCTCTTGGGAAGTATGGTCACGATAAACTTTCTTTACACTTTAATTAGGAATCTCAAAGTAAAATCAAGTACTATAAAATCAGATGCCATACTTAGTTACTTACAGTATTCCCATCTTATCATGCTTTATTCTGGCGGGTCATCCCACGACATATACAGTAAGTAGCCGCCGTGAACATGTACTTCCTGCTTCAATAGTACGTGCGAGCGTGGCCCATAAATCACAGCGTTAAAGAGTCAGCTCGTCGTCATCGCCGCGCTTCCATAATGGCCTCCATTATCCAGCGAGTTGGCAGCTGTCAGCTGTTTTCTCGTAATTAAACAGCCAATGAGCAGCTAATTAAGACATATGTGTACGGAGCGGTAGAGTGGGGCGTGTTAATGATGCGCTGGAATCAATTCATTAAGTCAAAGGATGAGGAATCCGGTCTGTGCGCCTTTGCAATCCTTCAGCACCGCGAGCCACCGCCGCGTTAATCAACTCTAATAACCCGAGCTAAGAGAAACCACTGTGGCGGATATCGTGGCTAGCTAAACACGCTACACTCCGAGCCAGTGCTATTGATTCGATTAGTATCAGTCGCGGCGGCGGCTGACGCTCTTGAGCGCGATTAAAAAAATAATAATACGCAGTAATGACACTCATGTCTATTTTTAATTGTCTTCTCTCAAAGAGAGCATCTCTATTTATGGACACGACTGACATAAACCATCATTTTAATAATTAATCAGAAAAAAACTATTTAAGTATAATATTATTTATTGTTTATAGAATATTAATTTGATTTTTTATAAAAGGACACATGTGTAATATATATATATATACGTTAAGTATGAAAACACTGAGACAGGGTGATGAGTCAACGTAACTTCATAAAAACAGTTTAAAATTGAGTTAATAAAAAAAAAAAAAACATAGCTTGTTGCTAAAGTTCTAGCTAGCTCAGCTAGCCAAACGATAACAACACACACAATGGTATAGAAGCAAATGTTGGAAATTAGTGAGTGACACCTTCAAAACCTTTCAATCTCCAGATGGAAACGTTGGATCACCACCTTAATTTAATCATCTTTCTTGGAGGTTTCAATGAAATATGTTTATATATTTTGGAGTTATTTTGCTAATAGACATGTATATAAACACAGACAACTAGAATAAGGCGAGATAGAATTATTGTTTATTTTATTATTTGTTATTTGTTATTTGTTTATATATATATAATATTATTATACATTACTGTGGGTAAAAATGTCATCAATAAATTTAATTGAATTACATGTTTTTTAGAAGTTTTTTGTTGATAACAAGACAAGGAACAGATTGACAAATTTCGGATCAAAAAGGCTTCATCTCACACTACAGTGCAACCTACACATTGTTTCTTCAATACGCGTAGTGCAAGCGAGTTCTGCAATAGTGTAGTCTAATTAAATGTATACAACGTGTACAGTATGTTGCAATGTTTGTGGAGATTTTTCAAAAATTATTGTATTTAATATTTGCTCGTTTGTTTGTGGAGCAACACGTTTTATATGCTTTGTCGATGACTCAAACTTAAAAACTAGAAAAGCACTTTTTAAACATCTTCAATTTGTATTTGTATGTGTATTTGTATATTTATACTTCAAGCGAGCAATTAAATACTTTCGTCGGTTTGAATATTCTACCGCTAAATCACAGAGCGAGTGATTTTTTTGTCCGACAAAAAAACAAATAAGAACATAACAAAGCGGTGATGGAGTGAGAGGCTGCTATGAGTAAGTGCTCCTGCCAGTAACCCGCGGTGCTTCCTCATGTGTGCAGGGCTTCTTCAGGAGGAGTCAGCAGAGCAATGCAGCGTACTCGTGCCCCCGCCAGAAGAACTGCCTGATCGACCGCACCAGCCGCAACCGCTGCCAGCACTGCCGGCTGCAGAAGTGCCTGGCAGTGGGCATGTCGCGAGATGGTGAGTCCGGAGAGGAGGTTGTGTAAAAGTCTGTATGGGTTTCATGTGTGGGTCCGTTCGAAGGGATTTATTGATGAATACTTGTCAATAAATCAATATTAAGCCACTTTTAGAAAAAAAGAAGACAACTGGAATATATTTTCTAGTACAACACATGGGTCGTTCTATGAAAGATACACCATAAATTTCACCTTCAGAACGAATTCGAACTTCAGGTATAAATCCTTTTTATAGATCATTTGTTGTTACCATTGGTAACTTAAAGGTTTCACACACTCTCTCTTCTATTTGTTATTTGATATTAGAAATTATTTGATTGTTATCTAATAAAATATATACATATTGTTGGTACTAACCCTCAAAATATACAAAGATTTACAAGGTTTGGTATGTTTCACCTCAACTATCTCTTTTATCGAGTAACAGAGCTAAGCAATTAAACACCATCCTATTTATTATTTCCATCACTTTGCATTTCAGTTAAAATACGTTGAAGAAAAAATGTAATTTTTGTACAAACTTTCAAGCCTGAGACCTTGGCTCCGGCAAGGGTTTTGAGTTTCATCTTATTTCTGGCTTGCCATATAAAGTATTTATTTGTTTTTAAAGACGAAGTTGTAAATATAAAATAAAATAAAAACACAAAAATATTATACACAAAATATGTATATGTCAAAGTACTGATTGGAATCCAGTAGGATCTGGAATCCTACTAGTACAGATAGGAATTCCAATCTGTACTAGTAGGATTCCAGATCCTACTAGTACAAATTGGAATCCTACTACTGAACTGGGATCTGAATATTGGAATTCCAATCTGTCCTAGGAGGATTCCTGATTCTACTAGTGAATTCTAATCTCTACTAGAAGAGATTGGAATTCTACTACTGTATTGGGATCTGAATATTGGAATTCCAATCTGTTCTAGAACAAATGGGAATTCTACCAGGACAATCTCCAATTATAATCATGAGAAATTCAGAGTAAAACAAAACGATATTTTGATGTAGTCAAACCCTAACCCTAACTAATATCAATATTAAGATCCCATTTCAGTAGCAGGATTAAAATCTGTACTAGTACATTCCAATCTGTACTAGTAAGATTCCAGATCATACTGCATTCCAATCTGTACTGTGATATATATCTGTTTTCTGGGACTTTCACAACATGGGTAAATTGTCCCTGGTCTTGGTCTTGTAGGATTTTTTTTGTAAAACCACTAAAACCATGCTTATGTAGTTTTTTTGTAGTAGTAGGAGATATGTTCCAGATAATCCAGAGCATAAAACTGCATGTTGTGTAAGACCCAAGATTATAAGTGCATTCTTACTGCTGCAGGAACAAAAAAAAGACAGACGGTATCTGTCTGTAGACATGGTGGAGTGTGTTCAGCGATGAGGGCGAGACGGGTTCTTTAACTCCGCGGAGAGTTATTCTATAACATCTACAGATAGAAACACTCGTCATGAATGTTTCAGCTTTGATACAGTTACGAGAGAGGGTTTTTCTATGAGCGCAGCAAAGTCATCCAGGGATAAGACGAAGGTGACTCCGGCCTTCGCTCAACATATCTGCCGCCATCTGCCCGTATTCTCTCGTGCGTCGTTGCTGCTCACTTTTCGAACACACACACACTCAGACTCAAACACACACACACTCAGACTCAAACACACACACACGCAGACGTGGACGCAGACGTGGCTGACAGACTGCCAGACCCCTTTAACTCCAGCCAAGAGGTCGCGTCCTCAGCACTACTGTTTAGTCTGGCATTCATAGCAAGACGACCAACAACAACAACACGGCGAATCGTCTGATGGAAATTAGCTTTCTGTGAGTTTATGGAAAATGTTATGTCATCCAGCTTTTATTAACAGAAACTCATAATCAGTTTTTTTGTTGGGCTTATCTCAATTATGTCAATACAATCTTATATCACTGCAATCTTCCATGTCTTATGAAACACACGTTATCTCAGGGTCAAGGTGACCCGGAGGCCTGAAAAAACAAATGTGTTTGGGTCACCTCGACCCTGAGATAACGCAAAGGGTTAACACTGTATTTTTTAAACAAGGGCAACTTGAAAAATGAATTAAGTATCACCCTATAAAGTTGTAATTTACTTCTTCACATCTTCTGTTACACTGTGAACTATTTCTGATCATAACTATGAAGTATATAATCATATCCATTTTAATTTCATGAAGCCCCTTATGTAACAATTCAAACTCCAAAAAGTGCTAATTGGAATATTTATGATGAATTATTTCAATATATGAAGTGTAAACTACAAATTGAATTATCTTGTTAAAAAATAGTTTATGCTGGCTTTGTGACCCTGGTCTAGAAAGGCGCTATATAAATAGAGATTACTATTATTATTATTATTATTTGGCAACGGAGGCTCAGCAGCATTGCAGTTACACCGTTCTGACACTAGGTGGAGCAATTAACTATATTTTCAATCTATATATTATTTATGTTCTTACCGAATTGTAACAATTGTATCCAATAGTTTATTTATGCTCTACCTGTTTCCAAAATGGAATTAAAGGGTCACTTTTTCTAAGAAAGAATGTCAGATGTCAATGGGTTGGTCTCTATCAAAATTGATTTTCGCCAAATTGATTCAAAGGACAAATACCAGGTTGTACATCGGTGTGTTTTTACTTTTTTCCAGAACTGATTTTAACGTGAGTTGCCATTAAAAACGTTTTAGGTGACATAAAATGAGACAAAAAGTGGCAAAAAAAAAGAGTAACTGGTGGATAAAGAGTATTTTTTTTTCCAATTTAACGTTGGTTTGTTTCGGCAGCGGTGAAGTTCGGCCGCATGTCGAAGAAGCAGCGGGACAGCCTGTACGCCGAGGTCCAGAAGCACCGGCTGCAGCAGCAGCAGCGCGAACACCAGCAGCAGCCGGGCGAGGCTGAGCCGCTCACGCCCAGCTACGGCCTCTCGGCCAACGGCCTGACGGAGCTCCACGACGACCTCAGCGGCTACATGGACGGGCACACCCCGGACGGCACCAAGCCCGACTCGGCCGTCAGCAGCTTCTACCTGGACATCCAGCCGTCCCCGGACCAGTCGGGCCTGGACATCAACGGCATCAAGCCGGAGCCCATCTGCGACTTTGCCCCCGGCTCCGGCTTCTTCCCGTACTGCTCCTTCACCAACGGCGAGACCTCCCCCACCGTGTCCATGGCAGAACTAGGTACGTTGGCAAGGCGGGCGACCAGGCGGGCGGGGGGTTTAGATGGAGAGATAGGGGAGGGGGGGAGAACGACTCAACCGTGGGGCAAAACCACACAAAGGTTGCTTAAAATAGCAGAAGGTTAGAGACTCATCTCCAACACTCATTAAAGGAGCCTCTTTTTTGTAATTAGTTTCCATTAATTAGGGCCAATCAGGATCCAGCAGGGCAGGCGTCGGGGGAAATCATTTTTTTTAGGCTCCCTCGTGCCCGAGAACTCTTTCACCAGATGTGTTTTTCAAAACCATTTAAATTCTCATGCTGGATGTTTCTCTGAGAGAAAATGTGACCTTTGTTTCAGTGAGTAACACGCCGCCCCTCCTCCCCCCGCCGCGCTTTTGTGTCATAACTAGATTGGCTTTGCCTCAACGTCGAGCTTTGAGCTTCCTGCAGGCAGAGAGAGGAAATGTCAACAAGCCTTTTCCCACTCAATAAAAAAAAAAAAAAAAAAAGCCCACGCATATCTGCTCCTTCACGAGGGTTTTTACCGAATCTTCCTTTACAGTAGCGCGTTCATCACTGAGGTCTTCATTATGGGCTGCCACGCGAGCAAGACTTGTCTGTTGTTCTGGATTCATTAGATCATTTGTCAGGTGGAAATACTTCTTCTTCTTCTTCTTGAGACAGCTAGCTGCTGTGATGCTAATAAGACAATTGCAGTTCCATGCTGAATAAAATGAGATTTATTTAATTCTGTTCAATTTGTTATTTGAATATGTATTTGAAGTAAAAGAAAATAAGTGCTTTTCTTTTCTTATCCAAAGCCAACTTTTTTCAGTGCTGAATAATTTAAATTATTGAGTTGAATTCTTACATTAAAAGAAAAAGAAAAAGAGCGTGATCATTTTGACAGCTAAAATTAAATAAATTAATATAGTCAATGTTTTTGTCTGCGGTCATTTTGCATTAAAATTAAGAAAGGGAGAAACAAAAACAAGTCGTTTTTTATTTATACTTTTTCCTTAACAGTCTTTTTAAATGTTTAAATATAAATTATTTATAGTAATATCTTTTTTGTCTGTGCAATTAATTTGGTATCTTTCCTTAACCTGTTGGAATTCATAAACATTAAATCCAAATTAATAAAAATGATATATATTTATAGAAATATTTAAATACAAAGATATTTATGAGGTAATATATATTATTTTAAATGTAATATTCATTAGTTTGAATAGGCCTTATCGAATACATGTTTTAATGTTTCACCCTTATGTTGTGTCTGGGTCAAGGTGACCCGGTGGCAATTTGTTTTCGGGCCTTTAAAAACAAATATATATATTTATTTTTTTTGAGGATAGACCAATATACCTGCAGATAAATAAATACATTATTAGGGGGTGATCATAAATATTTTTTTTCACTTCTGATCATAACCAGGTATCGAGATTTATTTTTTGAAAATATAACCTTGTATATGCTATAATTGTCACCAATTCAGTGGATAAATATTAGTCTATTTTTTATTGTTTTAATTTGATGATATCCTGCATTCATTCACGTTATGTTGTTTCCATTTAAATGAAGTAACTAAGAGTGGAAACCCATGTAAGATTCCGTGGCGTCCGTGTTCAGTGTGACTAACTTCCCGGTGTTTGTGTCACAGAGCACTTGGCCCAGAATATCTCCAAGTCACACATGGAGACTTGTCAGTACCTGCGAGAGGAGTTGCAGCAGATGACCTGGCAGGCGTTCCTTCAGGAGGAGGTGGAGAACTACCAGAGCAAGGTGAGCTGGAGCCTTCTCCACATTAGCGGCGGCGATCCATTTTATTTTCTGCAGATAGCTCACTCTGTGTCTTATCTGTTCTCAGCCTCGGGAAGTCATGTGGCAGCTGTGTGCGATCAAAATAACAGAGGCCATTCAGTATGTGGTGGAGTTCGCCAAGCGCATCGACGGCTTCATGGAGCTGTGTCAGAACGATCAGATAGTGCTGCTGAAAGCAGGTATGACAGCCTGTCAACATGGCCTGTTGCTGTCAGACTCACCCCCACCGCCCGTCACCCCCCATTCTCCCCCCACTGGCATTGTCACAAGGGCATAGCTGACCTGACTGAGCAAAGCCTCGTCTTCACATGCACAGACTCTGTCACCTCACCAGGCCTGCCGTCTCACCAACACTTCTTTCTCTGCTGCTGCTGCTCATCTCTTGAGACAAACTAAAAAATTAACTTCTATCTCAAATGTTATCCAGAATCAGAATTTATCGAGTCACTATAGTGACTCACTGTCGTCACATTCCATATTCTAATATTCAAATAACCTGTTCGCAATCTCCTGAATAATCTCTAAAAATGTCTAAATCAAACAATCGATGCCAAGATGGAGAATTGCATAAATACACGCTTAAAATTCTCATCAACCATTATTTTAATTGTTTGTTTTTTTTAATAGAAAAATGTATCTAGAAAAAGTTCTATAAGAATATTTTATATGATACATTATTTCCTGGTGTTTAAAAATATGTTATTATCTGTTGTAGTGAAGAAAATACCAAAAAAGATAATTTAATATTTTTTAAACACAAGCAAACATAAATTTTAGATTAAATGAAATATATTTCACTGTTTTTTTCCCCCAAAATAATTATTGATTGAAGATAATTAAAAAAGTGTTAAATTGAATGCCTTAACAGGATTTTTAGCTACATCTATTAGTGTTAGCTACGTCTTCTAGTATTACCTACATCTACTTAGATACAACTATTAGTGTTAGCTACGTCTTCTAGTATTAGCTATGTCTACTTAGCTACATCTATTAGTGTTAGCTACATCTTCTAGTGTTAGCTACATATATTAGTGTTAGCTACATCTATTAGTGTTAGCTACATCTATTAGTGTTAGCTACATCTATTAGTGTTAGCTACATCTATTAGTGTTAGCTACGTCTTCTAGTATTAGCTATGTCTACTTAGCTACATCTATTAGTGTTAGCTACATCTTCTAGTGTTAGCTACATATATTAGTGTTAGCTACATATATTAGTGTTAGCTACATCTATTAGTGTTAGCTACATCTTCTAGTGTTAGCTACGTCTTCTAGTATTAACTACGTCTACTTAGCTACATCTATTAGTGTTAGCTACATCTTCTAGTGTTAGCTACATCTATTAGTGTTAGCTACATCTATTAGTGTTAGCTACGTCTACTTAGCTACATCTATTAGTGTTAGCTACATCTTCTAGTGTTAGCTACATCTATTAGTGTTAGCTACATCTATTAGTGTTAGCTACATCTATTAGTGTTAGCTACGTCTTCTTGTATTATCTATGTCTACTTAGCTACATCTATTAGTGTTAGCTACATCTTCTAGTGTTAGCTATGTCTACTTAGCTACATCTATAAGTGTTAGCTATGTCTTCTAGTATTAACTACATCTACTTAGCTACATCTATTAGTGTTAGCTACATCTTCTACTGTTAGCTAAATCTACTAGTGTTAGCTACGTCTTCTAGTATTAGCTACGTCTACTTAGCTACATTTACTAGTGTTAGCTACATCTACTGGTATTAGCTACATCTACTAGTGTTAGCTACATTTACTAGTGCTAGCTACATCTACTAGTGTTAGCTAAGTCTACTAATGTTAGTTACATCTTTGGTGTAGCTACATCTTTTAAAATATTTTAATAAGAAAGAAATTGACTGTAACATAAGGCTAATCTAAAGCTAGCCTGACACAAATGTTCTCAAATCCAAAACTGCAAGATAATCTTATAAAAAGAGATACTCCTTTTTGTACCATTTAGACCAAAATATTTCCTTTCTAATACAACAAGACATTTTTACTCGTAGCTGAGTCATGTGTGACATTTTCTGCTGTAACTTTTCACTCTAAATATAAAAAAAAAGGCACAAGATGTTGATGTAAAGGATATCATTGTGTGATCAAACCTTGTCTTTGAGTCAGTTGTACAACTGAAATGACCACCGGAGCTCCCTGACGTGACATTTAAACAACGTATGTCCTAGCTCACGTCCTCTTATCCACTCCCTCGCGGAGAGCGACAAATCGCAGGATGAAATAAATGTCCTGCTTATCTCGCCGTAAAAGGTTGAATGAACAAGTGTTAGCTCCGCCGAATTAGTTCGGAGAAAATAGCCGTCGTCGCACGTTGTGATATTATCATCTGCCAAGGTGATTTTGTGTCTCCGCCGCTGACAGCTGTTTCAAAAGTGTGCGTCGTCTATTGTGGGAGGAAATCACAAAAGCACAATCATGTGTTTTTTTTTGTTTGCCTGACTGAAAAAAAACACCTTCTTGTTTCCTGTCTGTCTCCGCAGGCTCTTTGGAGGTTGTGTTTGTCAGAATGTGCCGTGCCTTTGACTCACAAAACAACACCGTCTACTTCGACGGAAAGTACGCCGGACCTGACGTCTTCAAGTCATTAGGTAAGTGGAGTCAACGTTTTTCGTTCGTACGTGTCGTACGTGTTCGACGGTGACTCACCGGCTGGAGTCGGTTCAGCCGATGATCGCGCTGCGTATGAATCTAGTGACACGGGTGACAGGTCGTCATCCGTAGTCTGACGTCAAAGGATCGAAGATTGCTCAAATCACCGTTGTCTTTGGCTCCCGCCGTGGTTCCGCGAGTAGACGGATCCAACTATAACAACCGCCTCTTGTTACCAAAGTTGTTGTTATTCTCAAATTGCTTAATGACTGGCGGGTCAGAGATGGCGGTTGCATTCATTTCCTATTATGGCGGAATGAATTACACTGTGGCCATTACACCGTTTTAACGCCGGGGGGAGCCAGAAACAAATATTTTCAATCTTCCTATAGTGCTGCTTTACTGTATAGTCGAAATACAGATAATTTGTAGTTTTTGTGGCTGCAAGAGTATTAAATATAATGTTTTTCTCTACAGCTAATTCTTGAAAATAATGGTCCTTTTTTAAATCTTTAATTTCTTTTTCTACATTTTTAAAACATGTATTAGTATTTCATTTGTTTTCATTTTTGTTACGGCCCATGTGTTTATGAATTATATGCTATATTCTTAATATCAGAAATATCACATGTATTCGGTGAGAAACAGTATTTTTAAATAGTCAATGTATTTTAGTTTCAAATTGATTTTTATTATAGTCGATCCCTCCCTCCTTCCCCCCTTCCATCCCTCCCTCCCCCCCCCTCTCTCTCTCTCTCTCTGCACTCTTTGTATTCTAATCAAAATGTATGGATAATGGTGTTGTGTTATGAGCAGGATATGAAAATAAAACAAGTATTTTTCAAACTAATCACAAGTAATGGTAAAATTACTAGTATCTTTAGGCCCCCAAAAAACCAATGTGTTTGTTGTATCCCTTGTGTTGTCTCTGGATCAAGGTGAACGACCTATACACCAATTACAAACAAACACTTTTGTTTTCAGGCCACCGGGTCACTTTGACCCTGAGATACTACAAGGGGTTCTTCATCGAAATACATGATGTTATTATGGTGCAAAAACTTGTAGACAGTGTTAATGATTTTCCTATAAATATACAGTTTTATCTTGCCCTTAAAAGTATATACTTTATTGAATATTGTTTTGATTGTTTAAGCGCTTTGTGACCCTGGTCTGGAAAAGCGCTATACAAATAAAAATTACTTACTTACTTACTTACTATAAGTACCTTTAAAAAATGTACCAATAGAAAGGTGCACAGGGATCTCATGTATGATCATTATATGACAATTTAAAATCTGGTATTAATTACTCAAATAAAACCAGGGACGAGATAAAAGAAGTGAAAATGTAAATCTGTATTTTACTAAAAACGAAAGGGTTGTGTAAGGTGTGTAAGTGCATCTGTGCGTCAGCACCGAGGGTCTGCGGTGGAAGGGAGTGATGGGCGTCCTGAGCCGCGGTGGCATCCGCCCGTCCTTCTCCCCGGCAGATAATTGATTTAACTAAAAGCCTCAATAGTGACCTAATTTCCGCTTGCGTAACACCACCCAACTGCCAAAAGTGACTTGTCTGGGAGGCACAACTCGGTAAAAGCATCGCCGGCTCTGCCTACCACGCGCCCATGTGCTGTCAGCATGCTGCTATTTCTTCTTCTCTTCTTCCGATCCCCCTCTCTTTCTCCCTCCCCGTGTGCCTCTCTCCCAATAAAGATCAAGAGGGAATGTTGTTCTTTGGTCTTCCTCATCCTCAGCTCTTTCTCTGTGTCCTTTGCTGTGGCAGGCTGTGACGACTTGATCAGCTCCGTCTTCGAGTTTGGGAAAAACTTGTGTTCTATGCACCTGTCTGAGGATGAGATCGCCCTGTTCTCCGCCTTTGTGTTGATGTCTGCTGGTAGGTGTCACTCACGGGGGAAAATACAGCAGGAAAAAAAAACAATATTCACATGCGTTCTCGTTCCTTGCCAATTATCAGAACAACCGTATCAAGGTTCTCGAAGCTGCTGCTTCCAATTCGGTTTCTCCCGTTTTTAATGGGCCCAAATATTTGACTTCTCGTTCTCCACCTTACTGTCAACGCGTCATTTAAATTGATTTAATGACAAACATTTGCACTACGGTTATGACTCTCTCCTTCGTTTTTCTATTTCACGAGGTTACGGGTGTCGGTCCCAGCTACACGGGACAGTAGGCGGGGGGGGGGGGGACACCCTGGACAGACATCCAGTTAATCACAGGACATATATTGACGGACAACCACACACACACACACACAAACAATTTAAAGGCATCTGTTTATTAAAAAAAACAGCTACAGATACAAAACACGATAGTGAATAGTAAATTGACTAAAATTATATTTAAAAGCCAGATTCTTGTAGGTTTTACTTAAATATTTGAGTAAATATTCGGTTCAAGTTAAAGGCTCTGAAGCCGCATTAGTATTAGTTTTAAGTAAAACGTTTCCTATGCGAAGTTTTAATTCATTTATAATAATAAGCGAAATTCATCTTAAATTTGCTTTTCCCAATCCTACGAAAGTATTAACGTGACATTAACATACATACAACATAGTGTCGGTTTAAAATAAAGCCATAAATAAGCCAATAAAAACACTCATCAATTACATTTAATGTGATTCATTTGATTAAAGTGTTTAAAAAAATTTAAGTCCTGCTCTATTATTATTAAAACACCTTCTGCTCTTTCAGACCGGTCTTGGCTTCAGGAGAAAGTGAAGGTGGAAAAACTCCAGCAGAAGATCCAGCTGGCGCTCCAGCACGTCCTGCAGAAGAACCACAGAGAGGACGGAATTCTAACGAAGGTACGTTATATACGAATAAATGTTTATGTGCTCTTAGGTTTGTGCTTTAGTTCTAATTGAACTTGTTTCACTCGGAAAAAACACGCTGAAGTCGAAATACAATTTGAGAAAATAAGATGGTCTACACTTTAATTTGTCAAATAAAATAAATTGTCCAATGCTTTCAATGGAAAAATTATAAATTGATAAATAACATATTAATTGAAATATTAATATATAATTATAATAATAATAATACAATGATAATAGTAATGCAAAAAATATATATTTTGATAGAAATTTGGCACTTAAATAATAAGGAAAAAACAAAAGTAAATAACTTTGATGTAAAAGAAAATAGAAAATAATCTTTATAGAAAATTGTATTCTTATATAATAAAAGTGTAATCTCAGGTAATCTAGTGTTCAAGATCAACATTGTTCAATACAATGTTGAAAATCATTAAATTCCAAATGGTAAAAAATATGTATATGTCAAAGTACAGATTGTAATCCAGTAATTTACTAGTAGAGAATGGAATTCCAATCTGTACTAGTACAGAACTAGAACAGTACTGGTACAGATTGGAATCCTATTACTGAACTGGGATCTGAATATTGGAATTCCAATCTGTCCTAGTAGGTTTCCAGATTCTACTAGTGAATTCCAATCTCTCCTAGTAGAGACAATACAACAATTGTATTGGGATCAGAATATTGGAATTCCAATCTGTCCTAGGACAAATGGGAATTCTACCAGGACAATCTCCAATTATAATAGGAGAAATTCCTAACACTAACCCATATCAATATTAAGATCCCAGTTCAGAAGCAGGATTTCAATCCGGAGGATTCCAATCTGGATTGGAATTTTCTCTGGAATCCTCTACTAGTAGGATTCCAGATCCTACTGCATTCCAATCTGTACTGTGACATGTATATGTTTATTTAAGAGGAAAATTAAGTTAAATCGTCTCCGAAAACATTTAAAATTGTTTGAAATTGTGAAAAAAATCATTTTAAACAGTACAATTAAAGAATGAGTCGTCAGCGATTCGTATATCACAGTCAATAGCTCTATGTGGGTCTGATTCAATGCTCAGCGCGATGTCTAAAGGGCTATTTCAAGTGTCAACCAATCAGTCACGGCGGCCGCGGAATAAAAAGTGTCAGGTTTTTTCCGCACGCCTGAGCGCTTGTCTCAATATTTACAAGTCTGTTTGCCCCCCCCTCCTGTGTGAGCGTCGAATCCACTGTAGGCAGCGATGTTTTCCACTGCTCTCTGTCCTTGCCTCCCGCCTAAAACCGGCTGTCTCCTCTCTCTCCACAGTTGATATGCAAAGTGTCGACACTGCGAGCGCTGTGCAGTAGGCATACAGAGAAGCTCACGGCATTCAAAGCAATATACCCAGACATTGTGCGCGCCCACTTCCCCCCCTTATACAAGGAGCTGTTTGGATCAGACTTTGAGCAGTCCATGCCCGTTGACGGGTAGCAAACCCGGGCCCCCACCGGCGCCAGCGTGCCCACCGTAGGGGAATGTGGTGGAGGAATCTGAGACACTTTATAAAGGTGGCCTGCACAAAACCAGAGTGGACAGACGTCACGCTGTTCTTCTTCTTCTTCTTCTTCACAAATCCCGGTCGGTCCTCGAAAGTCCTCTTTGGTCGCTCGCACTTCTGGACCCCCCCCCACCCCCCCACTGAGAGGTGACCTCTGTTCGGCCGGACTCGACCTCCGTTTGCACATTTTTCACCCGAAATCTGAAAAAAAAACGACTATTTGGAATCCCAATCGAATTGGCATATTTATCGAGAGCCGATCTCAACAAAAAAAAACGACAACGTGGTCTCTGTCCTCTGGTGAAGGATCTCGGGACGGTGTGCACGTCGAGGTCAAGTTCCGCCATCTTTTTCTCTGTTTTCGGATTTCCTGATGCATTTTTCTCGGCACTCGCAGCGACTTTTGAGGGAGGCTCTGTCGGCATGGTGATGCAAATTGGCACCTCTCTAAGGACAATCGTTTAACAAGAAAAAAAAAAAAAAAAAGAGAATTCTGGTAATTCTAAAACTATTTTAGTTGTCAAAGACTCCATCCACCATCGTTGCATAGTGAAATCATGTAAGGCCATCTGCTATTAATCCTTCTCCGGACGAGAGCCCCGCTGAAGCTCGGGGCGCCGACGAAAAGGTTCCATTCCACCTGTTTTATAATGTACTACAGGGTATATGGTCATAAGTACTTACTATACAGAAGAAGTAATGTTTATAGAATCTATTTTAAATAACATGTATGATACTAGTGGTTAGACCATTCTTAAATGTTGAATTGATAAGGCACTTTTTTTTATTTACAACCTTTGTTTCCTCCTTAATTTAAGACTTGTATATTTACCTTAGTGATGTGTTGCATGTGCACAAGAAATACAAGTTGAACCATCGTCACAGGGGCTTTGTCCCGGGAGCTGTAGATGATGCCGGTGTGAGAGGTCAGGGAGGTCGGAGGTCGGAGGTCGGAGGTCGGAGGGCGGGCGGGCAGGCGGGCGGGGGGGCGCGTCGCCATTGAGCTGGTGAAGAAAGATGTGGAAGTTTTGAGCGAGAAGGCAGGAGGAGACATCAGAGTTGCGTAAACAATTTCCCGAAGGAGACCTCCTGAGGGATCAATTAGGTTCTACCTAACCTAAACTAACCTAACCTAGACGTGGATGGAAGAGGCGGAATGTTATGATACTGTCGCAGCAGATTGTTGGGCTTATTGACGCGAGGAAATGTTATTGAAATTAATGAAAATGGTTAAACATTTCATATCAAAAAACACACTTTTCAGCCAATTATTCATCTTTAAACTCACAGTTAAAAACATGCTAATGATTAGCATCTCAGGAAAAAGAATGCTACTGTTAGTAGTAGTAGTAACTTCAGAATTAAGATTCAAATACTACAAACTTACAAAATAAATAATCGAGCAAGACACTGATTTTTCACATTTGACTATAGAATCACAATCCTTGATTCAATATTATGACCAAAACTTGTCATTTTAATCATACTAGTAAAGACGCTTCTTTTTTTTAATTCATCAAATTACTTGTCACAAAAACACTTAAATTCTATTAATACACAATTTTCCCTTTTCAGAAAGATGGGAAGCTTGACAAATAAAATGCATTAACGCCATTTTGAATTCATATTCGGAGCAAACTCTCCGGCAATTGGTTACCACAGTGGTATCGCCATTGTTTTCCTGAAACAGTTACTGTACTTGATGACACTCCCGTCTCTATAATGTCTAACAATTTCACATCATTTTAAGGATGTTAGCGCCACCTATTGAGCACTAAAAATGAGGATGTTGTTTCGTAAAGTCTCATGACCCAATCCACGTTTTAGCAATTGGCTTACATCCCAGCTGTCCTTGTAGTTGTTGGACATATTCTTGTCTCTTAAGCAACTTTATTGGCACAACAGAAAAATACAAAATAGCTTTTCTCCAGGTGCTAAAAAGTGATAGCAACCTCCGCTACCGACTTATACTTCTGATATTCTATTTTAATTTCATTGCTGTCATGTTTTAGGCAAGAAAAATGCAAATTTTAAACTTTAAAACTAGTAAGTTTTGCTTTTTTTAGAGAGAAAATCACACAAAGGTAATTTTTTCAAGAAATAAAAATAGTTAAAGGGCGATCGTAAACTCTAAATCTTATAAATTAATGACAATATAGTGATGTAGCATCAAGGTTTATGAATTAAAAATTAAAAAAGTGTTGACTATTTGACAAAAATATATATTTTTTAATTCCGGTATAAATCCCGCCAATACATAGGTGCTCGTAACAGCGATCCAACTGCTCCATCTAGTGGAAGGTGAAGGAAACTGCAGCTCTGACTTGAGTTTTCCAATGTCTCCTCCTGCTTTCTCGCCCAAAAAAAACCTCAACGCAGACAAAACAATGAAGGGAACGTGAATATTCAAAGCCTTGTCTGGTAGTGTAAACCTTCTATTTTTGTAACATGTTTTTTTTTTGTTGGTTCCTGGACAGAGGGAGAGAAAAAAAGATGTCAGGTAGCACTTGAGTATTTTCTTGCAATAATTAGATTTAGCGGCGGTTTCTCTTTAGGAAGGAGGGAGGGCGAGGGAGGTAGAGAAAGTGTTGGGACAAGTGCTATTTTCAGAATGCTTTGTTGTTGTGCTTCTTGTTTTGTTGAGTGTGTCTTTCTTGTCAGTGTGGTAGTAAAGACAAAAAACACTAAAAAAAAAAACACTAAAAAAGACAAAGAAAGAAGAAAAAATGTGCCAAACAGTAGTCGTCGCTTGTTAGAATGGATTCCTTCGACATTCCAGTTACGGCTTTCTTTAACAAAAAAAAAAAAACATGTTTTAAAAATATATATACATAAAAGCGTTCAAAAAAAGATGTCCCTTTCTAAAAGCATGATAACAACCCCCTTCCTCCCTCCCTCACCCCCTTTACAACATTCTGTGTTGGATCATTCCTCTGCCGTGCAATGTGCACGAGGTGTCGCCGCCTCGTGTCGTCACCCCTCAGGGAAGAGTTGTGTTGCTGTCCGAGAGAGGAATTATTTAAAAAAAAAACGTGTGTTTTCACTCATTAGGTTTCGTTTCAGGGATGAGTTCGACATCACTGCCACTCGAAAAAAATACCACTACCACCATTTTTTTCCTTCAAATTTTAAAACCCATCTGTTTCATTGGATTTTCAAAATAAAAGGTGTCATCAGGGTCTTTTAATAACAAAACCCTCTTCGTTGGAGAAAAACCAAATATTCTTATGCAATACAAAAAAAAAAAAAAAATCTGTTGTGTTCTTGCTGTAGCGAAAATCTGTTTTTTGGATATGCACAAGCCCTTCTTTTACGACGAGCAAACCTCAGTCTCCCAGCAAAACACTAGACAATCCAGGACGACGAGAACAGCTAAGATGATGTTAATGAACGCTCAGGGAGGTGCGGGTAAAAGCGGAGAACAGGTGGCGAGTTGCAAAGCATCCGATGATTTTTTTTTTCTCCTTTTTTACTGGATTCACCTTTACACACCGATTTCTGAGCAGCTTTGTCTTTGTTTTTTTGTCCTACCAAGTGGTTGAGTGGCTCATATTGTGTACTTCAATAAATAAAACAAGCAATATGCCTTGTGTTGACGATTACGGGTCTCTATACAGTGCAGGCGTCATCCTTTTTTTTACGTTTATTGTCGTGATCCTCAAATAAATCGCACACTGGCCTGTAAAAGTGATGTCCTTCTGTACAGATCCCGATTTTCTCTTTTATCGGGATCGACGTGCTCTTCAATCAGTGTGTAGTCGTCTGTGCTGGTCCTTCTGTCTCTGCTCTGTTGTCTGTTTGTACAAAGCAATAGTGTGTATGTATGTATGTGTGTGTGTGTGTGTTCTCTGTGTGAACCACCCCAGACAAGGCTTTAATAAATAAATAAATAAATAATAAATACACGGGAGGTTTTTTTTTTATTTTCCATGTGAAGGTTGTTGTTTTTTTTAAAGATCCATCCATGACAAAGTTTTTTCGAGAGCGTGACATAACGGGAAAAGTCTTCGTGACCCTTAAATAATAAAGATCAGTGTCATGTCGAGCTTTATCGATCCGTGCTGGAGTGTGTTTCCCATCTTTTTTTTGTTTCCAAAGCACAGCTTATAAGAAGAATTTTTAAGATAATAGTTTGAAGAAGATAAAAACGACGACTTTTTTAGCCATAATTGAATGTCAAGCAATAATATATGTGTGTATATGATTTCTATCTATGTGCATATAGTCCTTGAACATCTGCATGTAAATACACCTCTTATTTATCAGTTGATTTTGGATGTTTCATCTGTATATTGGACCGGTTCTGTTCTCTCTCTCCCCCCCCCAGCCCCTCATATTTAACTGTACAAAAGTAGCATTCTGTCTGTTTAGCTAAGAGGAAAAAACTGCTACTAAGGCCTGCCCGACGGAGATATTTATCGACGACGCCATAATTGTACAATACTTAGTTCTCCTCCCTGGTTTAGGATTAGTTTGATAGCGGTAGGGTTGTGTTTCTTTTTTGTGTTGCCCTGATGTGTGGTGCTAGGTAAGTTAATTTTGTGAACGATGTATTGATTAATTAAGCCTGGCTGCCCTATAAGTCCAAGAATTCTGTTGCTTATTAATGTATTATTGATATTAGGAACTCAATAAATGATGACGAATAGTGATTCAAAGTTACCCGAGCTGTACCTGTATCAGTGTGCTGCTGCGGGATAAGGCACTTATTTCCTTCTGACTTAGAGCTTTTTATCTGCGAATTAAGGTTCTGTGGAATTAATAATATCTAAACCGAACAAGCGGTTTTTGTGATTTTTTTTTTCTTTGTTTGATTGTAAAAAAAAATTATGACTCACTGAGGATATAGTTCGTCAGGCTTCGAGTAAGATACTTAATATTTACCTCTCTTGTCTTCTGATGCAAGTGATAAGCAAAGATACTTTTCTAATTCCACATTTTAGGCTTTTTCACACCAGTGGCATGCACTAAGAGTCAAAGGGTCGATATTTTCTCTCACCATTTCTGTAGCAATTCCCGGAAAGAATACGCTTGCAATATCACACTGAGTGCCTCTCGGTGTAATTCAAAAGGTTTTGATTGTCTTTTTTTTTTTTTTTCGGTTGTTCTTGTTCTTGTTGTGGTTTTTTCCAAATGTGAAGTGTGTTTTTTTGTACCACCAGGATGAAGTTTACATTCTGACTTTTTTTTTTTCTTTTTTTTTTTTTTCTGTTTGTCAATTCCTTTATGAATCGTGGGTGGATATGCAACGTTAAAGGGTTTTCCATGTAAAGTCACCACTTCACCTCGTCAGAGAGAAATAACTGTCAAAGTTAATCATCTGTCATTAGAGTTTAAAAAAAGAAAAGAAAACGAAGAAAAAAAAAACATTTTTTATATCAGCTTTTTATTTTCCTACAATTTTCATAAAGCATTGTATATTAAGTATTTGTATGCAAACTAAACATCTGGATTTCTTTAATGTTCTGTGTTCAATGTGCATCAGTCTGTTGGGGAAACATGGAGGGAGGGCCGTTTGTTTTCTTCTTTTTTTTTTCATGAAAGAAAAGTGCAACTAGTGGAAAAACAGTGTGCGCTTGTCACAAAAAGTCACATGTTTGCTACTGATGTTAAAAACGGGGGGACGGATGATCATGAACCTTTTGAATCCAGCTCTTTTGAACTCTCTTTAGCAGGTAGTCAATTCACAAACGTAGTTTTGCTCCTTCTCGTCTGATTCTTAAATATGAAATTAAGTATTTTGATTCATTTTGTAAATACGGCTGTAAAGAAAAATAAGAAATTTAATGTTGTCTTTTAAATACTTTTCATTCTAATATGAATGTTGTTATATTGTACTTAGAAACTGTACCTTTAATATTACCTTTATTAAAAGTGCATTGGACACATCGGTTTTAGATGTGCTTTATGTGCTGTTATCCCATAATAAAATTTACCGCTTGTAATGGGCTCTTCTTCTTTGTCTTCTTTTTATGTTTCTTTCCTGTCTCCACATCACAGTTTTATTTCACAGCGGTTATCTTCCAACACAAGGTATCTATAGTTTTACTTATACGACTATGTTAGAATACCTGGATTGCCTTCATTAGGAAATAATTAGATAGAGATCAATAGCAAGCAATACATTGATATAAAAGCGAATACACAGTATAGGTATAAATAAGGTAAAGGACATTTTAGTTGAAATACTTTAAAATGAAAATCAATTCTTATATTTACTTTAAATCATGTTTACCCTCTTATTTGTTTCAAAATGCATTCATTTTTTTGTGTCCTTATATTAAATTTCATGATGAAATCAGGTTTTTATATACGTAAGAAAGTAAGTAATTAGTATTTATATAGCGCTTTTCCAGGTCAGGGTCACAAAGCTCTTAAACAATCAAAAAATACCCAATAAAATAAATACTTGAAAATTCAAGAAGTGAAATATGTAGTTTGTTCTACTCGCACCTTTACCAGTATTATCACGAAACTCAGGTTTTCCTCCTACTGTACAAAAACACACAGCGTTCAATAATTGATGAATGAAAATAATCCGGAAACATTGATGACCTTTCCAGGGTGTCACCTGCCCCTCACCCCAACTAGCCAGGAATGGCTCATTCCTAACAGTAAGTAAGTAAGTAAGTAAGTAATTTTTATTCATATAGCGCTTTTCTAGACCAGGGTCACAATGCGCTTAAACAATCAAAACAATATACAATAAAGTATATACTTTAAAGGTCGAGATAAAACTGATAACACAACAGGAGTTCCAGAAAATCAAGGAAAAGCCTGAACAAATGTAAAAACGTCTTAAGATGTTTCTTGAAGGAGTCAGTAGATCCATCAAGCGCAAAGAGAGAGGAAGATCGTTCCAAAGCTTAGGAGCAACATCCTGATCCAAAGAAATTATTTCATCTCAGATATTTAGTTGCTCGGTCTCCTTATATCAGTGTTGAGTGTACACTGACTTCTATTTTTTAAGTGACTTATTTATCATAAAATGCAATCTTTTGGTAGTTTTTGTTAGAAATACTCTGCTAGCTTCTACTAAGATTTACAGTAAGACCCCTTTTCTCAAGGGGTCTTGAGTTTATTGTGCACTCTCCATTAATGAAAGACAATTGTTTGTTCATATGACCACAGGGGGCAGTGGTGGTCGTGAGGCGCATGCGTCAACCACCTTTTGTCAGCCGAAGAAAACCAGATGCTTCTCTTCAGCTAAAGCTAATTGACATGTTTTACAATTCTCTGCTCTTTCCTTCGCCGACGAACCTTTGACAGTGATGGAGATAGTTTGGTAAGTTACACGTCTTTGTAACAATACTCACAATAGCGGTGTCATTTAAACATTAAAAGCAGTAAGTCAACTTCCCAGTGTCGAGTTTTGGCCACGCTTGTAAACAAACTACGTCAACATGGCGTTTGCTAACAACATGCAATACACGTGTTTTTAAATGTAAGTAACATGTGTTACACGTGTTGCACGCCTGCAGTTAACTGTGAGTCTGATGCAATTGAACGCAATACAAAAAAAGGCAACGAATATACACAAGCGTAATACTATGTAAAAATACAATGTTCATCTAAACAAGTCGTGATGTTTAAAACTGCTTCTTTTTCGTTTAGTAAATAGCATTTACAAGCAGCTTAAAAAGTAAAACAGTATGTTAAAATGTCATTTAATTTTTACATTTTATTGTTTTTAAACAAACTGTGTCCTTGGGATGCTTTTTAATCCACAGTTTTTTTCTGTCTGTAAATAAAGGGAGGACCCGCCAGTCCCAGACGGTCCCTTTTTCACCAGAGACATTTATGACAAGTGTTGTCTTGCTCCTTCAATACGAGAGTTGTGGGAATCTTTGCAGAGGTATGTGTCAGAAATATTGTTAACATGAGTACAACTACTGTGCGACTTTGAAACTGGAGGGCAAAAATAAAAGGCTTTAAAGTGTAAATTGTGTTTTGAGGGCTGCAAGTTAGTAGAGGAGTAAATAGACAATGTCATGTTTTATTACATAAAGAGACAAAAAATGCCTCCAAATCCTGTATGTTTGTTTTGTAAAGGTTTCCGTACAACCCTACAGTTCGTCTTTTATGATCAGGCTTAACTTTGAAATACTGATATTCATTATGTCTCATGAATTTAACTTGACAGAATAATGTAATCGTTTGATCATCTTGTGTAGATATTCATTTTAATTAGTTTAAATAATAATAAATGTGAGTTGTATCCTCATCCTTTTTCATCCTCAGTTCCTGTGTAAACTGCTAAGTCTAACTGTAAACAGTTTCCCGAGGGAGGGATAAAAAATTACTGAATCAATAAATCTATCTATCTCTCTCTTTATCTCTATCTCTCTATATATATTTATTTCTCTCTATCAAGGTCTTATATTTTGTTTGAACAAAAAGCTTAAATAATACATACAAATAACCAGAATGATACCAGATTTTTCAAATAACTTTTAAGGTTAATTTTTCTAGCCTGATGGGTAAGAATACTTAAAAGGGAAGCATTGTTTGCACCGCACCTCTATATTAAACTTGAAACCCTCTACAGCCCTGAAGAGAGCCCTGCTGTGCAAAACAAAGAAGGTTCTTTGTGCAAGAAAAAAAAGAAGAAAAAGAAAAAAAAGAAGTTAAAAGACGCTCCTAAAACTGATGAAAGCACTTTGAACGAGGAGTCGTTGTTGGAGAGCCATGACGGCGACGGACCTTCTTCAGACATGAAGGTCAATGCAGAAGAGGTGGACGTCTCATTTCCTGAACCCAGGGTGCCATACCCGTGTTTCTCCATCCTGTCCTCCAAAGAGCAGAGCGCCTATCTTCATTATTTACTTAATCACAAGAACAAAGTCCCACCTCAGGTTAGTTGCCTTACTTTGTGTCTGAGCTTTATTTGTGCTCACCGCCGCTCACATTTCAGAACTTGGTGGCCCGGGTCAACGACGAGGTCATGCATTTCACCAGGTATCTGCAGGACGTGGCTAAAGCATGTGCTGGAGACTACAACTTTATAACGCAAGGAGCAATGCAGTATTCAGAGGTACTCTTGTCTCTCGCCGTTGATATGTTGGGAAACAGACTCGACAAAAACACACGGTTGTTTATGTGTTTTTCTATTTGAAGGAGTTGTTCAGAAGCAGTTTGGAGTTTGTACAGACGCTGCCTCAGTTTTACCGAATCAACGAGATGACCAGTTTGACGGGAGGAACCTTCAACCCGGCTCTGACTCTCTCCTCAGAAAAACATTTACTCATCATGGTAAAAATGCTGACTCATCACGTTGACATCATCTTTACCTGTTTTTCTTCTCAAACTTTCCTCTGAAGTTTCTTAACAATGTGCTTTCTTTATTTCAACATCTGTTTCTGCAGGGCAAAGTGGATATTACAGACCACAAGATCGTGCCTGCTGACGCGCAGCTTGCATCGGATTATCCCAGTGTTTCATCAGAGAATCCTCCAGCTAAAAAAGCTAAAGACATGCACGCTGTAAGCAATTGTCTCGTTTTTTAAAATTATTCCTATAAAGAAAGTCTGAAAGATGTTTCACAGCTAGAAAATAATTCATGACCGCGGGTCTCTTGTAAATTTAATTTCAGCTCTTGCAGTTTTCCTAATAGTCACCAGAGGGTGTTGTTCAACACAAAACAAAAATGTGGTGTGTCTGATGCCACATCAAGAGCTAATGTCCATGCTTATTGTTGTCTCTTACTTCACTCCTCCTCAGGACATCAGCGGCGACGGCAACGCTGAGATGCTGTGCACTCGTTATGAGCCTCATGTTTGTCTCACGCGAGACGCCCTGGTCACACTTCTAGACAACCACAGTCCAGAGTTTGGAGAGAAATGGGAGCTGCCTGTTGTGGTTAAAATCCACCCAAGAACAGGTTTGTTATAATTTGAAGAGAACTCTCAGAAACATATTCTAATTTTAATTTCCTAACACAAACATTCTGTGCGTTCCGCTCTTCCTTCAGTTTTCTAAGACTGAAATTCAGTTTTATTACCGAAAACAAATTCATCTTCTGCTTAAACCTGTGTATCATATTAATGACTGTTCTTGTATTGTTGTGAAGCTAAAGGGCTAAAGAAAAATGGTGCTGCATATAAGTTGTGTTGAAAATAACTGCCCATCATTGTGAATCTGGATTTATTTATTTTTTGATCATTGTTTTTGTTATTGACCATTGAGTCCTGGTCAGGATTTGACATTTACTTTTTCAAATAACTTCCACAACTCTAATTAATATTTAGCTAAGTTGCAGCAATGAGTTCACTGAGAGGAGATTAAATGAAGAAAGAAGTGTAATGGAAAACAAGTCTGAAGTTTTAATTCTGAAAGTGAGTCTTTCAGTTGAGAAGGTGTTTCAATTCTCACCACACCAGCTACAAGTATATATAGTAGTATAGTAAGTATGTTAAATAGTTTAAATTCAACTTCGTAGTTTGCTTATTTAATTGTTTCTATAGTTCTTAGAAAAAAAGTTGTTTTCTTACCTACTAGTTAATTTATATGACTACCAGATTTTGAGAATGTCTCTTGTCTTATCAACCTTTTTGATTCTTTACCAAATGAGTAATTGTATTGTCTTTTTTTTCCATTTCATCTCATGTTTTTTTGTGATGAAATGAATGAGACAGTTACATGTTTCAGTTGAAGATGTTCGTTAACATCTTGTACTTGTGTAGTCCCGCTGAGTCGCCGCTTGGTGGCACTGTTTGACGAAGCTTGCCCTGCTTGTCCACAGGCAGCACTCAAAATAGGACCGTCTATGTAGACTCACCTTTGCCCAAAACTGAAGTCACGGTGAGAGAGAGGAGTCGTCTCTTCCATGAAGAGAGCCTGAAGCTGTCAATCAACAGAAACGGAAGCAAAAAAGTGTTCATCGTGATGACGGAATTGCCTCAGGACGAGAAGCTAAATGAGGTAAAAGCAAAAAGAAAATCCTTGTTCTAGTAAAAAATTGTGCCTTATATTGATGCTGTCTTTGCAGGATGTGGCTCAGAGAGACGTAGTAACCTTCGAGGGTGATGCTCTTGACTTCGATGTGGACCTCACAGAGTTGGAAACATTCGGAGAGGCGCCTCTTAAAACCTCCAAACCACAGAAACTTTCTCTGGATGTTTCTGTAGCGACTCCAAAGTCAACAAGTTTGATCTCAGCCCGAAGTCATCTCACTGATCGGAAGACCTCATTGAACACCCCGGATGGCCTGCCCAGGTCGTCTCTGAGTGGAGCTGCTGTAGAAAATCCAAAACCGTGTCTGACCTCTGACCCTGAAAGCACTGAGGAGCAAATGATCACTGGAGACTCAGAGGATGAAAGATTAGTCATTGATGACTCTTTGACTCGGTCTACAAAAGAAGCTAGTCAGCCCTCTGCTGCGCCCTCTGATCAGTCTGTGACGCCATCGTCGACCCCGGACAAGGTCACGAAAGCGGCAAGACAACGTAAGAGATCCAGAATCTCCGGAGACCAGCTGAGTCACATCTTGCAGATGCAGACCAACATGTTCAGCACTGATGCCTCAGAAACCTGCCCATCGTCACTGGAAACAACTTCAACCCCAAAATGTGTTGAACCCACTTTCCAGCCCTTCTCTCTGGTGAAGCCCTGTGTGACCTCCTTCCTTGAGAGATCCAAGAGCAAGAACTTCTCTGATGTGTCCACGGGTCTGACACACGGCGACAAAAAGGAGACCAAAAGTGAGTGGATTTCAAATTCTTGTTCTGTTGTTTCTTTGCCAACTAAATGTTTGGGTTCTCCTCGTGCAGGAATATTGTCTCAGGAGCTGCAGGCCGGTGCAGAAGATGAGCACGATTACTCTGCTCCTGAGAAGGGAAACCTGCTCTACAAACTCTACAGTCTGGAGGATCTGCTGCTGATGGTGCGCAGCTCTGTGTCGTTAACTAACACGAAGAAAGTCGGCAGCACCAACCAGGTACCGAACGACGTAGCGACACACCTCACTGCTGCCTTACACGTCAGCAAACTACTGAACAAATTTTAGTAGAAAGCCGGTCAGAAACTAAAGCTAAGATTAGAAAAAAAAACATGTCAAATTTTATTATAAAAAATTCAATTCTATCACAGTATTTCCTCCCTATATTGTGCTTCACTTTCCCCAGTCTTGCAGTTGTGTTTTTTGGGGTGGGGGGTTTTGCACCCATTATTGAAGATTTAAATATATTGTAGAAAGCTGCAGTCTGAAAACAGAAACGCTCATTGTAATTCAGGTTATTAATTTCATCAGTATATCCACTTTAACATAACCAATGATCACTAATTGCCCACCTTACAACAAAACTGTGACCTTAACTGATACCTTTCTATGCACTGCTCTATTTAGAGGCGGCTCATTGGTCATTACAGTACTGTATTTCAATTGGTCTATGTCAAAAGTGATGGACAGCTGTGATTGGTTGACTGCGCAGCAAAGCATTATGCTAGCTGTTCAGGTCCCTGTCATATAGAGGGTTGTTGAGAGGTATTGAGCCTCACATTCAATGTTGAGTTTGCAAGTTCAAATAAATGTTGTTTATTAAAAAGGTGAAAAAGTAAATGTTAACTGGTTTTCAGAATGGAAATGCTGCAATGAGGGAATTAGCAAATCAAAAAACGATCTCAAATGTGTAAATTCACATTTAGTTTAAACGCAACATTTAAGATAAATAATAATCTAATATCTACCAATTCAATTCATCTTTTTTTTAACTATTGTTTTTATTATTCACGCTTATTTGAAGAAAAACTGGTCAAATGAAAACGACACAAGGGAATCATTTTATACTTTGAAAAGGGCTTAATATTAAGAAAACATTAATACAGTTCATTATTAAGGAATAAAAAAGGTACAGTAAAAGTTAAATTTAAAGTATTAACTAAGAATTTTCAATTTTATTTATTAGTTACATTGTTAGGCAATACAATTTCATGTTTTTTTTTGTCTGGATTATTTATCAAATTATTTTCATTTATTTTAAGTTTGGAATCTTCCTATAATGGAATTCTAGAAATAATTCTTGCTATGCAAGTTCTCACCCTCAGAGACGTGAGCGCTGCCAAAACAAACGGGAAAGGTTCTAGTTTTAACTTGTAATGTTTGCGTTATCTTCTCCCACAGTCTGTGCCGGTGCACGTCCTGCCCAAGCTCGAGTACCAGCTGAGTTACGGCGTGGAGTGTCTGAGCCGGAGCGAGACCTGCCAGCTCTGGGCTGAAGCTGCGCTGCATTCCAGTACAGTTTCTTACGTAGGTGAGACTTTCAAGCGCCTTCCAAGCCTCAGCGTTGAACTCACACACTTTGACAACACAAGCAGCAGCTCCACTGTTTATTCTGCTGTAGAAAAGACAGGATTTTCTTCTCTGTTTCTGCCTCTGTGGTCACTGACTCCTCGCACACATGACTCAACGTTGACGTGGGCTTTGTTTACTTTGTTGTCATGACAACCAGACACACAATTACTTGCTGGGAATGACAGCGTAGGCAATTTGAGCTAAACACTGTTTTGTAACTTCTTAATATCAGTTGTTGACTCTTGTGTGTGTGTGTGTGTTTAATTAGCTGTGTGTGGATTTGATAGAGACTCCACACAGGGAAATGAAACCTGTCACACGTCATATTTAATAAGTATTTTGAGATTCAAAGAAAGGGCAGCATAAAAAAAAGTTTTGGCAGATTATGCAACACCAAAGTGACTTCCCTCATCATATGATGGATCATGTGGTTTTGTCTATTTGTGTGTTCGTGACCCTGATCTTGCCTGGCAGGAGAAACTGAAAGAATGTGTAGTTGAAGTGATTCCAGGTTTGAGTGAGCAGGAAGAAAAAGAACAACAACAATCACACACACTCGAGCTCGTGACGACACACAAATCCTCACACACTAACTCTACTGTGAGGAAAAAAAGTATTCCTGTCCATGTCATCATTGCAGTCGTCTTCTCTCCACGTGTCTGCAGCTCACATCGATGCACACACTTCCAGAGTGGCTCTGCTCCGGAAGATGCCCGACGACTGGAAGAAGAACATCTCCTGCGGGTTCAAGTGAGTTTTGGAACGAACCATATGATGAACTGATAAAACAGTCAAGTATTTTCATCATGCTTCGCATCACTATGTTTACATTGGATCACTGTTCACAGAAAGAAATGTACCAAGTAGAAGAAAAAAGAAACAAAATAATATCCCATCATTAACACTTTGAGAAGTGCTGCCCATCATACTGAATCAAACTATATTGTATTGTATAAATATTCATTCAATTTTCTCTCTCAACATACTTACTGGAGTAAAAGTAAGAAATTTAAGTGTGAAAAATACTGCGAAAGATACTGAGGTGGGGAATGAGGCACAATTTAAGGCTTACTTACTTACGTAAGTAATTTGTATTTATATAGCGCTTTTCCAGACCAGGGTCACAAAGCGCTTAAACAATCAAAACAACGCTCAATAAAATATATACTTTAAAGGTCAAGTTAACACTGAGAACAACAGAGGAGTTCCAGAAAATAAAGGAAAAGCCTGAACAAATAAAAATGTTTGTTGAAAGAGTCAGTAGACTCCATCAAGCGCAAAGAGAGAGGAAGATCGTTCCAAAGCTTAGGATTTCTCTCCTCTGGTCCTGAACTGTGTTCAGGAACCGTCAGTAGATTCTGATCTTCAGACCTCAGAGCCCGAGCTGGGGTGTAAGGCTGGATCAGATCACTGATGGAAGGTCTGACCATGAATAGATCTGAAAGTAAGAACCAGAATTTTAAAGTTGATCCTGAAAGAAACTGGCAGCCAGTGAAGAGTTTTAAGGATCGGAGAAATGTGAGTTCTTCTACTAGAGCATGTACATGTACGTACATGTGAGTTAAAAAAAATTCTTTATTTTGAAAAGGGAGTGACTGGCATTGGATGTTTAAAATTCAAAAAGCAAATCACAAATTTTCTCACATTTATAAGACAAACTTAGTTTGCACACAATTTAGTTTTAATTGATTGTAATGTTTACAATAATCATAATTCAAAATATGAGACGATGTAAAATAATCTGAAAAATGCTCATTTTTAAATTAAGTTAAATACCGCAGGGCAAGATTGTTACTGATAAAGGACCTATTTGAATTAGAAACAAAGGCTTAAAGATCACAGCGAAAATGAAGGTAAATGTGTTGAAGATGTGAAAACATCAGGACTCTGTTATCACAGTTCTTCCTGCCAAGATCTCAACTGTCCACATGCATCTTTTCACAGGGCGTCGAAGTCCTTGAACATTCTGCACCACCTTCTGAAAAAGCTCACTCGGTAAGTTGTGGACACACTGGATTAAGAAGACGGTGTTTTCTCTCAATGGTGTTAATCTGTTCCACCCACATGTGACAAGACTTTGCAGAGATGAATACTTGGGAAGGGCTGGGTTTGATTTATCCTGCAAACTTGTGTCACTGATCTTTACTCAGTCGGGCTCAGATCCCTCCAGCTCAACTGTGACGTTTGTTTGTGTTACACAATAGACACAATAGACGAGTCACATTCCAGTCACAGGAAGTGATGAGCCGCTCTAGTGGGCGTTTGATTTCTCAACCTCGGCTCCGTCCCCGCAGGTTAGAAGAAGGGAAGTACCTGGTGGCTCACAAGCCCGGCGAGCCCTTCGTGAGCATCCTGAAAGCAGTGGACGGGCGAGGAGTTCGAGGGGAGTACGACCTGCTGCAGAACCACAGAGGGGCGCCAACACCTCCGGCCAGCGGACTTGTTCCCTGGATCCCTGTGGACCCCGCTGTGGTCCTCCCCTTCCACCACACACACCAGCGTGTCCCGTGCACCTTCCCGCCACCAAAGGTCCGGCCCATAAGCAACACACACACACACACACACACACACACACACACACACACACGCTTAAGATTCCGTCACATCTGTCAGCACGTAACAAAAGCTCAGAAAAAAGCCTCGCAGCAGTTTTCTCCTCCGACAGGCTCAACCAGTGCCTAGTTGTTTGTCCAAAAGAAGGAAATCTGTGCAGCGGCTTATCAAGAGTTAAAGCTCGTGCACACATGGTTGTGAAACTGATTTGATGAATCTGTCCGTCAGTCATAGATGAGTAGCTGTCATATCATGAAGTGAAAGAAGACGATACTTAAAATTGTGTTTGTGATGAATAATAAATGGACAAACTACCTGTTTTTTTTAAAATCCTAAAATGTGTCTTAAGTTCCCTCAGTCCTCTCATAATGGTCCCTTTTTTCCATTACAGGCGGCTAAAGATGGAACAGTTCCGCCCGCTAACCTCAGAGCAAGGCAGCCTCAGAACAAGCCCGGTGGAGGAGGCAAGAATAAAAAGGCCCGAGCGGCCAGAAGAAACAAGTACATTCAAAAGCTGGTGAAAAAGTCTGTTTGACCCGGAAATATCAACAACAAAAAGAACACTTTTGGAAAATGTATTTTATTTATTATGTTTGTTTTTGCTCAGTCATTATGTTTGTATAAATAAAAAAAGTTGTTTTGTAGTAGTTGTGTTTGTGGCAAGTTTGGAGTTCCCTTTTAAAAGAAAAAAAAACGGAGTCCAGCTTTTTCTCTGGGTGGAGTCACCCGTGGGTGAGGAGTGTTCCAGCGAGGGGAGGTGAAAAAAAGGGAAGTCTCACTTGTTTTAAAGGTCCACACTTCTCCTCTCCTCCAGCACCGGGACTGTCGGCTCCTGCAACCTCGGTGAGTCTTTAAACTTCAAAATATTTACTTAAAAAGACTCGTAAAAGTACTAGTAACAGTGAACGTTTCCTGCCTCCGGATGTGTGTCCTGCATGTGTGTCTGATTTTTTTTTTTCAGGGTGTGTCTGTTGGAAGTGTGTCAAGAGAGTGATGAGATCACAAATGATTGTCAGAGATCCGTCAGCTTGAACTCAGCCTTCAGGGCTCGCGTGGATGAATTGAATTGTTCCAGAATTCAAGTTTGATTGTTTGACAGGAAACACACAAAAATGGCCCTGGTGTCGGAATTCCTGGGACAGCTGTCGCTCAACGTGGTACTGATGAACGATGTTGACTTCTGGTACAAATGAGTCAGATGAACTTAGACGTATATATTTCCTCATCTTAGGCCCAAGAGCCGAAGTACCCGACTGTTCTCCCGGCGGTGGACTTCGAGGCTGACCGGGAAGCTGCCAGGATCGAGACCGCCATCAAAACCAAAGGCAAGAAGAATATTTTCAGCCTTGACGAGCCGACGGTATTTGGAGGTCGGTGATTTTTGGCTTAAACCAACAGGCCGAGGCCGGGAAGCGGTCCAAGTGTGGGCCCGGCGGATGGAAAAGTTTAGCAGGCAACACTCTTTGTTCCTGACCCAGAAGTGCACAGCAGCCCATGTCTGTGTGGAAATGACTCTGACTCATTTTCACCAGATTCTGGCTTATCTTGGCTCTGCCCATTCCATGGAATGTCGGACTCAAGCATCCCGACTCATGCCTAAGCCAGAGTGAAGATGCAAATCTTCATCACCAGTTGTTTTGTTTTTTTACATAACAAGAGTTTGATCCATGAACTATTTCCCCAAAAATGTAACCCTTTAAGTTGTGCAGCGGTAACTTCGGTGGACAACCACGTGTCCTACCAAACACTGCCCCCTCTCGGTCAGCTGTTGTTAGTGCAAAAACAAAACGTTTAACTCAAAAGCAAGATGGCTGAAGGATTATATGAGAATAATATCTTGTCATTCATTATATAAAGGGAAAACTTTTGGGATCACATCAAGGAGAAAAGAAAGAAGTAGTTACAATTGCAGAGTGAAAAAACTGGGTATATTTTATAGTGCATTAATATGGTTAAACACTGTCCAAGTCATGGGTAAACATTTCAAAATGTTCATATAGTTTTATATATAGACATAGTAACCTTGAAATTAAATGATAAAATGTATAGAAGCCAGAGATGAGGTGAAAAAGCTTGATGGGGAAAGTGAAACTGCTGATTACATTTGTGATTGATTGACGGGTCAGAAGTGACAAGAGGAACCTTGAAAAGAAAGTGTTGTGACCGTGTGTTAACGTTGCAGGAGTGGACGAGCAGACCATCATCGATGTTCTCACCAAGGTCAACTACGCTCAGAGGAGAGAGATCGCCTTCGCGTATGAGCGGAGGACGAAGAAAGTACGTTTGGTGTCGAACAGGCGTTCAATGAGAACTCTTTTTAATCGTCTTTGTTATCCGGGTAGGACATGATCTCCGCCCTGAAGGGGGCGCTCTCCGGCTCCCTGGAGTCCGTGGTTCTGGGTCTGATGAAAAGCACAGCTCAGTTCGACGCCTCCGAGATCAGAGGATCCATCAAGGTGCTGGTGGTGAAGAGACAACACTGCCCTCTGCAGGACAGAAGGAGCTCAACGCTGGTGTGTTTCAGGGTCTGGGGACGGACGAGGAGACGCTGATCGAGATCCTGTGTTCACGCAGCAACGACGAGTTGATGGAGATCAAGAAGGTCTACAAAGAGTGTGAGTGACATCTGAGCTGCTATTCATCATCAGTCAGACTCAGAACTTTACACATTCATCTTTAGCACCTGAACGCACCATCACTGACTCCTTCTCTTGTCTGTGTGCAAATGTGTTTTATCTTTCTTTGAATTAATTAATTTATTCATTATCTGCTTTCTTGTATAGCCTTATGGGTTTTTTTAATTTCCTGTTTCTAACTCTCACATTATTCTTTTCTCCTGCTTCCTTTCTTTGTTTTTTCTACCCTTTTTTATTGATCTTAATTCCTGTTTTTATTACTTTTCCACCTGCAATTCTTTTTTTCTTCCCTTCTTTCCTTTTAGTCTTTCTCTGGTCTTTATTACATTGTTATTCATTTTCTTTTATTTCTCCTCTTCTTCATCCGTAGCTTTTTTCTATCCATGTTTTTCTCTTTTTCATTTTTTCTTTCTCTGACTTATTCTCTTTATCTTCACCTCTTTTTTTCTTATTTTCTCCTTACAGTATATGTGCCTCTAATTCTGTTTTCTCTTCTTCATTTCTTTCTTTCTTGGCGTCCTCATTCTCCTCAATTTCCCTGAATCTTTTTTTTTCTTTTCATCCTTAACATATTCATTTAATCTTCCTTTCATTTTCTGTCTCAGTTTCCCTTCTCTTTTCTTTCTTTCTCCCACATTCCATCTTTTTATCATAATCTTTCTTCCTCTCTCCTGTTTTTTATTCTCAGCCCATCTCATGTTTCCATCTATGTATCTCTTCCGTCTCATCTCTCTTTTCCAGTCGATAATCCAAGTGTTTTTTCCATCAGACTTGTTGTGTTCAAGTGTGTAATCTGTGTGCGGATCGATGTGTCGTTCCTCAGTGTTCAAGAAGGATCTGGAGAAAGATGTGGCCGGAGACACGTCGGGGAACTTTGCTAAGCTGCTGCTGGCTCTGGTGCAGGTGAGATCTTCTCCTCCGAGTGTGAAAGTGTACAGACTGACTCCAGGTGTTTGACAGACCAGGAGAGCAGAACCGACCTCTTTGGTGGACTATGAGAAGATCGATGAAGACGCCAGAGTGAGTTGACCTTTAAGTGGAAGCTCTTTTGATGGACGTCAGGTGACACCAGGATCTTCTCGCACTTAGAAACTCTACGATGCTGGAGTGAAGATCAAGGGGACAGACGTGGCCACCTGGATCTCCGTCATGTCTGAGAGGAGCGTCCCACATCTCCAGAAAGGTGAGGCTTCGTGAGGACAAGTGATTGTGAACATCTGATTGAAACTGTGCACGTCAGTGTTCCAGAGGTACAAGAGCTACAGCCCGTACGACATGCAGGAGAGCATCATGAAGGAGGTGAAGGGAGACCTGCAGAAGTCCTTCGTGGTTTTAGGTACTTGATCGTTGGCTCTGCTGCTCTCTCCTGAGATGTCTGACGACTGCTTTCTCTCCTTCAGTCCAGAGCTTTGAGAACAAACAGCTCTTCTTCGCCAACAAACTGCACGAAGCCATGAAGGTAAACTCCAGCGTGATCTTTAGGTTCCTTCGCTGAGCACTGATGTGTTCGCAGAGCAAAGGTGCCAAAGAGAAGGTGGTGACCAGGATCATCGTGTCCCGCTGCGAGGTGGACTTGAAGAAGGTCTGCGCCGAGTACAAGGAGAACTTCGGACAGTCCCTGCAGAAGACCATCCTGGTACGTCTGAGCTACTCTACTCTGGTTACTGTAGAGAGTGGCGGGTGGTTTTAAGAGAACCATTGAAGAACACCCTAAAACTAACTCCTGATCATCTTCGACTTCCTGGTAATCCACAAGTATTTGTTAAGAAGGATTTCAAAGTGAACGCGGGAGTGACTCGTCTTGTCTAAACAATGGATGAAGAAAGAGTTGTGCAAAGATGACTTGGTTACATACTGTAGTAACAAACCCAGACAGATGGTAACATGTTCAAAATGTCTGGACCGACCTTGACAGTGCAGACAGAAAGTGTGTGAGTCCACCAAGTGTTCTCAAGCGATGTGTACAGATGGAGCAGCGACAGTCAGTCGTGGTCAATGCTTTGGTTTTTTTAAACAAAATTAATTCACTTCAAGCAGAAGTTATGGTGTTATTGAGTAAAATCAATTAAAATAAGATAAAAAAAATATAACTGAAATTAACATAAATTCATTTAGGATAAGATTTTATTTATATTTATTTTCAAAATGTTACCAAAATGTTATGAACAAAGGTGTTAAATAAACAAAATATGTATGTATGATGTAAAAAAAAAAAACATCTAGTTTGCTACACTTTTGACTCACCCTTCATTTAGGCTCTTAAGCTCTATTTCCAAATATATATTTTAAAGCACGCTTTGCTTCTGTCACATGAGGTACTTATTTTTTTTTACAATAGTGATAGAAAATTTTATTACAAAGTAAGAAAGTAATTTTTGTAGAGTGCTGTAGACCAGGGTCACAAAGCGCTTAAACAATCAAAAACAATACACAATTGAAATATATACTTTAAAAGGTCAAAACGACATGGAGAAAAACACAGGATTCTCAGAGAATCAAGGAAGAGATTTCAGAATCAGAGAAATGTGAGTTCTTCTACTAGAGCGAGTCAGAATTCTCGCTGCAGAGTTCTGTATCAACTGCAGGCGGGACGGCTCTTCCTTGTTAAGACATGAAAACAAACTGTTGCAATAGTCCAGACGAGAAGAAACAAACACATGGATTACAAATATTGTCATCATTTGTTTCATTTTGTGTATCCGCAGGAACACACCAAGGGAGACTACCAGAAGGTTCTACTGGGCCTGTCTGGACCTGACACGAGCACGAGTGGTGAACAGATGAAACTGTTCTAGTTAAACAACATGCAGCTAAAAAAAACACACCGCTATGTTGACTCACTGGTAGTGACCATCTTCGTCCGCCAGGTGGCGCGATTGCTACGTGGAAGAAAAACATCTGCACAACTTCAGAAAATACTTGCTTTTCTTTAATGTTTAAAGCTGGAAAATGACAATCAATAAACGGTTATGATGCAAAATAGACTTCAATTGGCTAAAAATAAATGAAAATTGAATGTCGATTTCAGAAAAATGTCAACAACAAAATGAAATAATAAAAAGTTTAAAGAAAGAAAGCAACGGTGATCAGTATCTATATAAAGAAATCGGACCCACTTGGTGGTTCCGTGTGGATGATTTAATCATTAGTGTGTTTTTCCTCTGTTTGTTTGGCGCTAATATTTTAATTAAAAATGTTAATTTAACCCGCGGCGGGAAACATTTGCATACGAGCAAACATACACGTGTTTAGTTTGTGGTCTCTCAGGAAGAAACTCGCCATGTTGTCAACGCTTCCATTGAAGTTCTTTTTTAAAAATAAATAAATAATAATAATAAAAAACTCCGCCATAAGGCAGTGCACGCAGAGGATGGAGTCTCAATATTTCCTCTGGACTTTTAACAAGGCGCTGGATTTACGACGGTATTGACGAGGACATTAGCGCCGTGTGATGTTTACGGGCGGTGGGAAAATAAAAAAAAAATGGCGCAGAAAGTGAGTTTAAAACTACTTCCAGGAGCAGCAGATTTACGCGGGAATATGGTGACAGATTAATCTCCGCGCCATAAAGAGGAAAGTGCCGCCATATTTCCCTCCTTCTCTTCTCTCTCTTCCTCTTTTTTATTTTTTTTATTTTATAAGGATGTACAACATGCTGTTCCTCTCAAGGCCCGCCGGGACCCCCGGAGAGAACCCACGAGGGGGAGAAGAAGCTTCTTCGATTGAAACGTAGACAATTTACTGTCCCAAACGCCGGCACTTCATCATTCAGGAGGACTTTAACCCCATGAATGTCAAACAGCGAGCATGCTGGGTAAAAGGAGATGGACTACCCTGCATTAGCATAACAACCAGAGCCAAATGACAAGCGCCGGGGCGGCCGGAGAGGTGAAGAATAATGCCTCATAATCGCCCCAAATTTAAGAGGGGGATTTCACTTTCATAATTCAGGAGCTCGAAAGCTTGAGGTTTTCCAGTCGGACGCTGTTGGCGCCAATAATTACTGGTCGCCGCCGAACGTTTTCAGACTTTTATAGCCTCTGATATATATGGTCAGAAGACGCTTTTTGGAGTTTCTACTCGGGGATAAATTATGTTTTTTTTAAAGTAAAATTGCAGATAAAAAAGCAACGATTGCAATGATTCAACAAAATCCCATCACAAAATAATCTTTTAAGCTTTACATGAGAAATTATGGAAAGTGCATTTAAAATTCTGGTTTGAGCCTGAATGTCTGTTGAATTATCTTATTTTGGCTTGATTTATAATACCTGTGGAATATACTTTTGGCAGGTGTTTGTTGTTGGAAACTAAACCAAAACTTCTTTTTGTTCAATAATTTTTTTCAAAAGAAGATTTTTCTAAATCAAAAAAGTTACTTTTTTTTTTTAATTCAGGTACGACTATAAGGACAAACATGCACACGGATGTCATCATGAAAGATCAAGAACTATTGATGAAACACTAAATGTTACAAAGAGCAGAAACTGACGCACAACACAAGCTACCACAACACAAACATTGAAAAACTAAAAAAAACATCAATCACCCAAAAAATAAAACGTTAAGAGACAAACGATTTGATATATTGTCCTGCACACAATAAATCGACTGAAATCCTAACACAAAAGTGTCAATAAACTAAATAAATCAATTTTTAAATAAGTGGGATATAGACAGGAATAGACCAAATAAAACGACACCAATACATTTAATAATTCTTGCAAACCATTAAACACTGACGACCAAACATGGATCGTAGCTCAAGTGAGAGTTTGCAAAGATGGTGTGTCAAACGGGAGGACTCGCTCCTTGAAAAAAAGTTTAACTCGGATGACTAGTGTGAACCGAAGGTAGAACTTAAGAGTGGAAAGAGTCGTCGCAGAAATAATGGTTCTATTCTTGGCTTTTATTTCAAACTCTCTGGTGACACAACCTGAACTTTTACTTCATTTAAATCTTTGTTTGTTGTAGTGTTTAAATCATCAACTATCTTAAGCTAAATCCTTGGTACAAGTTAGTTAGAAAGGAGGGGGTTGACCGGTTCTAGTCCGGAATCGTGTTCAGGAACCATGAGTAGATTCTGATCCACAGACCCCAGAGCCCGAGCTGGGGTGTAAGGCTGGATCAGATCACTGATGGAAGGTCTGACCATGAATAGATCTGAAAGTAAGAACCACAATTTTAAAATTGAGCCTGAAAGGAACTGGCAGTTTTAAGGATCGGAGAAATGTGAGTTCTTCTATTAGAGCGGGTCAGAAGTTTTGTATCAACTCCGGCGAGACAGCTTCTTGTTTAGACACCACAATAAACTGTTACAATAGTCTAAGTTTCAGATCCTGTCATTAAACACACCTAGGAATGACTGAACACAACCAAAGAAGGATAATAAACACAACCACAAGGAATTAAACACAGAGGAAGCAAGGGTTTGTGGTTTGTGTTTAGTCATTTCCTCGTCTACTTCCACCGGTCACGTGATCCCCTTTCGTCTGGCACCTTCCGCACTCGTCAGGCCACGTCGTCTGGTCCTCGTCCCAGTCGGCGTGAACATGTGGAGGGCTCCGCCCCCCTCCACCGTCGCCTCGAGAGACGTCGCCCCGGCAGCGCCGCCGGCGTCCAGCGGCATTAAACTTTCACTGCGCATCTGCACCGACTGCTGGCGGACAAGGAACAGCTCGGCGGGAAGGTTTTGGTTTGTGCTCGTGATTAATTCATCCCAACACAACTTTTTTCTCGCTCGGGCTCCCCGTGACACTCTTGAACCCCGGCTAGGAATAATCCGGAGCGCCAGCGCCAAGGGGTGTTTAATTATATAGTAGGAGGCCACCGCGATCTGCTTTTTAATTGTGCGACGTGTGTTTGTGTGGCGCTCGCCTGCAGCCAGAAACCAGCTCCAAACCAGAAGAAAGTCCTACAGGCGAGGCTGCGAGAGCCGCCGCCGCCTCGCCTGCATCAGTTTGATTAATATTTTTTTCTTAATTACCCTCCTTTAATTCCTGCAAAAACCACAGCTTCTTGAAGTCAAAATCGTCGGCCTTTTGTCTGCGACACACAAATCCCGGCTCATTAGGGTCTGCGGTTGAACGCCGGGGCCGACGCCGAGCGCCTCCAGGGAGACTCGGCACTGAAGGACATCTTCTCTCTCTCTAAAGGATGATCACGCCGATGTCTCCCCCCTGCTCAGACCTCAGAGCCGGATCCTTTTCGCCCTCTGGCACCGTCAGGCCCACTTCCTTTTATGAGGCTGCGAGTGAGACTCGGCGAGAGCCCGTCGTAACATCATGTCTCCAGCCTTTGTAGAGCAAAGACATCTGATTGAAACAACAGAAGAAGAAGAAGAAGAAGAACGTCGTCTCTCTCTGGCTACACTCGTCCGTCCGCCAGAAGACGGCAGGAAAAGTTTAGACGAGGGCTTTTGTGCGTACGTCTGTTTGTGCCTTTGAAGAGTTCAGTCATCCAGAGAGAGTCGAACAAAAAAAAAATGTTCTCCGGAAGCTTCTATTGAAGTTTCGGATGGTGCTGGAATCAAAAGGAAGAATTCATTTTATCATCTTTCTTTTTTCAAAGTGAATTCTCCTCAGTAAACTGCTTAAACAAACGTGTTTTGTCAGACAATTAATTGCCGTATCGTAGTTCTTTGAGTGGGATTTGTGTGCACTTGTGTATTCGTGGACGGTGGACACAGTATTACTTTGAATATAGTTGATTCTAATCTTGACATTTCATGCAAATATTGTGCCTGTGATAAGTGTAGCAGTGGTGCCGGGAAGAGGACACGTCAGTCGACACAGCAGTAAAGAAATGATGCTCTGTAAATAAAGTATTATATAAAGTAGTCCCTTATTTTTACCGGGGTGACCGTCTGAAAACCCCCTTAAATAATTGACCATTTAATTATTGACTTGCTTATTCAACAACTTTTAAACTCAACACTTCATAAGAGGTACCATCCCTCTGAACAACCCTCTCGGTGATGGTGATCTGAACAGCTCCCGGTATGCTTTGCCGCCCAGCCAACCTATCACAGCTGTTCCATAACTTTTGAAATAGCAACATCAATGTTTAATTTAAATACAGTATTGTAGCATATTGTAAGGAAGGTTGGTGCAGTATTTAATCACCGACCTTCCTTACAATATTCTTAACACTTGGTTGGTAAATAGAATTTATTTAAATGTGCAGTACCGTGTGCAAAATGCAGAAGGTGCACGGACCAATGTACTCTGTGGATTATCTTCTGAAAAATGCCTTCTCCTAATGGCTGACGCTGTCTCAAGAACTGACACTTCGATATCAATGCACAAAAAATACAAGAACCGAATACACATGTTCTTGATGGGTGCAGTAGACGCCGAAGAAGAACCTTTGCTGTCTATTTTGAGTGAAAAACAAGACTCCTCGACTTATTGATGAACCAGTCATAAACCCTATTCGCACGGGATTAGTTTTACCTGTTGACCTTTGGTGATTTGTAAATGACCCTCCACCTCTATGTTATTTTAAGTACATTCAACGGGACAAATGTAAAATAGTCTGTTTTACTGACATTATGGCCGGATATATCGTCACATCTACTTCTTCTTCAGGCTATAACAAGATGGCTGCACCCGTTTTACCTCGAGCTCCGAAACGTAAACACTCCAAAAATAGGCACCGGACTCTAAATGTAATATCTGTATGGGAGCCTCCATAATTCTATACCAATAGCCTAGAGATACAAATCTAAAAATGACTGAAAGAGAAAAGAACCATATACACGGCATGATAGAAAAGCGTGCAATTACAATAATAAACATCAGAATGGAGATTCGGACTGGACTAGTACTATCACCAGACGCCTGTGTTAGGAGAAATACAGTAGATAATTTGCGGCGGAAATATTACATTACAAATCACAGATTGGGATCGCGGGATTATTACAAATCGCCTTTGCTACACTGGTAATACTTATCCTGTGCGAATCGGGTTTGAGTTACATTTGGAAATACTTTGCATTTGAGGCGGATGGACGTTGAGTAAATATGAATCCCTTAAAACCTGCAAACGTGTCTCTGAAGTTTGGACTCACTAACAGAGGAAAAACCTCTATTAAAGTCAAAAACGGCGTCTGCGCACAGACACCAGTCACTCCCGTCCTGGATCTTAAATTTCAATTTGTGGAGAAAAGTAAAAATTACCATTATTTACCACTTCCAAGAAAAAGAAATACAAGCTCCTTCACGATCGACCGGGCCTCGTTCTTCCTGCCACTCAACAAATTGACAGTCCAGAACAGAAGAGCGTCGAGCTGTGGCACGATCACGCTATAAACATCCATTTCCCCGGCCAGGGGGTCGGGTCTTCCGGCCGTATTGTCCTTTGAACTTTCTGATTCCCCGATGTTCGCTGGGAGAGCTTGCCTGTTGTCTCATGTAATCTAATAATTCAAATGTTCCCGGGCCGAGGCTTACACTCGTTATGGGCTTTGGTTCCTGTCTTCCGCTTCCCCCTGGGTCTTGCCGGCTCCTTTGGTCCTTTTGTGCACATTTTCAGGTGTGGTTGCCATGCAGACAGAAATGTTTATTCTACCTGTGACTTGACTCTAACCTGAGTTGAGCTTGACTCTAACCTGAGTTGAGCTTGTCTCTAACCTGAGCGTTTGTGTCATCTCCTTTAGACTATTGTAACAGTTTAGTGTCTAAACAAGAAGGATCTGTCTCGCCTGCAGTTAATACAAAATTCTGCAGCGAGAATTCTGAGCTGCTCTAGTAGAAGAATTTCTCCGATTCTTAAAACTCTTCACTGGCTACCAGTTTTTTTCAGGATCCATTTTAAAATTCTTGTTCTTACTTTCAGAGCAAGTGCCCCTTTGTTTGGAACCCCTCTCCTCCTCTTGGTCTTCCTTCATTGCTGTATCTTTGGGTGATATTTCAGCACTAGTGAACAAGATGAGACCCTCCTCTTGCTCAAATGACGTCCTTCCTTGTAGGCTTTTTATCAAAGTATTTGATGTAATTGGACCCTGGGTTACCTATATGTTGAATCTCTCCCTTTCCTCAGGGGTTTTTCCCTATGCATTTAAACATGCCATTGTGGAGCCTCTGCTCAAAAAGCCAGGCTTAGACCCGACTGACCTCAGTAATTTCAGGCCTATTTCTAAGCTCCCTCTAAGCTTGGGCTCTGAGGTCTATGGATCAGAATCTGCTGATGGTTCCATGCACACGGTTCAGGACCAGAGGAGAGAAATCCTTCCAGACTGTTGCTCCTAAGCTTTGGAACGATCTTCCTCTCTCTTTGCGCTTGATGGAGTCTACTGACTCCTTTAAGAAACATCTTAAGACGTTTTTATTTGTTCAGGCTTTTCCTTGATTTTCAGGGACTCCTGTTGTGTTATCAGTTTTATCTTGCCCTTTAAAGTATATACTTTATTGAATATTGTTTTGACTGTTAAGCACTTTGTGACCCTGGTCTGGAAAAGCGCTATATAAATAAAAATGACTTACTTACTTACCATCTTGTCTATTTGAATATAAATGATTAATTGTTGGTTTTGTTTTCAATAAAGTTGTGTAGTAAAAGTACAGGGTTCTTTTTTTTAAATCATGGTATGGAAAGGTATCGAAGTATTGAAAGAGACCAGTGCTCTCTAGTGACACCAACAGACGCTTCAAGTTATGTAAGTTTTTAACAAGAAAACAGCCCAATAAAAGGATATAAAAAATATATATATATACTTTTAAATGCATATCTTTATAAAGAAATAAAGTGTTCTGCATGGCATGAATTATTTTTTTGAACCAACTTACGGGTTGTTGAAACGGTGCCTGAAGCCAAATCATGGTTGTTTGGATCACATCAGCACAAGTGTTTGCTCCAGGCGGAAAGCTTGCTGACTTTTCTCTTCGCCCCGAGCCTCTTCGTGGTAAAGGCAGGCGAACGAGCCAGAAGGTGATGAACCTACACCATCCTGAAGCCCCTCTGCCTCCTCCTCCGGAGGGTCCACAGAGACCCCCAAATTGCTGAGATCTAGTGGATTTGATGTGGGACGGATCGACTTAAAGATAAAAGATGCTTTTGAAAGCGTTTCTTTTGTTTTCTAAGAGAAGATAAACCTGCTGGTTGGTATCGAGACTGCAGCTCCTCGTTTGGCCTGAAGGTGCCCACACACAAGTTTCTCCTTTTGTGAAGATGTTTTTTAAATTATATCATGACAGATAAAGAGCTGAGCCAGAAGGTTCAAGTTGCCATTTTCCACTGGCATTTTTTAAAAGGTAAAATAGTTTACTTGACTTCAGCTGCAAGGCTTAAACATATAATTATAAAAAAAATAACATTTTGTGTTATTTTTAGACTTTAATCTAACATTTTGAATTATTTTTAGACTTTAAACTAACATTTTGCATTATTTTCAGACTTTCAACAAGCATTTTATATTATTATTAGACTTTAAACTACAATTTTGTATTATTCTTAGTCTTAAAACAAACATTTTGTAGTATTTTTATACTTAAAACTATCATTTTGAGTTATCTTAGACTTTAAACCAACAATTTGTATTATTTTTAGACTTAAAACTAACATTTTGTATTACCTTTAGATGGAAAACTAACATTTTGAATTATTCTTAGACTTTAATATAACATTTTGTATTGTCTTTTGACGTAAAACTAACATTTTGTATTATTTAAACTTTAAACTAACATGTTTTATTATTATTATTAGACTTAAAACAAACATTTGGAATTATTTATAGACTTTAAACTAACATGTTGTATTATTGTATTATTTTTTGAGTTTAAACTAACATTTGCTATTATTTTAGACCTTAAACTAACATTTTGTACTATTTTTATACATAAAACTAACATTTTGTATTATTCAAATTTAAATCAAAATGTTGTATTATTTTTAGACTCAAAACTAACTTTTTGTATTATTTGTAGACTTTAAACTTACATTTTGAATTATTTTTAGACTTTAATATAACATTTTATATTGTCTTTTGACGTAAAACTAACATTTTGTATTATTTAAACTTTAAACTAACATGTTTTATTATTATTATTAGACTTAAAACCAACATTTGGAATTATTTATAGACTTTAAACTAACATTTTGTATTATTTTTATACGTAAAACTAACATTTTGTATTATTCAAATTTAAATTTAAATGTTGTATTATTTTTAGACTCAAAACTAACTTTTTGTATTATTTGTAGACTTTAAACTTACATTTTGAATTATTTTTAGACTTTAAACTAACATTTTGAATTCTTTTTAGACTTTAATCTAACATTGTTTACTATTTTTAGACTTAAAATTAAGATTTTGAATTATTTTCAGACTTTAAACTAAAATTTGGTATTATTTTTCGACGGAAAACTAACATTTGTATTACGTTTACACATAAAACTAACATGTTGTATTATTTTTAGACTTAAAACCAACATTTTGTATCATTATTAAACTTTAAACTCATATTTTGAATAATTTTTAGACTTTAAACTACAATTTTGTATCATTTTAGACGGAAAAATAACATTATGTATTATTTTTAGACTTTAATCTAACATTTGGTATTATTTGTAGACTTTAAACTAACATTTTGAATTATTTTCAGACGTAAAACTAACATTTTGGATTATTTAAACTTTAAACTAACATGTTGTATTATTTTTAGACTTAAAACCACCATTTTGTATTATTTTTAGACTTTAAACTAACATTGTGTATCATTTTCAGACTTTTACTAACATTTTATACTTCAATAACATTAGCAATGACAGGCACGTTAGACAAAATAGAAGTCAATAGTAGAAACTTCTCATTTCAGCACCTGAAGAAAAGCACTTCACAGTCTAATGTATTCATAAACTCTTAGACTAAGAGAATTCTTGCTTTGGTGAGAAATAAATTGTCGACACAAAACTTGACACTGACTTTGACTCTCACACCAGGACATTTTCTACAGACGCTTGTCTAGAAGCTAATGGCTTCATTTAAAAGAAGGAAGATCTGTTGCTGTCGCTGTGACGGTGGACACAGCGAGTCGGGATGATCTACATGTGGACTGTTTAATCACTAGATGGGGCTCCGTGGCCCTCGGCCAGATGCACTAACGCTAATTTCCCATGAAGTGCTTGTAATGATTTGGCCCTTGTCGGCGTCTCGGCTGCTGTTTGAACATGACGCCGGATCTGTTTGGACGAGCGGACAACGGCGATATACCAACAACTGCAGGAGGCGACCGGAACCACATATCGACGTACAAGACTCTGCCGCCGCTGAATGATGACGGCTAATTAAACCGCGGCGGATTCATCCATTACACTCTGGCGCCTGCATACGTAATGTAATAATATTAAACAAGGCTCACAGGTTTCCTCTTGTGTTGTCGCCGTCACGGCTCGGGGCGTAAATCAACTCATGTTGTCGCGGCGCACGACACGTGTCGAGGAGGCTGCGATAAATTTTGGAGGAACAGATCAGGTGAGAAACGACCCGTCGTGTGATTCAACAAACACACAACACTCATTTGTGTTACGCTGGTCGGCCTCAAACCTATGACCAGTCCGAAGGTTCAGGATCCAAATGATGAATTGGCCGTTGTCCAGAGAGAACCCATCGGTGAATGATAGCTATGATACTTCAGTGACTACATGTCCCCTGGTGGTCTAGATATAAGAAGATACGTTTCAAAGTTGGAGATTGAAACTGTTTTCGAGTTGTAGACCAGGATGAATGAAGGCGGTCGGTATCCAGGGAAACCTTTTTTGGCTCTCTGAAAAAAAGAGTTGCGACAAAGGACCGGAAGCGTGTTCAGGAATCATCAGTAGATTCTGATCCACAGACCTCAGAGCCCGAGCTGGGGTGTAAGTCTGGATCAGATCACTGATGGAAGGTCTGACCATGAATAGCTCTGAAAGTAAGAACCAGAATTTTAAAATTGATCCTGAAAGAAACTGATAGCCAGTGAAGAGATTTAAGGATCGGAGAAATGTGAGTTATTCTACTAGAGCGGTTCAGAATTCTGGCTGCAGACACCAAAATAAACTGTTACAATAGTCTGAACAAGAAGAAACAAACGCATGGATTACAAGCTCCAGATCATGTTGTGACAGCATTTTCCTAAGTTTAGAGATTTTTCTCAGTTGAAGGAAACAGTTTCTGGTCAGTTTTCTGCAGTGTTGAACAAGAGACATGCCTTTATCAAATACAACACCCAGGTTTCTCAGGCTCAGTTTGACAGACTGACCCAAGTCACCCAAGTACTGACTCAACCCTGGAATCGTATCATCAGGAGCAATCACCAGAGTTTCAGTTTTGTCCACATTAAGCTGTAAAGTGTTTTCACTCAGCCATTGTTTGATTTCTAGCAAACAATTGACTAAGCTGTTCAGCCTTTGGGGCTCAGTTGGGTCAAAAGAGCAGTAGAGCTGGATGTCATCAGCAAAAATGTGATAAGAAACATCTGGAAATCTCTGAATGATTTTACCAAGGGGAATCAAGTACAGCAAAAACAATAAAGGACCCAGAACAGAACCTTGAGGGACTCCACACAACAGATCTGCCGATTCAGACCTCATTTGATTGGCAGATACACTAAAACTGCGCCCAGAAAGGTAAGATGAGAACCATTCTAACACAGACCCAGACAGTCCCACTTCATCCCTTAGTCTTCTCAGCAGGATCTGGTGATCAACTGTGTCAAAGGCTGACGACAGATCCAAGAGAACCAGAACAGTGAATTTACCAGAGTCAGCCGACATCATGATGTCACTGGACACTTTCAGTAAAGCTGTCTCCGTAGAGTGATGTTTACGGAAGCCAGACTGAAACTTCTCATGGATGTCGCTCTGATCCAGGAACAAAGACAGCTGCTCAGACACCACCTTCTCCAAGATCTTGGACAAGAAAGGGAGCTTAGAAATAGGCCTGAAATTACTGAGGTCAGTTGGGTCTAAGCCTGGTTTTTTGAGCAGAGGCTCCACAATGGCATGTTTAAATGCATTGGGAAAAACCCCTGTGGAAAGGGAGAGGTTCACCATATTGGTAACCCAGGGGCCAATTACATCAAATACTTTGATAAAAAGCCTACAAGGAAGGACGTCATCTGAGCAAGAGGAGGGTTTCATCTTGTTCACTAGTGCTGAAATATCACCCAAAGATACAGCAGAGAAGGATGACCAAGAGGAGGAGATGGGCTCAGAGACAGTAGGGGTTCCCAACAAAGGGGGAGAGATTTTCTCTTTGATCAATTTAATTTTGTCAATGAAAAATCTCAACAATGCATTGCTGTCAGCTTCACAGAAGACCGGCGTGATTTGAGGAGCAGGAGACACGAGAGAATTAATCGTGTCAAACAAAACTTTGGGGTTTTTCCTATTTGCTGCTACCAGTTTTCTGATGTAATCAGATCTAGCAGTTTCTACCATCTCATTGTAAGAAGTCTGTGTGTTTAACAGGCTAGATTACCTGTACTATGAACTTTTCCTTTGATTATTTACTATTTCAATGGAATGTTCTACTTAAAAAAACAACAACTATTGAGCCCTGAGTGTCATCAGGTCATCTGGTTCTGTGAATTATACAAATATACTGCAAATATTGAAAAAAGTAGATCTTTTTTTCAGGGTTTTGATTTATTTTCGTCCTGCACGAAGCGCACGGAATGTTGAGGAATGACTGAGTGGCTCTTTAATCTATATTGTCGTGATGCTTAATCCATCCCATGAACCGATGTGTGTGTGCGAGTGACCGTCCGCCGGACTTATGCACACACACACACACACACACACACACACACGGAAACGCCACATCACCTTCATGCAAGAGATTGAAATCAGCTCTGCAGACACTCGAGCATGAACCAAATGTCAGCGATGAGCCAAGGGGGGAAGAAGAGGAGCCGTGTTAATTATCACCGACAGAAATCACATGCAATCCAAGATATCTGCGGATCATGAAGTCATTTTCTGTTTTTCCTCCGGGGGATAAAACAAGGAGGAGACGCAATTCCGACGAGTAGGTCTTTAAAAGCGGTGATTACCTCCGTGATGGATGTTTCTTTCCTTCCCGTCAACAACTATTGTGACACCGCCGGTGAATTAAAGACGAATCAGTGACGAGTGTGAAGTTCTTTTGTTCATCACCAAAAAATTACAGCTTTCGAGTCGACGTCTGACACGACTGCATCTCAGGAAAGGTGTCGACAAATTTTCTTCTTCTCCTTGCAAAAAAAATAAAAAAAGCTGTCTGACAACACGTTTTCCCATGTGACACTTAACCTTTGGAGATTTGCCGCTCTCTCTGATCACTCGCTCTCGGTTCATGTTAATTAACCTCGCGACGCGCCAGAGACTCGTCGGCTTTGATGCCAAAAGACAAAACAACACAGGCGCGGAGAAGAGAAAAAGACAGATTCTGTTGTTTTATGAGCCTTTATGTGCGTTTTGGAGTTCTAGGTTACATCCACAACGCTGCCTTTGACTTTAAACCTGTGTTTAAAACCTGAAGAGCAAGTGGATATGAACGATGTCTCTGTCCTGAATCAGATCATAGACGCTCATGTTTCTTCTATTTATGCTAACAATAAGACGGTTAGGGTTTCATTCCGATGAACCGGCCTCGATACGTGGTGGTGGTAAAGAAGAACACAGACACAAGAATTAGTTTAAGAGAAAATGCTCGATTAGTGAAATATGCAAAAGTCAGAGACACAACTTACATGATTCATGGGCTCTTAGCAAAGCAGAGATCTATCCTACATATGTCTTCGAGCACCATGTGCAAAGTTCTAACGAAATGGCGGATCTTTTATAGTATGAATATTCAGGAAAACGCCTCTGGTCATTACAGCTTCTATTATTGGTCAGTAAGTCTAAACACTTGTCTTCTAAGATGGTGGTTGTGGAAAGGTACCGCAGTTTGATGTCGTCTAGAGAGAATCTGTTTTATCAGTTGACTTACGCAGATGTCTGTCCTTGTCCTTGTTGGAACCAGACTTGCTGGCATCATCTACAGATTGTGTTGTCTTTCTCAGCGTGAGCGTCGACTTGACCTGACCTGACGAATAGCTGAGCAAGTGGATTCTAAAGACAGGCAATGATTATTTAATATAAATTAAATATGAAAGATTATGAGAAATGTGTGTGAAATCTAGATGATTGATTACAGTAACGTTTTCAGTGTTGTTTTTTATTTTCCCAGAAAATGTATTTATTAATTTTATCAATGAAATCGATTTGTTGGAGAACAGAAGTTTGCACAAAATCCATGTTCACAATTTAAATAAATCAAGTCATCGCAAATGTTCAAAACTGACTTAACAAATAACTTGAACGCTGGACTCGGAAATAGACTCAGGATGTAGGTAAGATGGAGAAAATACTTTTGTAAACTATTAGTTTAGCCAGATATTTTAAAAAACATTAAGAAATTTAAACAAAAACATTTTCAACTGTGAATTCAGAAATGGACTTGGTGAGACTTGGTCAACTATTAATTCAGTATCAAGTCTTTTACATATAAAGGACGATAAATGACTTATGTCTAAATAAATGTAAAAATGTATAACATTTTGTCATTTATACATTTTTTCTTCTATTTACTTGGGTATTTATACATTTTTACATTTCGTTTTGCGTATGCAAATTAAGTGGGCGGGTCAAACATCAGTCTAAGGCAGTGATTGGTTACAGCCTTGGATCAACTACCACTGCCTTGAGAGCATCACATTCACACGTCAGTGACGTCATCGGTGCTGAATGTGGGACTTCTAAATGTTCGCTCCATTACTAATAAATCCTTTATTCTTAATGATCTTTTCACAAGAGTTAATTTGGATTTATTATGTCTTTCTGAGACTTGGCAGAGAGAGGAAGAGTTTATTCATCTGAACAAACTCTGGCCAGTAGGGAGCGCTGTCCTGGGGAAGCCTCGCCTCTCTGGTCGTGGAGGAGGTCTTGCTACTGTTTTTAGGGAGAGTTGTTCTTGCAAAGTGAATTAGACACAGGAATTCACTTCTTTTGAGTCTCAGATGATCTTGGTTGGTTCTACAAGACCTTTCTATTGTGTGTCAATCTACCGCCCGCCTGGTCCTGCGGCGGTGTTCTTAAAAGACTTTAGTGACTTCTTATCTTCCATTATTCAAATGGAATCTGTTCTTATTCTTGGAGACTTTAATCTTCATGTTGATGACGTCACATCTTGTTCTGCTAAAGAACTTTTAACTTTAACAGAAGCCTTTAATTTTGAGCAACATGTTTCTGAACCCACTCATCAAAAAGGCCACATTTTAGACTTAGTTTTTACTCTTGGCCTGGACATTTATAATGTATCTGTACATGATGTCCATCTGAGTGATCATTCTCTTGTCTTGTTTAACCTGGACTTCATCTCTGAACCCAAGCCCTTGAAAGTTAGGTCTCAGAGGCGTGTCATCTCAGCTGATACTGCAGACAGTTTTTCTGCTATGTTTGACGCTCTTTCCTTTGATGACTGCCCAGATGTGGACAGTTTGATTCACTGTTTCACTGGTCATTGTGTTGAAATACTGGATCAAGTGGCACCTGTTAAATCGAACTTGAAAATTCAGAAAAAACGGTGCCCTTGGAGAAATGAAGATCTCCTGAGTCTGAAGAGACTTTGTCGAAAGACTGAGCGTCTCTGGAAGTCCACTAAACTTGAGGTGCATAGACTTCACCTCAGGGATCTGATGTCTTCTTACAATGTGATTGTAGAAACTGCTAGATCTGATTACATCAGGAAACTGGTAGCAGCAAATAGGAAAAACCCCAAAGTTTTGTTTGACATGATTAATTCTCTCGTGTCTCCTGCTCCTCAAATCACGCCTGTCTTCTGTGAAGCTGACAGCAATGCATTGTTGAGATTTTTCATTGACAAAATTAAATCGATCAAAGAGAAAATCTCTCCCCCTTTGTTTGGAACCCCTACTGTCTCTGAGCCCCTCTCCTCCTCTTGGTCCTCCTTCACTGCTGTATCTTTGGGTGATATTTCGGCACTAGTGAACAAGATGACACCCTCCTCTTGCTCAGATGACGTCCTTCCTTGTAGGCTTTTTATCAAAGTATTTGATGTAATTGGCCCCTGGGTTACCAATATGGTGAACCTCTCCCTTTCCACAGGGGTTTTTCCCAATGCATTAAACATGCCATTGTGGAGCCTCTGCTCAAAAAAACAGGCTTAGACCCAACTGAGCTCAGTAATTTCAGGCCTATTTCTAAGCTCCCTTTCTTGTCCAAGATCTTGGAGAAGGTGGTGTCTGAACAGCTGTCTTTGTTCCTGGATCAGAGCGACATCCATGAGAAGTTTCAGTCTGGCTACCGTAAACGTCACTCTACGGAGCCAGCTTTATTGAAAGTGTACAGTGACATCATGATGTCGGCTGACTCTGGTAAATTCACTGTTCTGGTTCTTTTGGATCTGTCCTCAGCCTTTGACACAGTTGATCACCAGATCCTGCTGAGAATACTGAGGGATGTAGTGGGACTGTCTGGGTCTGTGTTAGAATGGTTCTCAACTTACCTTTCTGGGCGCAGTTTTAGTGTATCTGCCAATCAAATGAGGTCTGAATCGGCAGATCTGTTGTGTGGAGTCCCTCAAGGTTCTGTTCTGGGTCCTTTATTGTTTTTGCTGTACTTGATTCCCCTCGGTAAAATCATTCAGAGATTTCCAGATGTTTCTTATCACATTTTTGCTGATGACATCCAGCTCTACTGCTCTTTTGATCCAACTGAGCCCCAGAGGCTGAACAGCTTAGTCAATTGTTTGCTAGAAATCAAACAATGGCTGAGTGAAAACACTTTACAGCTAAATGTGGACAAAACTGAAACACTGGTGATTGCTCCTGATGATAAGATTCCAGGGTTGAGTCAGTACTTGGGTGACTTAGGTCAGTCTGTCAAACTGAGCCTGAGAAACCTGGGTGTTGTATTTGATAAAGACATGTCTCTTGTTCGACATTGCAGAAAACTGACCAGAAACTGTTTCCTTCAACTGAGAAAAATCTCTAAACTTAGGAAAATGTTGTCGGAACATGATCTGGAGCTTGTAATCCATGCGTTTGTTTCTTCTCGTCTGGACTATTGTAACAGTTTATTTTCATGTCTTAACAAGAAGGAGCTGTCTCGTCTGCAGTTGATTCAGAACTCTGCAGCGAGAATTCTGACCCCCTCAAGTAGAAGAACTCACATTTCTCCGGTCCTTAAAACTCTTCACTGGCTTCCAGTTTCTTTCAGGATCAACTTTAAAATTCTGGTTCTTACTTTCAGAGCTATTCATGGTCAGGCTCCTCCTTACATCACTGATCTGATCCAGCCTTACACATCAGCTCGGGCTCTGAGGTCTGTGGATCAGAATCTACTTATGGTTCCACGCACACGGCTCAGGACCAGAGGAGAGAAATCTTTTCAGGCTGTTGCTCCTAAGCTTTGGAACGATCTTCCTCTCTCTCTGCGCTTGGTGGAGTCTACTGACTCCTTTAAGAAACATCTTAAGACGTTTCTATTTGTTCAGGCTTTTCCTTGAATTTCTCGAACTCCTGTGTTGTTCTCAGTATTATCTTGATCTTTAAAGTATGTACTTTTTTGAGTATTGTTTTGATTGTTTAAGCGCTTTGTGACCCTGGTCTCAAAAAGCGCTATATAAATAAATATTACTTACTTACTTACTTACTTACTTACATTAGCTTCACGGCTAACTTCGGATAATCCTGGGAAGATGGACCGTCTCCATGCTTTTGCTTATAACATGGACACTTCATATTTACAAACCTAGTTAGAGGATTTGTAGAGAGTAGACTGGAAGAGCTTGCGATATTTACTACTTCCTGTCTGTGTAGCATGTTAGCCTTTTAGCTTTTGCTACAAACACTCTTGAAATATAGACTTGTTTAATTGAATTTTTTCCGGAAATATTTCTCATGTTGAGGCTTCGACGCAAGATGGACGTTACAGACGAGCAGTATGGAGGTATTTGTACGTCTTTAAGTGTATCTTTCTGGACAAAGATAAAAACGAAGACAACTGAGCATCAGTAGCTACCTTAAAATGAACAAACATTTGTGTCTATAACTCTAAAAAGGAACATAAAAGAAAATAATCCCAACCCATGAGGGTGAGTAAATTTGTCTGTTTACTATTTATTCATATTTCTGGAACTTCCAAAATGTATTTGACCACTCCTGACTTAATGGACATCCAAGATGAACCCACAGTATCTCTTGCAAACATGCTTGCTTGGACGTTTGTGTCAGAGCATATCGTGGCGTGTGAACTGTCCTGGCTTTTTTTTTTTAAATCACTTCTTCTCTCCACAAAGAGCAGTGTGAGAGCAGAGAGCAAATGTGATAAACGGATATTCATCATCTGTTTTTTTCGACTGTCTGGATCATAGCGTATTCCGTGCTCTAGCTCTACAACAGTGGAAGCTTGAAGCTTCTTCATCCATGCAGCTAAAAATAGACTTGGAACACAATCCTCTCAAATGCCGAAACTGTACTTTTCACGCCACTCTCTGTCTCAGATGAACTTCTTCTGCGCTTCCATTGAAACCAGTCGAAAACAGTGGAAATATTCATGAGCGTAAAAATTCACTGGAGAAGAAGAAGAAGAAGAAGAAGAAGTGCAGCACAACCAGAGGCTTTATTCTCCAGGTTCTCGGGGCAAATCTGTTCCTGTGCTTCTATCTGACGCTTGTCTAAAGCACATAAAGACAAAGACAGGAAGTATGATTAGCCAGGGAGAATAGACGAGGGTAGCGCTCCCTCCAGGATAAGTCTTGAGGTGCGCTTGATCAAAGCTATGCCCAGAGACAGACTGAAGCAGCACTTTTTTCAGTGGCTATCGTCGCCTCAAGACAGAAGGGAGGGGAGCAAAGAAGGGGGCACGCCTCGATGCCTTTACTGGAAAGTTGTTGCTATAAAACCCGGCGGAACTCTTAACAATGGAGGTCGACTCCATCTTTGTTCATCAAAATCCAGAACAGACTTGTGTTTATTGATGGTTGTTCATGTTGTGTCTTGTGTCTCTAGTTCAGTGCAGTACAGTTGTGTCTGGTACAGAGCAAACCAGGGAACAACACAATATACCAGCCAGTGTCGCACAAATGCTATCACAAGGGGACATCGTCCACACAACTGAGAGCACCACAAATTTCTGGACATGTCTAGACACTACACTCTACACTCAGCTTTGATAAAAAAATGTGTTATCGGTTTTTACATGTTTGAGTCCGACTGGAACACAACGGGCCTAAGTACTTGGTGGTTTATTGGTTAAGACTGAACTTCCAAGCAAACAAACATGTTCTGCTCGGAAAATGTAGTTAGTTTTAGTTGATTTACTACTATTTAAACACCATAAAACGATCGTTTTATTTGTTTATTTTTTATTTAATTATGTGGAATTAGCTCCTTGGCAGATGTAGGTTCTGTTCCAGTGCTCATTTGACCTTCTCAATAAATGTGAACAATTTAACCCTTTGTGTAATGTCAGGTTCAAGGTGACACAAAGGCCCGAAACAAATTTGTTTGTAGTATCCCTTGTGTTGTCTCTTGGTCAAGGTGAACGACCTCCATCACTGCATACGTTTTTTTGTAAGCCAGGGAGGTCATTCAAGTTGACCCAGAGACAACACAAGGGATACCACAAACACATTAGTTTCTAGGGCCACACAAGGGTTTAGGACAATTCTTAATCAACAAAAATACTAATGTCTCTGAAAGGAAAAGATCATTCAAATCACGTAAAGGACAATTAAGTTTTGTATGCATCGAGCTGAAAAAAACGAAATACATAACCAACCGTGATGAGTCTTGATGAAGGTCATCTACAACATTCTCAACTCTAGCTTTGCTCCCCGGACTACAGATCTTGTTTATCTGATCTCTTCTTTTCTTTGAATCCCTGCAGCAGATGAATGGCAACAACGCTCTGCTCTGCACACTGTTTATTAATATATTGTTAACATTCTGGCAGTCGATACGCTTGTTCATGAAAACACAAATTAGACATTCTGGCCTGTGAGCTGCTGAAACCCAGAGACTAAATATATACTTACATTTTATTTCAAAGAGAAACTAAATCCTCTCTGGCGAAACAGAGAGGCTCACTCTGAAGAACTTTACTCAAGGATAGGAAGCACATCATTATAATGCGGGGAAGAAATATTAAACAGGGGGATATGAAAGCGTGAAGTCTGCTCGCCTTTGGCTACTCTAGGCTGGCTTCAAACGCATCGTGAGATCTTTTCCCGCCCTCAGACCTTCACTCTCCCTTGTTATTTGACTTTATTTTTTTTTTTTTTGAGCCGCGTGGAGTTTCTCGCCATTAAATAATCAATCACACGGAGCGCCAGAAATGCAAAGAGGCATCAACAGAGGGCCCGGGCGGAGCTCGGCGGGTCCCCCTTCATGTCGACGTGACACCTCGGATCTCATCAAAGGGGGTCCTCTCGGTTCCCGCCCGGCCCTAATCATGCGCCGAAGAAGAAGAAGAAGAAGAAGTGAGCGCTTGGAGGGAGTGAAGGTGCGAGTAATTACCTGTTCTTTGCCTTCCCCGTGTTCCCTCTTTTGTCTCTCATCATCCGTGACATGGACGGGGCGGCGCCCCCTGTCAGCTCGGACCCGCAGACGAGGTGACATTAACGCATTACTCCCTCATGGATTATAGAACAAGGTTTGCATTTGAATGATAAACAAAAGACACGAGGGGAAGATCACTCGTACCTGCCCCCCCACCCCTGCCCCGTGCAACCATGAGCATTATGCAAAACTAGATTTTTTTTTCTTGTTTCGAGTCACTCATCTGTGTATCTCCGAGGCATGTTGGACAATTCCCAGTCAACACAAGCAACTTGCTAATCATATGCAGCTTCTTAAAAGTTCTTCTCCCAAAAAAAAATTCTATTAGCATTAGCATTTCTGGACTTTGATCAGACCAGAAGTCTAGACTGAAGAATAATTCTTGACCTGAAATAATGACTCCCAAAAAAAAAAAAAGAAGATTAAATATGTATATGCAGAGGCAGAGTAAATATGTGCTCGCTTGTTGTTGTTTTTTTTTACGGAATATTTCAGCGGCGCTTCAGAGATGTTTATTTTCATTTAAGAAGGCTTTCAATTCAAAACAAACTCGAGTTATTTTAGTTTATTTGGTTGCCAATAAACAGCTGGAGGGGACGTTGTTCCGCAGTGACGCGCCGCCTTTAAAAAGGAAAAAAAAAAAGGTATTTCAAGTCTCCTGGAATCTACATACGGCGGCGCCGGCGCGGGGAAGAGTTGCTCAGAAGTGTGAAAAGAGAGCGTTGAATATATATTGGTTAACATCTTTTAAGACGGCAGCTACAATTAAAGCGTGAAAAACTGCTTCGTGTTGCCGAACAGCTGCCAATCACCGTGTTTGTAGAGCCGGATCACAGCCTTGTTTTCTTGTGTGCTCAGCTATGTGTTTGCTTCCGCTTGAGCGTGGAAAGGTTTGTATTTACCGGTCGTTTGAAGACGCAACACGCTGCGCAACAGCCGGGCAAATTGTCAAAAAGGAAAAAACGACGACGCGGCGGAGATTGAGAAAAAGAATGTGTGTCAGACTCCGTCGAGTTGAGATTCCGACTGAAGAACGTCGCCCTCCGCGGCGGCTGCTTCCGTGTTTGTCAAACTAAAGTCTTGGTGAGACGGGGAAAAATGAGGTGAACTCCCAAACTGGGGGGACCCCAAGTGTTCTGTGTAATTGACGTCTGATGTTCTCGCTGCTTTCGTGACAAGAGCCTTCGGTGGCGTCCCACAGGGAGACGGTCCCGGCTCCTCGGTTTTCCGAGCGAGGTGTCAATCCAGACATCTCGGTACCATTTTTTTGGGGGGAAAAACCCCCCCCGGGCGGACGCACGTCCCAGGCCGTCTTTTATCAATGTTGACCGGCCAAACTTCCTGGTGGCGACTGCTCGACGTTATCTGGGGGCTTCTCTGGTCCCGCTTCTTCGCCATCTCAGGTCAGAACGTGCACAGTTTCGCTGAAGGTAGAGACTGTGTTTGTGTAAAAGTTCAAGAGTTTACGAGTGTGTGTAATATTGATGCAGGGCGGTGGATAGATTGAAGCAGTTTCCCTTCATTCGCATGATTAAATCTATCTCAGATCACAGACATATTCAACTAAATAACAGGAAGAAAAAAAAGTAAGATAGTGTTTCAAACTCCCCCCCTTCAAAAAAAACATGAATATTTTCACAGTAATAAAACCTTCTGAATTCTATTATTATTTGTTCATCCAAAAACAAATACGAGAAGAGTTTTAGACGTACAATTTTCGTGTAGTTTTTTCTTACATATGTTTTATTTTATTACAAATATTTATTCGTTCATATTGTCAGCACAAATCGAGATATTTACTTGTATTGTTCACAGTCTCTCGCAGACAAAAAAAAACAATGACTGAGTAATTCAAACGTCTTTTTGTGGCCTTTAGGGGGCAGTAATGCACATTAACGCTGGCAAAAGCTTAACAGGAAGAAGAAGTAAAGCTGTCGCGGCCTATTGAACACAACAATGACAATGGAATATGAAATTAAATCACTATTGGAATTTAATTTCTGTCTTTTGGGAACAGAGTGGATTTAATAAGCTGGTAATAAGACTCAAACAACTAAAGGTCGAAAAACACGTCCAGAGTCGAGAGCCTAAGTCACTTAAATAATAAGATAAGTTTTATTTTCATTATTACTGATATAATGCCAATGATATTATGGTAGAATATCTGGGAAATCATGCTCATATCAGTGCTTCCTTCTGATTCAAATTTAATTTTTCTACAATTTATTTAGAATTCTATATGTAAGCAGAGGTTGTTAATATATGATTTTTTTTCTCATGATGGGATATTTTATTATTATTGTGTTTGAGTTTTTGCTTCAATGTCCAACCATGTACATAACAGTTGCCTTTTCTAACTTCAAACACCGTTAATGTTTTTTAAAGAAAAATAAATTGAGATTCAAAGGGTCTCCTTAACATTTTTCAAGGTCTACAGAAATGGAGGAAATTATTTAAACTTCATGAAATAACACAGTTAATCTTGTGATTGTTTGCGTCATCACAAATCTCACTGACACACGCACTGACATGTATTTCTCAATTACATCAGCCACCGTTCCCGACATCGCTTCGCTCAGAATCGCTTCCCGTCCAATCAAAGTTGACGTAAATTCAATTATCTCCAGTCGGCGCGGCGGAGGTGAGGATTAAAAAAGATAAAAAAAACAAGGGGCCTTTTTTATGTCCGGGACCACTTTGCTAATTAGCTGGATTAAAAAAAACAACCTGCTCCGCTAAAGGGGATTCATTTGCAAGTGAATGGCAGTTAGCAGCCCGGCGCGGATGGCAGATGACACCGTCCCCTCGGGGTATTCCATGGTTAGTTTGCTACAATTTAGAAATTACACAAGTCGTTTACTAAATAACCGGCTGTTTTTTTTCTCGCTCCGCCGCCGACTTCAGAGCCTCACCGTCACTCCACCTTCGCGTTGTAAAATAGGTTAGTCGTCGTGCAGCGAGCGGGGGGGCCTCGTGGTGGAGGCGTGTGCGCCGCAGTAATAGCTGGTCATTTATAATGCATGAGGTGGGCTCGTCCCCTAAGTTAATTCCGCCCGCGGCACTGTTTACATCTGCTTTGTACTTTGTTTAAAGTTAGTTGTTGACAACTCTTGTACGTGTCAAACGATCACCGCTAATAATTGCTTAAGGAGATGGAACTTTTGCAAATGTTGGCTCCACCACCAGAGGTATGTGTTCGCCTCGCCCTTCTGCACCAACTTCTCTCAGATGAATTTTTTTGATTCATCTCCTTCTTGCTCTTGACAAAAAAAAAAAAAAAAGTCCTCTGTAATTCAAAGCTATAGCTGTAAGAGGAATTTTTAAAAAAAGAATAATCTAGTGCGCTTTCCATAACATCCTCGTGTGAAACGTCTCCCTCTCCTCCGCCATCCACCCCCTCGTTCTCTTCCCTCACTTTCTTCTATTTTTTTCTTTTTTTGCATATTGACCGAAGATGCCGATGACTGTCAAGACGCCGTGGATTGACAGACCGGGAGTGTGCACGGCCTTGGGCTCTACCTCTTCGGGTCAACCTTTTTCTCAGCGATGCCGGTGTCATTTTCCCCAACACTTGATTACCGCCAATTATCCCGCCTGTCACTTTCCCTGGTGAGGGTGGCCCAGGATGCACCCCCTGTCCCGTCCCCCCCGTCCCCCCGTCCCCCCACACACACACACATCCCGTCTCGGAGCGGACGTGCGCTAAAAGTCTGTAGCTGTAGGCTGTGGGATGATTTTAAAATGCAGAGACGGGGAGGGTGTTGGGGAGGGAGGTTGAGAAATGAAAGCGTATCGAGGAACAAGTTCTGAGTTTGACAGTGTGATAGCATCGACTTCCGAGACGGTTACGAGGGGAGTGTCGTTTCTCCCTCTGAGACGTCTCCCCCCGTCCCCTCGCCCCCCCCGGGCTCTTCCATCTCGGTACGTCACTCACGTTCAGCCATACGACGGCGTCAGGATCACACCGGGTACACGCCGACTGCTGTTAGTTTAGCCGAAAAAAACAACGGCGCCGGCTTTTTCGATGTGACACCCTCGATAACTTTGAGGAGGAGAAACTTTTATTTTTTGAAGATCGTACCGGAGAAGGTCCGTGGAGACGCTCATTTAACTCAAGACAAATATGAACACTTAGAACGACAATATTGTGAGGCTGTTCTCTGAAGTCTAGACACCGTCACAGTTCGAGAGAGTTTAGGTCTAAGTAATGAAATCAATTACGTATTTATTTAAAATGTTAGTCTGACAACTAGACCGTCACTATGACAACAACATCAACCTTATCATGACACTAACTATAAATTATAAAATAAAACTATTGCATGCATTTTCCTTTGAGATACAGATTTCTGAAGGCACCCTGCTGAGAACCAGCCCTTTTACTACACTAACATCAGTGACAACTTACCCTTTTTGACATTAGTCACTTAATCTCTTGCATTATCACACTGTGATGCTGAACTTTGAACCTCCCTATTTAACAAATTCAAAAGGGTCGGATAGAAAAAGCTTGAATTTAATTTGACATTTTCACGGCACACAAATTGACCGTTGTCAGGGATTTTCTCCCAGACAATCGAAATGAGAACAGAGTCAGAATCCAGTTTTTACCACCAGCAAGGAGTCGCGGCGCTTTTCTTCCATATTTCAGATGACGACACACTTGAATACAAACAGTTTGTTCATTTGTTGCTAGATGTAGCCAGCAAAGACCGATTTCTGTATGAGTCAGTGAGTGCAGTGTCATAGCCTGCTGAGTTCGGCTCCCTTATCTTGCTAAAGGTCACTGTATCTTGATGCACAAACTGTCATTTCTCGGGAAACAAAACTCTAACTGGGCACATAATGACTACATGCTTATTGTGATAAAACTATAAGCAACATAAATTCTTTAACAACCATCTTGATATCTCTGGGTCAAGGTGAACGACCTCCCTGGCTTCCGTACATCCATTTGCAGTGGTGGAGGTCATCCACCTTGACCCAGAGACAACACAAGGGATACCTCAAACACATTTGTTTTTCAGGGCCCTCGGGTCACCTTGACCCAGAGATAACATTTAATTTAATTAAATTTTAAAACAATTATTTGAACTTGTAACGTCAACATTGCATAAAAAGTTCCATTCCTCTTAACAACCCTAACAACAGCTCCCATATTACTTTGCCGCCCAGCCAACCAATCATAGCTGTCAATCCCTTTTTACAAACGGGACAATTGTTTGTTTTCATGTCTAAACAAGAAGGATCTGTCTCGCCTGCAGTTGATACAAAACTCTGCAGCGAGAATTCTGAGCCACTCTAGTAGAAGAACTCGCATTTCCCCGATCCTTAAAACTCTGCATTGGCTACCAGTTTCTTTCAGTGTTTGTGTCTTGGCCTTTTAAAGTTTTTTAATTTTTAGGTATTATTAATTGTGTATTGCTTTTGATTGTTCAAGCGCTTTGTGACCCTGGTCTAGAAAAGCGCTTTACAAAAAACATTACTTAATTCCTTACAACTAAAACAAGTTTTTTCTTAAAAGAAATGACTGTAAAAGTGTTGAAAAATCACAAACTATCTGACTGGGATTAAAATGTCTATTGTTTGTTTGACGCCGAGAGTCTTCACCACCGTGTAGTTGGTCAGAGATATACAGAGTGATAAAAAAAACCTTTACCAAAACTTACTTAAATAACTTAATCTGACCAATTCCGGTCGGTAGAGTTAAACATGGATTTCATGTTTTCATGCAAAGAACGATGAACCCAAAAAGTTCTCAGGACCACCATTAGAGAAATAGAAGACCTTCATTCTCTCAAGCGGCGTCATGAGAATCGAATCCGATCACAAGGATTGGGCTGAGACGTGGAGTAGAGCCGATACATCTCTGAGTAGAAGAGCTACTTGTCTAGAGGTTTTCACCACCGCAGGTCAAACTATGAAGTTCATCTCCGTCTAGTTCCATCACGCATAAAAACCTCTGGACAACATTTTGGCTGCGCTTGCATTATTCCCGTGGTTTGCAGGAAGCAACCGTCGCCGTGTTTCCGAAGCCTACACTTGAAAAACACCAGTATTTACTGATCTTCTCCCGCTCGCCTCTTTCAAGTCTCTGCGGCGCCTGGTGCTTCGGCAGAGCGAAGAAAGTGAGGCGCAGCTCCCTGCGAACGGCAGAGGTTACCCCGCTACGTGGATGTCTGCAGGGGGAGTAAACACCACTGGAGTGAACGAGAAGGATATCAATTATTCATCTTCTCCTTCATTGTGTATGATGATGTGTCAGGATGTTTGCCAATAAACAACAATATTCCTTGTAGAATTGATCCAATACGAAAAAAGTTGTTGAGCTAGTTGTGCTTCGGCGCGAGCCGAGCCGCTACTTATTTATGGCAGTATCAATATTGTATCGTAATAGCGAGCGCTCGCCTCTTAGCATAAACAACACGAGCGGAGCGGGGAAGGATTGAAGAAACCATCGCTGTGTAATCAAGTTTGCAGCAGGAAAAAGGTAAAAAGTGGGTCAGTTCGGTGCTGAGGTGGGTTTTTTGAGAAAAGTCTAGTGGAAGAAGAAGACGTGAAGTGAACCTCGAAACTGAAGCTGGAACCAGGAGCTGATCCGGATCTTCAGCGGCTCTTAGTGAAAGTGATCAGCCTGGTGTGACGGCGGGAGGACGGGGAGGGGGGGACCCCGTCGCGTCTCCGTGCGGCGCCCCGGGGAACGCATCACCACACGGGCAGCAGGACAGCAGGCCGGCGCGAGCTGCTATAATTGCCATCTCCTCCTCGTACACAGTGTGCGGAGCGTCAGTGATTAAATCAAAAGAAGGCTCCTCTGCATCCCAGATCTTTACCTCGCAGGCAAAAGCAGCGGGGTCCTCTGGGAGGAGGTCATCATGGCTCCTTCTGTGCTCTGTGATCTCTGCTAAAAGAGGGGGGGGCGGGGGGGTTCTCACCGGCATCTATCGTCACGGGGAGGGAGGAAAACAAAAAAGGAAAAAATAACAGCATTCCAGGAGAAATATTTATGATGAGTTAAACCAATTGAATCCATAAAACTGTGAAGATCATTTACTCGCCACCAGTGCCGTGACAGTTGATCGACAAAGATGAATTTATGAAGTAGAAATCATTCTTAAGATGCCTTTTTCATCCATTAAAGTGGACCAGAAGTCTATCACAAGCTAGTTGGGGTGTGACGCAGTGGACCCCCTGGACAGCTCATCAGTCTATCGCAGGGCACACATAGACAGACAACCACGTCACCTTTTAACACTTTAAGGTCATCGGTAAAATGTTTTTTGTGGAATCTACAGGAAACTCATGGAGAAGCCCCACAATTTATGTCGAATCAAAGCTTTATTATTTAAGATACAAATAAGAATTTCAATGTCAAAGATGGTCAACTTCCTACAAAAACCCTTTTATTTTAAAGAAAAAATAAAGTTTTTTTTAATTGACAAATTGAAGCAAGAGTTAATAATGTCAAATTTCAGTTTTAATTTTAAAAAATGCAGAAGAAATATGTATTCTCTGTACCTCTTTCATTTCCTAACTTCTACACGGAAATATAAAATATGTTCAGCATAAAGCTCAACACAATGTATGGAGAGAATAAGGTTCATGTGTATATTCAGCGATATACAGTATATATATATAATATTGAATCACAAAAGTAGAAAAAAAAAATAAGATCAGGAAGCGAAAATAAACTAGCAAAATAAACAGCAATAGAAGACAAACACATTCTTTTAAGGGAGGTTTTAAAGGAGGTATTTAGTGGGAGAATATTATAACATGCCAATAAATCATGAGAAATCGATGTGTAATATAACTTATAATGTTTCAAGGGGTCAACTAGACAAAATAAATAATGTGTTAAATGAAGGTAAATGAACAAATGGAGAATAGATAAGGATATGTGTACTATGGAAAAGAGAAAACGTACCTTATTGTAATAATAACAACATCATTACTGTCCTGCCAACAGTCTAAGGCAGTGATTGGTTACTACCTTGGATCAACTACCACTGCCTTGAGAGCATCATAGGTGCAGCTGGTGCTATAACTGTTAGATTCATTCATTAGGGTCGTTGTTGTTGAAAAAAAAAAATCAGTCTCATGCACATGAAGAACAAGGACAACTTATCGAGTTTGTTTGCTTAGATTTCAGAAAAGATTCTTCCACTCTTTGTGCAGCGTCGATGCTTTAGACCAGTTGCTGCAGGAGAGATAGTTTTTGCCTGTTTAACCAATCACTGCCTTAGACTGATATTCGACACACCCACTTAATTTACATATGGACAACAACATTTAAAAATGTATAAATACCTAAATAAACAGAAGACAAAATGTATAATTGTATAAATAAAAGTCAAAATTTTACAAAATGTGTATTTATACGTAAAATAGCTCAATTCTCTGAAAAAATTTAATTTAACTAATTGTTATTTATTTATTTTGACACATTGATATTTATCCACACATTTATTTACACATTTATACAGTTTGTTACTTATCTATACATTTATACAATTAATATATATTATTTAAAAGTCATTTATCGTCCTTCATACTCGTGTGGCTAACTTTCAACACAACAAATGATATTTAAAACGTCTTAAAGTGACCTCATCCTCAGCCGTGACAATTTTCCCCCGATTCCATAACAGCATATTTTTTTTTTTATCCTGCCGCGTCGAGCGGTCGGCGTGAGCTTCTCCATCATTAGCATCCGTGTTTAAAGGCGACCCTGAAAAACAGCCATAATTCACGGGGAGCCATAAAGAAAATTGGACGTGGGTTTCGGTCCAGAGTTATCGTCCTTGGACGAGCAGCGCCACAGACAAGAAACAAACCATTATCACTCGGGTTAATGGCTTTGTTAATTCGGAGACATTAACAACTGCTCGCTCGTCCCCAATGAACGTGTCACGCCAGGCGGGCCGTGTATTGTTAAATGGGTTGCTAAGTAGATTGATTCCTGAGATGCGAAAGCGCAGCAGCGATGTAGGCGATGCGGGTTAATTAAACATTTACACACAAACACCCAACAATCTTTTTGTGCCGGCGCTAATTTATGACATCAATATTCACTTTCATCAGGTTCTTTTCTCTCTCTCGCTCTCTTCTCGGGCGAGGCAGATGCTTGTGTGCTTCCATCCTAATTGGCATCACGCCGCTTCATTGCGCTGCTGTTTTTTTTTCAAGGGGATGCTGGGTCTTTTGAGCATCGCCGTGCTCACCCATAATAGGGACAAAGTGGTCCCAGCACTGTGCACGGAAGAAGGGATCCGAGCACCTGCAACCCACACCTCCACCTCCTTTCATCTGCGAGCGGAGGAAGCATCCACGCTAATCATCTCTCTGAGCTCTGCCTACACACACACACACACACACACACACACACACACACACATGCAAGTGTACACATGTGTACACGGGAATACACACACACACAGGGTCCACAGCAGAGACTCGCACCAGAACAAATGTAGAAAGGGAGCGTCTGAAACCTCTCGGGCCACAAAAAAAGTTTCTCTTATTTTGGGTAGTTTCTCTGAGAAGGTATAGGACGTGTGATTGAAGAGTGTGAGCTACAGGCGCTGAAGACTTCCTTCTTTCATGTTTCCTCCGCTGACGACAAGAGAAGGAGGGAGAATCTGTCGCACACTGTATGTGCCTGTTCGTGTGTAGACGCCGGAAGATACAGTTACACTTTTGTTTAGATCTTTGTTTCTCCAGAGGTGATCAACTGTGACCTCTCACTTCATTCTTCACTCCCACTAAACCAATGCTGCTTGAGTCTGGTTCATTTTGTCAGCTCTCAAAAATGGGTAAAAATGCATTTTATATTAATTAATTAAGTTTACTTATTTGGATCAGAGCTGTCAACCATACATCTTTAGGGCATTTTTACCATTTTTTTTCATATATTTCAAACAGATTCATTATCAAAAGATGCGTTTTAATGTAATCTATGATGGGTTATTTTTATTAAATTATAATTGTTTATATAAAAAAATATTTGGACTTTACTATACCACCCCGTAACACTTGTATCTTCTTGCTACTACATAGATGCTGTATTTTTAAGTAACTTTTGCAGGATCCAAGGTCTCAAGCAGGCAACTTCACATTTTTCAGGAGCTTTTTATGGTACTTAGTTAGTTCTGTAAAGCTTAATCTCACTTTCCTGAAATTATAATTATACTGTTTTTTTTCCAACTGTAATGTAAAGTGAAGGACATTTTGTACATAACATTATACTAAAGACGTTGTATCTTCGTATATTTTGAAGATGAGAAACTAAATTACGTGAATCAACGATTAAATAGCATCGGTTTCATCTTCAGTATCGAATGAAGGGGAGACATTAAATCATTTTTAGATAAATATATGCTTGTTTTTGCGCTGCAATATTCTAGTTTTATTTCATTTTGTGTTTTTATTATTTTTTATTTGTAAAGCAACCTTGATTACCCAGAAATACATTTTTAAATTAAAAACGTATTATCATTATTATTACCATTATCATTATCATTATCGTTTTCATTATTATTATTGTTATTATTATTATTGTTATGTTATGATTATTATGATAATAATGTCTCAGAGAGAGTGCTTCTCATCTTCATGGGAGGATATGGAAAATGACACCTGGGTCTCAATATAACTTTTTTGCAGGTCAAACATGTTTCACACAAAGTAAATAATTGCATGTCCAAGATCATTGTTTGATTTTTTTCTCTTTTTAAAACCTTCTTTTTGCCATAAGAATGTAGGTCAGTGGAAATTACATCTGTAAACATCGATTTATTCCCTTATTAACTAGTGATGATGAAGCTCCATGAAGACGTGTCATGTTGTTTAGACGTCAGTAGGTGGCGTCAACTGTTTAAAAATGATGTGAACAGTTGTTCCAAACAAATGAAAATAGTGCAGAGACCGCCATCTAGTGGACTCTGAAAATAATGACACGGCTTCATGAAGCTTCATCACTACTTTTAACATCCAATGTGTCCATTTCACTGTAAGATCCTTGTTCCTGTCCTTCAAATGCTGTGGTTTTAGAGCAAGTCTTACTTCATTGTTTGAGTTGAACTTTCAAGTGAGAGAATCCAAAGTATTTTTCAGATGATTTACTGCAGTGAAGTCGAAGTGAGAAGAGCCTCGTCCGTCCTCCACGGCAGCATCAGTCGACCACGATGAATTCCGATCATCACTCCAGATGCCTCATTAAGTACGGATGTGTTTGCTTACAGCTTCGCCTAAATACCTCAAGAACTAGATGTTGTTTTTCTCTCCCTCTTTCAAGTTTTCCTCTCCTCCCTCTCTCTCGCTCTCTCTCTCACACACACACACACACACACACACACACACACACACTGACGAAGCCTCGCCAACTGCGGGCCCTGCTGGGTAAGATTCCTCCAGGCCGTTGTGTATCCACAACAGTGTCTCTCCCTCAGACATGTGGCGTGGGTAAACAACACGGTTAAGCCTTAAACAATGCGCGTCCCCCATGACTGCAATTATTTATGAAATCAAACACAATTCAGCTTCGTCGCCAAGTGGGACAGCTCTCCCCCGATCACTCCACGGATCTCTACCTTCTAATGCTCGGAGATTGCTTGCCAGGTTTGAGGCGGTGACTACCGACTCACTCGTTGTTGTGAGTGAGGATCGTGAAGATGATGATAAAAGCTCTGGACACTCCTCTGAGTTACTGTGGTCTCCCAAGATATTTGGTCGAGAACAGAGGTTCTACTCCGAGCCTTCACACGACCACTTTGTATAGAATGGGCCAAAAAACCAGCCCCTCAGAACTACTTAACTTCTAGTCCAACATGTCCCGATGGTATCTCAGAATATATCAGCAACAATCTCCTCCATTTTGCTGCTTCAATTCATTACAACTGCTGTTTATTTTTCTTCTTCTGCTATGCTTCCCTAAAACAGACCTTACATGGTCCAGTTTTAGTTCTCTCAAGCAGGATCTTAGAACATATTTGTTGATATTGAAGTGTCTTTTAAATAGATCTTGGATTCTATTGTATCATCAGTGTGTGTCTGTTTGTACAAAACTCTCTTTTCATTGAAATGTTTACAATAAAAAATGAGCTGAAGCCCCGCCCACTGAAAACGCATGTTTTTTATGGAGCTAAAATGTTGTTTACCATAATCAAACCCATTCTGCTGTGATTGTTCAAGCATCAAGGTACATCACCTAGCATCATTAATCACACAAGTCTCCACCTCCACGGGACTCGTATAAAAAAAGAAGCAGGGCGTTCATCGATGCTTCAGGAGGAACAAAACCCATAATTATGTCATAATGGACTCCGCTCTCGTAACCTCTCTTTCGCCGAGATTTCAGATGGGGGGAGAACTTTATAAAGTATTGATTTTAAACATGGTTAGCATGAGAGACTTACTGCATCTTGGAGAAGAAGACTTCAACATTTGAAACATGTGAGTCAGGAGAGTTGGAGTTTGATATTAGTTGCCCTTTAAGGAAATAGTACATGAGCAACGCAGGTCCCTTGGAAGTAGACAAAAGTGGCCCCGCCTGTATTCATTTATGGGTAGAACTTGTTATGTGGAAATGTTTTATAGGTTTGTTTCAAATTTCTGTCTTTATAGTTAAACATTCTGACGATTAATGTTCAATTAATTCAATAAGTAATGGTTACCAGGGTCACAGGAGCATGTCCCAGCTACATTGTGTGAGAGGCAGGGGACACCCTGGACAGCCACACAACCTTTCAAACAAACAGACAATGTTTGGACACTGGGAGGAAACCAGAGTCCCCGGAGTAAATCTATGCGACCATGGGTAGAACATAAAAAAGTCCACTCAGAAAGGGTTGCCTGAAGCTGGAAGTGAACCAGCAACCTTCTTGCTAACGACAACGCAAGATTAATATTTGATCATTCAAAATAATTTTTCTTCAATTATTTCTCCATTTTTCATTCAAAATATGTCATTGATTTATAAAACGTTGCATAAACATTGTGATTATAAATCAAATGATTTTTAATGATAAAAAAAAAACACACCTAACTGTACCATTGCTTTGTCTTATTTCACACATCTGTGTTTCTTTTCAAACAATAATCACAAATAATGAAATCCCCCCCCAAAAAAAAAAATTGTTGCTCTATTTTTCCAAGTGTTTGCATCGATACAAATGTCATTCCAACCCTGGAATGCTGCAACGGTCAAAGTAAATGATCTGAAACGTCTCATCGCTGCAACGATCACCTGGAAAAAAAAGTGTGGCTCGGGCTGTCACTGCCGGTGACTTATGTTCCAGCAACGTCTCCATCCTTCAGCCTCGAGGCCGGGTTTTGATCCCGGGCCGGGGTGAGGAGGCTACAGAGGCATCCGTGGGCTGTAGCCTGCAGTGGAGCCGCTGCTGCCGCTGCAGACGCTCGCTTTGTTGCTGCCGTGAAGAACTCATTAAACAAGAGACGTGTCCACGCTGACACGTTTTTTTGGTTTTGAGAGGAAAATTAGAGAGGTGGGCCGGTGGTGGAGGTCGTTCATCAGAGGGAAAAATGCTGGAGTTCACACCCACTTAAAAGAGATTTCGGGACTTTCATCAAACTCTCGTTTCTCAACAGTGTCAAGGGAGACAGGTCGATGTTGGAACAGGTTTGCACTTCATCACGAGGCCATGGATCCAGTGTTTGCATTCAGTAGTTCAACTAGAATCAAATAGAATTCATTCACGAGGAGGATTTTACCTTTAGCCACCTGAGGGTGTCAGTAGAGAGCCCTGCTCCAGCAACATAACAAAGATGGCGTTGACTGCTGCGGTTTAATTCATAAAGTGACTCATGTAACTCATTTTATAACTTTTTTAATTACTCTAACCTATATGTATGTATTTCACATAAATATTTTTAAATATATTCATTTAATTGACATCAACCCTAATTTAAAAATGGCATCCTTACATTTTAATATATTGTTTGATTAAATTAAAGTTGGAAAAAATGTTTAATACATTGTATAGCTAATTGTTGATGATTTCAACTACATAAATGATTATAAACAGGAAAAATATATTCGGGGTTTCAAGCATTTTTTCACCTAAATCGAGTGGGTTTGTTTTGACGAAAGCAAGAAAATAATTACTTTAACAAACTATTAACAAACTATGTGCAAATTACTTTTTAGATCTTTATTCAAACAAACCTTGAATCAGTTAATTTACCTCCTGCTAATAATATTTAATAATAATAATAATATATATTAACAAAAGTTATAATGTATTTTTTTTAATTCGTCAAATTAAATTATTGTTCATGTATTACTTAATATGAACCAATTTGAAATGTTGAAATGTTTTAGATTATAGAAAATACAAAAAATCAATAAAATATATACATTTGTGCATAAATATATATTCATCTATTCAACATAAAGAGCAAAATAAAACTATATTTATAAAAAAGTAACGTGTAAAATGTCTATCTATTCTGCATTTCGTTGCAAATTAATTACAATGAATATAATTTAAAAAAGTATAATTTTATGATCATTTTTATGCAGATCTCGATAGGATCATAACTTAATTAATAATATAGCTTGATATTATATAGTTTCACATAACACATAGGTATAGAGTCGATGTTCAGTGATCTAAGAGAAGCTAAAATGAATTGATAAATAAACATATAAAACCTTTAAAGGGCGGAAAAGGAGGTGACAAAAGATGGTTTTGAGAAATAACGTGTTTTACACCTTAGTTTGCGATTATTTGTGCTGACACGGCGCCGAAATATCTATTGTCTCGCGTCTCATAAATCACCGGCGGAAGATAAATATGGGAGGGCGACTAAATTAAATGGTACTTAGCCTTGTGAAGTGACTGTAATAGATCTGAGGAGGAGGTTTTTCGAAGGAACAAGGAGGTCTTGCGTCCTCCCTTCTGTAGCCACCCCTCGATGATCTCCCCCGAAAACACAGAGGAAACCAAAGATCACAAGGAGAGCTGCTGGATCTCATTAGCCGCTCGCCGAGCTCTCCCATCCTTTTACACGCTCCTCCTTGGGAATACGGCGAGAAGGCTTTGTCTGCCGCGTCCCAGAGCTCTTGTCAAAAACCTTCTTAATTATGATTAATTACGTGCACATAGAAATCACCTCTTCCCACGTTTACAAATAATGGAGGACTCTTGTTAAACACCGGTGATGGGTAACATTCCAGCTGGGTTTTTTTTTTTTTTTTTACTCTTCTAGAAGGAGCTCCGAGCGTCCTCGCTCCAGGCTCCAGGTTCTCCCTCAGAGGGGCCCGAGTGTTATGGATGCTGTTTACGGCGCTGCTATGACAAGTGTGAAGGGCAGACGTGGTGGAAGACGCTCGTCCGTCATCGGGGGGGTTGTAAAATGACCCGGCATCGCGACCTATTTATCATTCTTCTCTGCTAACTTTTGTAAACTCGTTGAATTTGGGCGAAGACGACGGTAGGGGGTGGTTGTTGTTATGTGAAAACACTTCTTATGAGATCAAATTATGTTTTTGTTGTGCCAAAATTTTCCTTCCTTTTACTAATGACAGAAGTTTTCCCCTGCAAGTTTGTCAAAAGTAGGGGAAAAAAAAAAAAAAAAAAGAGAGGCGCAGAAGTGAGTGACAGGAGGCAGACTAATGATAAGGTTTATAAGTTTTGATGGTTTTTAACGGCCTTTCTGGAGGAGCCGCGACACATCACTGAGACGAGCTTCGAGCTGCACCAAAGAACAATGTGCCTTTGAGAGACACGCGGCGCACAGAAGCCGCCTCGTCCTTCCGCCTTCCTTGCCGCGCATGCTTTATAGCCGACAATAAACCATTTTAGTGCAAAATAAATTGGGATCGTATTGAAATGCTGCCGCTATATATGTCATCGAAGACATACAGTTATTTTTTAGCAAAGCTGGGGCCGTGGTTTATCACCGCCCGCGGGTCCGATGCACACCGTCGCGTCCTCGTGCTCGGTTAGATTGTGAAGGTCAGAGTTCTCAAGACTTTTATGGCTGTTTAACTTTGGAAAATGATCACACACGCCAGCGCGCCGCTGATATACGACGCTCGCCTCGTCTTCCCCTCCGTCTTTATTTGGCAGGAACCTGAGGAAGGGGGGAATGATTCATGCATTAAAATCAATGTGTTTTATACTACAAATGGAGAATAAATTCAAGAAGACACTCTGATTAAAGACGGGCGCGTGGTTGATGTCATTTCTTGAAAGCAATTAACTCATTTCTTTTGTATAATTAGCTTCAAACATCCCGGAGGAATAATTCTCGGCGACATCTCAAGTCCAATTAAAACCCAAATGATCATCAACGTCACATTCTTGAAGCAACGCTACGTAACATTTTCACGTTTTTTGTTCATATTCTCTGTGATGATTGATTCACTTTGAAGAGTCTGTGAGGGTCACATGACCAGCAAACTTCCTTAAAGCAGTGGGTGAGAGACAGTTCATTTAAATATATAAACCTAAAAATATTTTTTTAACTAACAAAAAAGTTATAGCGTTCTGTAAACAAATTCACATGCGGTATATGGCAAAGGCGCAAAGAACAACCACAGCAAATAAACTGTAGTTACACTCTTCTGACACTGGGGGGAGCCAGAAACAATCGTTTCACTCTTACATATTGCTCCTTTATCATAATCAATCACAATTAGAAAATGATGTTCAAGGAAAGAGTAATAGTCATCGACACCTGCAATGGTTTGAGTGATGTCATCTGCTGTGATGTCACTAAAGAAAACTGTGTCTTAGTAATAGCCATTGTGGAATAGGCATTAATCCTACATATTAAAAGTATTTTGAAACACTAAGGTAACGCATGGTAACAATTAATAAATGAATAACTAATTTATTGACTGCTAAAAATCTGTAAAATGGATGTTGTTTGTATGAACTCTTGATTACCATCCTAGCATAGCATTTAGTCTAGCATTTAAAAAGTACTTTAATATGACTAAAAACTGGTAAAATGCATGCATATTATTAAGTGATTTACAAATGCAGTTTGTTGAATTGAAATGTATTTAAATGTAGTTATTTTGGCCTTTAAAAAATGTTTTGAATAAATAATAATAGCATACAAAGTTAAAAATCCACTTTCAGAATAAGCATATATCTTTATTTTGTTTCGAGAACGTGTAGATAGAAACACCGAAAAACCTTTTTTTTTTCAATCGTTAAACTGGTGCCTGTGTTAAAGAGATGTTGGATTTATACGTACTGAATCATAATTTCATCTGTTTCTGTTCCAAACATCTGTGTGTAGACAAATTCACATGCGGTACAAGGCAACGGCGCAACAATCACAGCAAATAAACTGTGGTTACACTGTTCTGACACTGGGGGGAGCCAGAAACAATAGTTCCAATCTTACATATTGCTGCTTTAAAAAAAACAATCACAATTAGAAAATTATGTTCGAGGAAAGTCGTCAGTGTCTGCAATGTTTCGAAAACATAAATAGAAACACCAAAAAACACGCTTTTTTCAATCGTTAAACTGGTCCCGGAGTACCTGCTAATGCAGGTGAGAAACAAGTAAAAAAAAAGGTGTTGGATTTATGCGATCTGAATCTTGATTTCATCTGTTTCTGTTTCAAACATCTGTGTTAAAGACACTTCTGTCATTCTAGAACAAACGCTTCACTTCTCCTGCGCGAGTCGAAACAAGAACTTTAATGAAGCGCTCTAATCAGATTATTAGCATATGAGAAAGAAAAGTTTTTCAGAACAAAAGCTTGAGGGCGGAGAGTTTCTCCCTGAAACGGCAAGGTGACATTTTATTTCTCACTGCTAATTGATGTTCTGCTGATTAAAGCAGATTTTATGCAGCAGCACCAGGGGGTTCTATTTCTGTGAGCGATGGGTTTGCAGGCAGGAGTTGCACCAGAGTTACACGACACCGACGACTCCGGTGTGTGTTTGAAGTGTTGCGTCAGAGAAGCAGATGAATGTGGAAAGTTTAAAGACATGAATAGATAAGGAAAGGAAGTTTTTAGTTGTTTTAAGTTGAGTTTTTTAAAGGCCTATTTTGGTCAGACAGATAGTGGTGTGGATACTTTAACACGCAGCAGTTAAGGTGATGTCCAAGGTGTCACTATGACATGTCAGATTGTCTAAATTACCAGGTTAACTTCTGCTTATTTACCTCAAATAACATGACATGCCAGAGTTATTATGACCTAAGAAGGCCTCTGTATCCCTTAAGAAACTTTATTTAAATATTACCAGCTTTAGTTCAACACAACAAATCATCAATTACTGACACACGGACTATATTTTATTAACATTTGTACGATAACTTCGGTTTGAAGCGCAAACATTATTTCTTACTTCCTCTTCTTTTCGTCAACTCCCTGCCCTCTTGTGGTCATAAGAAGTATTGCTAATACTTAATAAAATAAATAAAAGCAATTTCCCTAGAAGATCTCTAGAGGGATCAATAAAGTTTATCTATCCATCGAATAAAAACTCATAAAAGAGGCTTGTTCATTCAAAAGGGCCATTGCACATTTTAAATGTGACAAAATGTTGAACAAAATCTTTTCTTCTTGGCCACTTTGTTTACGTTGCACTTCTTTTTACGCAGGCTTTTATGTGTCACCTTCTTTTCAACAGCATTCAAAAATACAGATCTGACGTTTACTAAAATGATTATGTGTATCAGGTGTCTGACTGAAAAATGACAGATTTTCCCAGATTTGATCGTTCTTAACCATTGTGTTATCTCAGGGTCAAGGTGACCCAAAGGCCCAAAAACAAATGTCAAAGTGATCGCCCGCACTGTCTTCCATGAATATGTACGCTGAGTTTGTTCACCTCGACCCAGAGACAACAAAAGGCATACTTCATACACATTTGTTTTAGGGCCTTCAGGTCCCCTTGACCCGGACATAAGAAGGCTCTAAAATAGAGTTTGGCTGAAAAGGGGCGCTAAGTAGACTCTGCCTTTTTAGGAGAACCTTAAGATCGAGCAAAACCCTTTCACAGACGAGCAGTATGGAGGTTTATTGATGTTCTTAAGTGTCTTTTCGGAGGACGTTCGTCCCTTAGTTGCCTCACTTCGACGAATGGACATTACCCAAAAAAGAACAAGATTATTCTGAAAATAATACCAACCCTTAGTGGACATGAGTGTGAATAGAAAATTAGTCAAGTCTGAGTTAACTATCACTTTAAATTCTAGTGTGTAAAATTCCCACACTATTGAATGCATCATTCGCATATGACGATATGTGAAGCAAAAGTTTGTGTGTTTCTTCCTGTCTTGTATGTAAACATGTTGATGTTGCAGTGTGTAAATCCCAAATGGTGAGTGTAATGTTGTTTTACTGATTTATTAAACTCATCTACCGATTCGATCTTACGTTTCCTTAATAGTGAAAGATCTTAAGCTGAGAGAAACTCTAGGAACATATTCTTTCACAGCGATCTTAAGTCATCAAGTAAGTTATATTTATAGAGTGCTTTTCTAGACCAGGGTCACAACAATTAAAACAATACTCAATAAAATATATGCTTAAAAGGTCAAGACACCACCGAGACAAACACAGGAGTCTCAGAGAATCAAGGAAAAGCCTGTACAAATGAAAGGGTCTTAAGATGTTTCTAGAAGGAGTCAGTAGATCAAACAGAGATGGTTCCAAAGCTAAGGAGCAACAGCCTGGAAGGATTTCTCTCCTCTGGTCCGAGAGCGCGTTCAGGAACCATCAGTAGATTCTGATCCACAGACCTCAGAGCCCGAGTTGGGGTGCAAGTCTGGATCAGATCACTGAAGGAAGGTGTGACCATGAATAGACCTATAAGTAAGAACCAGAATTTAAAAATTGATCCTGAAAGCAACTGGCAGCCAGTGAAGAGATTGAAGGATCAGAGAAATGTAAGTTCTTCTACTAGAGCAAGTCAGAATACCAATCTTAAGAGCCCAAAAGCATCCTAACCGGTCTGGGTAACACGACCAATGACTCTTGTAAGTATCAAAGGGTAACAAAATCTAAATAGAAGACTTTACTTTGTACTTCTTTAATGAACAGTTTATCATGTTTTCTACTCAATGTGTTAGATGCTGCATCAAGGATTATATTTGTCAAGTTGTGTGTGTTCGGACCACAACTCTGCCTAAACATGAAAAGGGCTTGACCACTTGTCGAAGGATGCAAAGGACAACTCGATTCTCTTTCTTTGGTTTTTATTTTCTTCTGATGATTTCAGTCGAAGATTCCAGTTCGGAATATAATTGACACGAAAGAATAGGTTGAAAACCTTTAAAACAGAAACATGCATTAGTTTTAATACATTTCAATAAAGGTCAACGTTTTGTTAAATAAAATGTTCATATAACTTGCTTTTCCAACCAAGTTTACAAAATGATTTAAGTACGTGCTTTAACGATCCGTTTTAAGTGCAAACCAAAAGACAAAATTCAAGCTTAAATTAGCTTAAACAAAAGTATCTTAATAAATTATTAGCACTCAGGAGCAAACATAATCCTCATTAAAATTAGTTTCTTTCCTACCAGTTGCATCTTCTTGGTGATTAGGAGCTGTGGTCATGTTTTCAGGAGCAGGTGAGAGAGACAACATTTAGGCCATGCTGTTCTGGTGGGTGCGCAGGTGAATTCGGTCCTACCGGCAACACAGGCCAGGATGTTGGTCCCACCAGAGTCTTTTGCACATGTTCGCCCTCTTCTGGTTTGGAGTGCAATTGAGTCTTGACTTGACAATATTTATGATGCTCAAATATAACAACATTATTAATAGTGGAACAAACCAACAATTTGAGCTCGGCCTTATTAAACCTTGTGTTGTGTAACTGTCTGCATGTAAATGACTTGTTATCATCTCAGGTCTTCGCTAAACAACGCGCGCCGTTCATCATTTGTTTGAGCAAAGCAGACTAATAATTCAACTGTGCCGCCTCACTTATTTATGGAAGTGTGCAATTGATAAAATGCCAGGAAGGAGTAATCTTATAAAGCACCTCTCGCACAAACCTCTTTGTCAGAATAATCAACACAATCTGCATAATTTACATTACTTACTTAGATGCACACAGAGCCCGGGCTTAAAGTAAAGAAGTTTGTTTTCTCGTGTTTGTGCCTATTAGCCACAAATTAATTAATCCCACCATCCGAAGCTTCATTAAGCCACCAGCGATATTAATGCATCGTCTGTTTCCCAGAATGCAGCAGGAAGTGGCGCGGAAGCGCTTTTGTTTTCACAAACATAATCACATTTTGTTGCAGCGCCACGAAATAAACGCCCCGCGTTGGTGTTTTAATGTATTCCGGAGCTGTTTGGATTCTCGCTGGAGGAGTCCGCGGGGAGGATTTCTGAGTTCACGCAGATATTTGTTCGTAGGATGCGGACGGTTGTGAAGCTGCTGACGAGTGAATATTGACGCCGCGTTCATCTCTGCAGAAAGGCCGGTCCGGAGCGACACCGATCACACAATGACCGGCGTCTCGATGCTCGTTCATTCAGCTTCATTTCCTTCGGCCTTTTTAGCGGCTCCTATCCATCAACCACGTGAGAACTCCGGCTCCTCCATTTAATATTGTTTGTTTTGTTGTTTGTCAACACGACAGAAAGGAGATTTTCTAAAGTACCCCCCCCTCCTCAACCCACCCTCACCACCCTCCTCCTCTGTACCCCGGTGAAGAATACACACAGCGTTGCCATGGAGCTCATTGATGTGCAAATGTATCCATTTAAATATTTTTAAGAGGATCAGCTCAGATTACGCCAAAGTTTGACAGAGATAATTCGATGGCTTGTGTAGCAGCTTTGTTTGCGGAGACCATCATTCAGGGCACGTCGGACCACCTTCACAAACCACATAGACTTTTTAATGAAGTTTACTTTTGAGAAAATGGGCTTTTTCTTTCGCGCTATTATGAGGCTGGAATCTGCAGACTTCGCTTTAGTAAGTTAATATTTTAGTTATGTAATCCCCCCCCCCGAGGGTTGAGGAGAGATTTTTTTTTATTTAATAAAATAAGAGGAGAAGTTTAAGTTAACACGCTTCCATTAAACAAGTCGGCATATACGTGGCATCAATCCAACGGATATATTTGCTTCTTTTTTTTTCTTGCATTATGGATAAACGCACCATGGAGACCCCCCAGTATTTAGGACAAGGGAGAAGAGCTTAAATATTTATGCCTAAGCCTCTCGGGGCCCGCTATTAGTAGTAAAATGTTTTACTTTCTGAGGCTGTCACTCCGCTCCGGCTCCCATTAACAACCGGGCTGACAGAGACCTCTGGGTCAAACACTTTGAGGCAACAAAAGACCCCGATGAAATCACTCACCGAGACCCAAATTACTTCTGTGTCATTGCTGAACAATATTTTCTCCCCACAGCATTCCTCCCTCTGTTAACGCCATGACCCTTCCCTTCTACATGTGGACGGATTGTTTGTCTACAACACTGTGGGGGGGGGGGCGAGAGAAGTTCATGGACAATGTTCCCGGACTGTGTCGGACCGCCGCAGTGGCAGGCGAAAACCCCTCCCTCTGTTTTGTTGTGCTTTGTGGAAAAAGTTGATAAGAAAGGGTTGTAAATGGAGATGGGCAGTTGGAAATGAACATGTTGGGGTGGAGCGGTGGAGCGGGAAATCCAAATATACAAGACCTCAAAGCAAACTGAGAGAAAAGAAAGAGAGTTGATGTTGGAGGGAGGGAGGGGGGGACGCAGGTCTGACACTCACCACAGGAGAAATGAAACAGTAAATTCAAGACAAAGCTTGTGGTTTCAGCTGACAAAGACAAAACCAACTAACAAATACTATTATAAAGTTATGTATAATTTAGATATTATAAAGAAATTCACCATTTTACGCCAAACAACAACTTAACCCTTAATTTTTCACTACAGTTCTATTTTAAAAAGCATTTTTTTATAACCTTCAATCTGTATCACACGTCTAACTTAGCCTACAAAATACCTTAAATTCAAGTTTTTCTTTTCAATGTTTGTAAATGATGTTATTTAAATGCAGCCATAAGTTCACTAACGTATCTAGCTTCAATTAACAAGCTCTAGAAAATGTGAAATTGAATATCAAATCTATCATTTTTAAACAATTTTGTCAAGGACATAGAAAATTACATTATTTTTTAATAATGCTTGATAATGAGTGGAGCGAAAGTATAAAGTATCATGACATTCTATTCTATATTAATTATTGTATTCTTGTCTTTGAACTATGTTCTTTATCTTAAGACTTGGATTGTGTGATCTTGTACTTTCTTTTTATAGAAACTTAGTTCTTGTTCTTATTTTTTATTTTTATCAATTATCATCAGTATTTCTGTGTACTAATTGGGAAAACAATTTACCAATAAAGTTCTCTCTATCTATCTATATATATAATTTTATACATGTATCCCGAACCCTTGCAGGAGCCAAGGTCTCAAGCAGGCTAGTTCTCACACATTTAGACCGGATTCTTTAGAAAATATTCATCCTGTAACATAAATTTGTAGAAACCATTCATAGTGACTTATCTCTAAAGTTAACATTTTCTAGTTTAGTTTTTTGCGATTGCTTTTTTTTTCCATAACTCACCGCTGGGTAACACGCTGTATGTTTCCACAAATACAATTGACATTCTTTACACCTCCAATTAAATAAAAAATTGAATGTCATTTCAAAGTTTCAACTGAAATAAATGTTTGCATGATGTGTATCCATTACAAGCTGGTAGAAGATAATATTAAAGTATACCTGAGATAGGAAACTATTTAGTGCCATATCTTAGACGTAGGTAAAATAATAAATAATAATAATAATAATAATAACAATAAAAGGAAATATCATTTGTAAAATGAGATTTAATAATCTTAATAGTTTATTTATTTGACCGTACATAGAAGGGTAGCTAGAAACCTAAGATGCTTCTTGGTAAAATGTACAGTATCAACTAGTTTAAGAACCTCCACGTAAAGAGACCACCCCTATATCTCTGTGAGGGTCCCGGACACAGAGTGGGCGTGGAGGAACCTCTTCAGTCCTAGACACACATGAGTGCATATTTGGTGGCCCTGGTGGTAAAGAGGAAATGGATAGAGGAGCAAGAGAATGGAGGTGGACTGACCTGGAACAGGCCACTGTGTTGTGTGGTTGACCACCTAAATCCATCCTTACACACTTTTCATTTATATTTAAGAGCAAATAAAACTAATTGTTTAAAAAATCAACATCCAAATGAAAAAAGTCATTCACCTTAAGATCTATCTTGATAATCTTCACTTCTCCATGTGTGGAGACCAAGTCTATCTTCACGCGTCGACGCTCCTCAGTCTCGCTTCTAAATGTGATATGAAACCAAAAGTCAATATTTGTTCTGGGCTTGTTTGGTAAATAATCCTGAAACCGGGGCCTGCTTGTGATGAAGTGGCTGAGATCTGATCAAGCAAAAGTGAAGATTATCCCTCAAGCTGGATACGATCAGCGAGAGAATGATTGGCTTTCAGCCGAGCTAACGAGCAACATGAAGAGAGACACAATCGGATGAGCCGCGAACAGAATCCGAAAGGAGCGAGAAGGCAGGGGAGATCCAAATCCCCTCTCAACCCTGAGTGGGTGGTCCCTTCACTGTGGGTAACCGTGCAGTAGCCAAGCATTCGCTGAGGTTTTTTTTTTTTTTTTTTTTAAAGGAGGACGGGCTCTCCAGACGCAACATTCAGCCTACATCCACAGAATTAGATTCATGCTACACTGACTTTATTTAAACTCAGGCTCCGGGCAGCGGCAGTGTTAAATGACAGGCTTCTCCTTCTTTTTTTTTGAGGGGGGGGGGGGGTCTTTCTCTGGATTAAAGGATGATTCAGGAGATGGAGGGAGAATGGTGTTTGAAAGAATTCAGTCAAGGAGAAAGAAGTTTATGTGAAGAAGTAACTGAGAGTTGCCAACGTGGTTTAAACACAGTAGACATGCTGTGGAAATGCAGCATCTCTTCGGGTCCTCTGGAAGAAAATCTTTCACGATCCTGAAAGCCTCATTCCCAGAGGATTGGACCGTTTAATTTGTGCCGTTAAAATTTATTTTTGCGGATAAAAGTCACTTTTTGGTGCATGAAGTGGAACAGAGTAGTGAAAATATTTTTCTTTAAACAAATTCAAATATTAAGTAAGTTGTAAAATAGCAATTTTAAGAGATGACAAAATAAGGACAAATATATAAAGCTATTTATATAAAATAATAAAATTTAAAACAGTGAATAAAAAAAGAACATTTTGTTAATGGAATTCCAATTTTAACAGACTAATTAAATAAACAAATAAACAGAAAGAGATAAAAGGTTGTTTTTTTAATAGCATCATTGCTTTATTTTAATCAATACAATGACAATAATTAGGAGATATAAAATAATAGCAAAACAAATATTGTTATATTAAAAATATATTTAGAAAATTTCAAATAGAATAAAAAGCTTATATAACAAACCAAAATATATCTTCATTAAATTAAACTAATGGTTAATCAGCTCCATTAAATAATTAAATAATTAATAATATGTGCAATAAATTAAAATGTAGGCAATAATTAAAAAAGAGACTTGTTATACTTAAGTTAAGGTAACTTAAGTAAATCTTGACTTCTAGAAGACTAGAAGTCCAGCAGAGTTACTGTTTGGAAAGGAAGTCTATAAAAGAACAGAACGGTCGATTATCAAAATATCAAACAAAGATTGTGTTTACCAACTGACGCTTCAATGACGGCGAGCCTGGGAGTGAAAAGCCTCCTCGCCCGTAAGCCCATGAGAAATGTTTGAGTTGGCCCCACAAGTCATGCATTTGAAAGATTTCAAAGAAACCTCCAATTAAAAGCAACAAACAAGTCTTTGGAATGCGAGCTCACACAATTAAAAGTGTTTCATGAGTGTATTAGAGGAATAAGTTGTGAATTAGCACTTTGAATACACAAGGCTGTTCTCATCCCCGGGGCCTTTCACTCATCCATGATGCCGAGGCAAAGAGTCCTTTTTGAAGTCGGCCGGGTCTCTTTCTTTTCTCGCCCTCACTCCGAGCAAAAGAAGATTGAGTCGGCCTAATCTGCTGCTTGTACATTTGAATGTCTTCTGCAAAGAGCTCATCCTGGCCGCCTGATAATGGCCCAGGTGCAGAGACAGTGGCCCCGGCTAACTTTGTCTCCGTGGGGGCTGTAAATCATGGGGGAAGCCCACCCTTTGAAGATACCAGCTTGCTCTCCCTGCTGATTTGTGACCCCTTCCAGCCCCTGCGCTACGCTCCCGCCGACCACAGAGGGCGTCAGAAGGAAGCGGACCCATGAACTCGAGGACCCTCCATCAAGCTTCACGACACACACTCCAACGAGGGGCTCCTGGATGCCAAAGGTCAAGTGGAAAGTTGTTTGCGTCGCTAAGATGTGTCGGTAAAACGGGAGCAAACAAACTCACAATGGCGTAAACAACACACAGGGGAGAGTCGGAACTGATGCTAAAACTCGCTCCGTTGTCCACTTTCCAATCCGTTTGAGGGCCACAATTCTATAAGTATATTTCAACTGTTAACACAGTTTAATGATTTTTCTGGTAGGAGAGTATGTTGTACTGTGTGTGATTTATTTTGGAGCCAAAAAGATTAGTTTGAAGCTCTTTTAGGCAACATAACAAGACTTTGCCGCAGGTGTGACACATTATTGAGCTTATATTATTACATTAAATCACATTATATTACATTATTGAACACATAATAACGTTTATCTGTTAATTATAAGAGATACTTGTGGACAAAGCGTGTTAAACGACTGATGATTAACTATAAGAAAAATAGATATTTGGCAAAACGACCACATCATACCAAAAACTACTGACATGTATCTGCGTTTTTTTCCCCAAAAAACATTTCATTATCTTGAGTCTACTGACTTCTTCAAGAAAAATCTTTTGAAAAGAAAAAACATTTTTATTCGTGCAGGCTTTTCCTTGATTTTCTAGAACTCCTGTGTTGTTCCGGGTGTTAACTTGACCTTATAAGTACATATTTTATTGTGTATTGTCTTGATTGTTTAAGCGCTTTGTGACCCTGGTCTGGAAAAGCGCTATATAAATATAAATTACTTACTTACTTATTATCACTTTTGTTTTGTACACAAAATGACTGGAAGGAGACGTTCATGTTAAGAGAGAAATACATTTTTTCTACTCAAAGGAGAAAATGAAAAACAGTATTTTAAGATGTACTTTAAAAACATCGACTAAATTTTACAGGATTTTAAATATTGAATATATTTTAATAGTGCTTGACAACGACATCCATGAATAAAATCCTTCTTACATTTATGGGATTTATAGTCGAGCTTGCAGGTTCAGGATACATCCTCCAACTAGTGTTAATATTTAATTTACATTTTCAAAAAATGTAACTAAAAGTGAGCCATCAGTTGCTTCTTCTGTCCGAAATGTCAAAATGTAGTTTTAGGTAATGATACAATAATGACCGTGTATCACTGTACAGTGTGTACTGAAGCTCATAGCTAAAGAACTACACACAGACACACAAACAAAGCCTGGGCTTAGCGATTGTTGTCTACAGTGGCATCTAATGATGGCTGAGAAAAGAAATTAGTCGGCCATTGCGCGCTCTCTTTGACGTGGTCATTGAGGTGGCCCGAGTTCAGCCCTGTGTAGCTACACTGGTTTGCATTCCCCTGTTTGTCATGTAGATGCTTATTTACACTTGTTGTCAGGGACAGGCTGGAAGCACAGCAGTGGCTTCCACCGTGGACCGGATAACAATGAGCGGCGGGGAGCAGCCCGGCGAGACATTTAGCCACAGAGAGGGACTTTAATACCTCTTAGCATGCACACAAACATCCCCAGTTGTTTCCTATGATTTACATGATTGATTATGCCAGGATCGCAGTGTAACTTCATACCGCTCTTGTTTATCAGTAAGTATCAAGTAGTAGCTTATGTGAAGAGCATGTGGCAAAACAGACAAAATGACACGGAATGCCTGAATGATTTCGTCAGTGTCATAGCTATTGATTTAAAAACTCAAATCTTTATGGTATTATCAAGAAAACCATTACAAAATGTCTGTATATAATCCTGTCTTAATTCAATATGTTATGAGATATTTAAAGTCTGTTTACTGTGGCGTTATTGCACGAAACTTAATTTGATCAAGAAGATAAAGAGTAAGTAAGTAAGTAAGAAATATTTGTAGAGCGCTTTTCTAGACCAGGTTCACAAAGCGCTTAAAAAGTTGAAACAATACCCAATAAAATATATACTTAAAATGTCAAGACAACACCGAGACGAACACAGGAGTCTCAGAGAATCAAGCAAAAGCCTGCACGAATAAAAGTGTCTTAAGATGCTTCTTGAAGGAGTCAGAATAACTCAAAAAAATAATTGGACATTTTTCAATTAAACTTTTAGAAAATACCATATTTAGAAATCGTAAAATGTTTTATGGGTTTATTTAGATATAGGATGGTTTGGGAAGGTTTTGGTCAGAGTTAGTATAAGCCCCAAAACTTGACCTTATAAAACACATTAAACATTGAGTCACTAAAATGTGATTTCTTTTTAATGAAATTTTGGGAAAGGAATAGTTTTTTTTTACGCGACAGCAAGGACAAACAGGGGTAGGCAATACTCCAAAAAGCTCCAGTTCCTCTTCCTGCATCTCTTCAGCATCAGTATGTCATACCATTTTAGTATCAATCCAATACTTGCAGTTGATTTTGTATTGATGTCTTTGGATCAATAGAGCTAATGTTACAACTCTAGGTCTTTAGATTAAGTCCAGGAACATGAACCTGTCATGCCGTGAAACAGAACAAATCTTGAATTCTAAAAGTTGTATTATTTTATTCTTTGTTTTATAAAGGAAAGTTAAGTGAGCTCCTTGGCAGGGGTATGTGCTGTCCCACAGATTTTTTTTCAATTATTATTTTTTTTTAATCTTCCTTATCTGTCCTCAGTGTATAGATAGATAGATAGATAGATAGATAGATAGATAGATAGATAGATAGATAGATAGATAGATAGATAGATAGATAGATAGATAGATAGATAGATAGATAGATAGATAGATAGATAGATAGATAGATAGATAGATAGATAGATAGATAGATAGATAGATAGATAGATAGATAGATAGATAGATAGATAGATAGATAGATAGATAGATAGATAGATAGATAGATAGATAGATAGATAGATAGACCTGTTTTTAAATTATTTTCCCGTAAACACTGTGTCATTATTAGCAAAATACAATTTTCTGTCCGATAAACCAAACTTATGGACTAAATTAGAGTCAAAGAACTTTGAAGTTTCTACATAGAGGGAGGATAACGGTGGTGATATGTTCCTTTAAAAGAGCTTCCTTCGCACTTTCACTGGATTTCGTCATCTCGTTCATTTGCATAATAATTTAATGAGCCCCTCCAAAAAAAAGTTTAAAAAGCAGGACATGTCAAGACGTTTTTCTTTGTATCATCATAAACTGAAGTGCCGACCAAAAGTGTTATGAAAGAGAGGATATGCACGGGTGTTATGATCCGGTTCCACTTCCTAGTCCATCACGGTATGACCTAAGATGGTGGTAACAAAACTCTTGAAAGTAATCTGCAGTCTTTCTGGGTTTGCGCACCTTTTGTCACCTTTTTTGTTCGGCGACTTCCTGAGAAGACAAGCCATGCGTTTGGAGGTATCGGCAGCTGCGGTGCTACGCGCCTCTGATCTGGGGCGGCCATTGACTTCCTGAGATTTGAATTAATTACTTGCTTCACAAGAGAAGCTGGATTGCCGTGGAACCCCCCCTAAGAAGTCCGCTCATTCTTCAGGAAACTGCCCCATGGACTTGCAGATGGTTTCGCTGAGACTCGCTTTCCCATCGAGAACAATTACACAGGGGATTGTGTCGCTGACATAAACCTGGAGCACACAATCTCTATTCGGGAACGTTTCAAAACAGCCATAGGGGTGGTTTGTGACTTAACATAAATTAGACCACCAGGGAATGGGGAGATCTGAAGTGGCGGAAGGGCCAATATTGCAGATAAACGTACCCACAGCCTTGGAACTGTGACACCAGAAGCAGATCATCAGCATATTAAAACCTTTTTTTTTTTTTTATTTCTGACCAGCGCTGTCAACGCACACGACGTCGGTTTAATCAACTAACATGTTTCTGACGAGGACGAGAAAAAAAGGTGTTGACAGTCATTAATGACGTGAAGGGACAATTACAGCCGGTACTTTAGGGGGGCTTGTGTAGTGAGGAAGGGATTAGGGTCAGCGGCAGCGTTTGTGTTCCGGGGCGACTTTCAATTGGCTCAGCTCCGGTGTTTGGTCTTGTTAGCGCCCGGCGGGCCCCGATTCTCTCCCGCTGAAGAGGCGAGTACTCTTCAGCTGTGATGAAGTAGCCAAGAACGCAGAGGTTAGCAGTGGCTGCTAATTAACCTCGCATTGTGTCGGCTCACAAAGAAACAAAAGAACAAAGTGGAAATCTCAATGCAGGAGATAATCACAATCACAATGGCTGTAGTGCCGGATCGTGCACTTAATGGGGATTTTCACACCGGTCGCGACAACATGAGATTGGATCAAAGACAAGATGAAGTTACATTAGCAGAACAATGTGTTCTTGTTATGCAATAACAAGTCCCCATCTGGGATGTCCCGGATTTTGGGGAGCGGGCCAACGAGTCCGTGACACTCATGGCTGGCTTTCCATTTCCTTTGGAATTCAGCGGAAACAAAATTGCTGAACAGAACCGTTAATGGACACATCTGAAGTTTGAATATTTCAGCTAAATGTCATGATGTCTTATTGCATAGTTTATACCTTTGAATGGCACCTGCTTGTGAGAAGGGGTTGAACTTTAGAAATAGTGCCCAAAACAAACCTTCAAATGTTCTTTTTTTTTTACATTTATTTATTTCATTGAAGAGTCTAGGAATTGTGCAGTAGAACGCTTTAGCTATTATTTCAATGGTGTTCTTCACTAGGCAACCACGTGACCCACTTTACAGCAGTGGGAGGAGACGACACTTACATTTGGTTGCATTCATTTCCATCGGTACCAAGGATACTTTTTGGTGCTTCCCTTGGCACAACAACAGTCTTTCTCTTGTTTTGTAAAGAGGGCTGGATACACTTTTGTTTTCACAACAATGTAATTACACTTGTCTATGACGGGAACCAGAAAAAAAAACATGTTTAATTTTCTGTAGTGACAGTTTTAGAAAACTAAAAGCCAGCTCAGACCATGCACAGTTTGAGTCAGTCAACAAACTCACATTTTTTAGTCACTGGATCCACAACTTTTTGGAATACATCTGAAAATGTGGAATCTACGTATGACTTTATAAATGCACCGCAATCTTTTGAATGGCTCACGGGCGTTTTCTAATGCCAGTGTTTGAGCAGAATTTAAATGTTGTTTCCGGGCGACAGAACCGTGTTACTGCAGTGTTTTGGAATCTAAGTTTCATTCCCATGTACATAATGTTTACAAAACAAGACAAAGGTTCTTACTGTATCTGTTGGGATTCACTCCAAAGAACCAAACCCTCCCCAGTATCGATACGTGGCCGTGGTAAAGTAGGACACGGATAAATGAATGAGTTTAAGATGTCGGTTTAACATTTTACCTGCGAGGAAAACTTGAAAAGTCTCTCAGTGTTTCATACGACAACCCTCTGAGGTGAAGCAGGTTGTTGGTCAAGTGGACACTTCTTTGTGTCTTCTCGTCTGGACTATTGCAACAGTTTGTTTCCATGTCTAAACAAGAAGGATCTGTCTCGCCTGCAGTTGATACAAAACTCTGCAGCGAGAATAATGACCCGCTCTAGTAGAAGAACTCACATTTCTCTGTTCCTTAAATATCTTCACTGGCTTCCAATTTCTTTCAGGATCAATTTTAAAATTCTGGTTCTTACTTTCAGATCTATTCATGGTCAGACTCCTCCTTACATCAGTGATCTGATCCAGACTTACACCCCAGCTCGGGCTCTGAGGTCTGTGGATCAGAATCTACTGATGGTTCCTGAACATGGTTCAGGACCAGAGGAGAGAAATCCTTCCAGACTGTTGCTCCTAAGCTTTGGAACGATCTTCCTCTGTGTTTGATGATCTACCGACTCCTTTAAGAAACATCTTAAGACATTCTTATTTGTTCAGGCTTTTCCTTGATTTTCTGGAACTCCTGTGTTTTTCTCAAGCTTATCTTAACCTTTAAAGTATATATTTTATTGAGTATTGTTTTGATTGTTAAACGCTTTGTGACCCTGGTCTGGAAAAGGCTATATAAATATAAATTACTTGTGACTAACACTCAGTCTTTCCAGGTGGTGAGAATGAAGTAAGTGTGAAAGAGGAGGATATGACACTTTTCTTAGCCATTTAAAGATATTGTGATGTATAACATTTTCCGAAACCCTCGATGCTCCCAGATTCCCAGCACCACCGCGGAGCTCCCTTTTCCGACTTGGTGACACCTTTATTGCCGCTTTGTTCCCTGAGAAAACCGACAGCATCCTTCCTCAGACAAAACAAAGAGGAAACTCGACTTGTCTGTCGAGTGTTGCTTCTTCTCCAGCCCGGCCCAGCGAAACAAGCAATTACCGCCGACTTCCTACGCGGCACAGTACCGTGGCCGCTTATGGTGCCCCGGAATATCCAGAGGGGAAGAGACTGGATCTGTCAAAACTTACACCTCTCCAGCGGGGCGTGCTCTTCCAACAGTGGCCCCCCCCGAGGGCCTCCCTGCAAACTCCCTGCTAATCAGCTCCCACCCATCTCCCGAAGTAACTGGCCCCAAGTGGATGAAGGCCTCGTTCTCACCTCTGCTACCGAGCGCGGCTTTGAAGTCTTGTGTAAGTGTTAGTTTATGGTTGGAGAGGCTACGATAAGATCCGAAGGAAAAGGTGATAAATGAGGCTTTTTCGTTCTTGCTTTAAAAGGGGGAAATAGCGGGCTGCTAAAATCCACAGAATCCGTAACAGTTCTAACACCTCACAGCTAAACCGCTCGGGAGCAGAACAACATTGTGGTGTCAAATCTGTTAAGTGGCTTCATTAAAGTCGCTTGTTTGTGGGAGGATTTAGCTTCCCACACTGACACTGTGTGAACAACATTTGGTCCACTTCTGGAGCGACAAACAAACAATTAGGTTTCCACTAACTAAATGTACATCTTTGTTATAGTTTAAGAATAAAAGCCATTAAATACCACGTATATCCAATACATCAATGCCTACATTATATTAAAAATAGATACACGACATAATGACATAACAATGTTGTTACATTATATCCAAATTGTAATTTTGTGAGACACGTTTTCTTGTTCTTGTTTTAAACACAAGGAGGGAAGAGATACAGAGCAGCAAGATGCTACCTAGAAAAATGAATTAATAAAATAACAATAGAAGAATACTTTACTTAAGTTTATTTTTAAAGTTAAACATGGTTTATGGTTGGTTTATCACATATATTACAGTACAGAGTCCAGATTTAACTTTAATATTGCAAGTTTTTCATTGACAATAATTCCATAAATTCAAAGTTCAAGTTATAAGTTGCAATGTTAAGATGATTGTCTTTTACTGTTAATGTGGTGAATAATCTAAAAAAATGAGATTTTCAGTTTAAAAAAATATTGATCATATGAAACCATTTCATGTCGAATCGCAATTTGAATGTTGTTTCTTCTATAATAAATGATTTACAATTCGATTTTAAGTTCTATGTTGGTTGTCTATTAAAGATATATTGGTATTATTCTAAATAAATAAAACGCACATAACTAAAAAAAAATCTCACAATTTCAAGCTGGTTGCCGATTTAAGACATTCTGTTACAAATGTTTGGAAACAATTTCAAGTTACTGCCAGTCAATGATTGACAGTTGCACTTCTACATAACAAAGACAGAAGTATGAACCTGCCGAGCGAGACAGATGTCAAACGGCTGGAGGTTGATGTTGAGACACGACTGGAGCCAGGAGTTTGATGAATCCTTTTTTTTTTTGTTTTTGTCTTGACTTGCCCAAAACGTACACATGCTGCGAAGCTAATAACACAAAATATGCCACGAAAGTTTCCTCGCAATACAAAGATCAAAGGAGAGCGGAAAAGTTCCAAGAAAATCGAAAAACAAAACTTCAGTGTGAGATTGTTGAGGAGCTGCAGAAAGAATGAAGACCATCCAGTTTGATATCTCACACATTCGCACCTTCACACCCTGTTCCAGTACACGTCCTTATCTCGAATGACACTTATCACCCCATTTTCTCAGAGCTGACCATCAGCCCTCTCAGGAACTAACTAGCTCTTTGTAGTGGTGTTATCCCTTCCTGGAGTTTTTCAATGGAATCTCATTTCCACCAGTGGATGGTCCCGTCAAAATGTAAATCACTGTCACTGTAGCGACTTCAAAACAACTCGCCCTGGAGCACAAAAAGCAATATCGCTTGCATCTTTTCAAGCAATGGGAAAAAAACACTTGTCAAATCAAAATGTTTGGAGCGACACGATGAACCACAACATGGTTCAAATTAACTGCTCTTCTCAATCCTATCCTTAAATCCAATAACTTCTTTTTTGTAAAAACCTAATTGTGATAGTTTTGTCAAAAGCTGGTTTATATTTGTGAAAGAAAACTTGAGTAATTAGTAATTATAGATCTTTGAATACACACTGAAGTGTTTTTATCACAACATAAGTAAGTAAGGAAGTAATTTGTATTCATATAGCGCTTTTCCAGGGTAAATAATTGACAATTTGTAATGATTCCCTTATTACTTTTTATTTAATTGTCAATCCAAATATTTTAGAGTGGATTAATAACTGTGTTTTACTAGTTTTATGGTAAAATGTTAAGTTAAATGTAAGTGTGTTGCATTTTTATTGTTGATGTTCATTGAAGTTCAGTTTAATTAATTATTATTTAATTATTTATTATGCTATCGTCCTCTTCTGAGTGCTTTTTGGTTTTTCTCTATTCCTTCTGTGCTACTGGAAAACAGAAATTTCCCTGAGAGTGTCGTCTCAAAGGGATCTAGTCTAAGTCTAAGTCTTAAAGCTCAGAACTAAGTAGGTTGTCTTGGAAAACTGTCTAAGCAACGATTACGGGAAATACTTGTCAGCCTGGTTTTTAAGCTTTAGGATCCAACAATGAGCTTGTTTTACGTTTAATTATAAAGGAATTGGAAAGTGACTAATTTAAAATTCAAGTAAGAAAGGATTAAAATCTACATTGAAAACTGAAGTTGTAGAAACAATGGGCGTAAAAACTTGATTAAATGAAACGGTCTTTTACACATCATTGTCACATAAAGTATATCTTGCAAAAGTATCAAATTGAAAGCAGCGACTCTCCTCAGGTAAGACGGAACCACAGATCCTGGGCCTGCTGCTGCTGCTGCTGCTGCTGCTGCTGCTGCTGCTGCTGCTGAGAGTCGATCTACCGCCTCCCGCTGACATAATTTGTCTCACAGTCTCCACTCAGCAGCGTGAGTCGGATGTTGTCACTCTAATTTCATGCACACTCGGGTGTTTGGCCGGAGCAGCCGAGCGAGCTGCCGCCCCGCGTTTCCTCGCCGTTCCTCTGAATCCGGTCCACCCGGCCATAGCTGCCCTCTGACCTCCGACACGGCCATGTAATGTATTTAGCGGCAGAAGTCGCAGCTCGCGAGCCGTGATTAAACCCTCACGCTGGTAATGATGATGTGTTCTGACGGGAGCGAGTATGACGGTGCGTTCGAGTCCTCCAGGGTCTCAGGGAAAAGGGACTTGATGTTTCTATTTAAGTTGAATGTAAAATAACCACAAATATAGTTTTAAAATATGCACTTGTTCTGTTTCAATATATATAATTATATTTTATAGATATTTAAAAGAAGATAACCTCAAAAATAGTACATCATTATTTTTAAATCATATACATTGAGAATTGTATACACTACAATTCACATTTTTTGAGAGAAATAAGAATATTTTGACAATTTAAACATATAAACAACAATATATATCTATATATGAAATATTGTTTCAACTATATCATTTAAAAACTATTACCAAAAGTAAAATAAAACTTCTTGATGAATCACTTCAAAGCATCAGTAACTCCAGAGTTAAAATGAACCTCATCCTAAGTTTTTTACTTATATTTAATATATTTTTATGTAATTGTTTGACTTTTATTTGACAGAAAAGTTGTGTCGTCTACAGGACGAACTGGTTTCACACACAGTGACAACTTTTAAAAATGCACATTATTACTACGTTGAACAGAGAGTATATTTGTTCTGATGGCAGGCGAGCGTGTTTACCATCCATCTAAAAAAATGTGTGTTTAACTTTGTTGTGTTCTTGCAGCTAACCTGAAAGAACAGCCAGCAGCCATGTTTTTTTTTTAAAACGTCAGACTCTTGTCAAGTATTGACACATGTGCTGAGGATAATGAAATGCAAAGTTTTGCCCATCGCTGATTATTTGGCTTCTTCTAAAAGTCATGCGCTGACAGTTCCGAGGACGAGCGTCTCTGTCCTCATTCTGTCAGCCGCCAAAGAACCGACGATAAACCACGTCCTGGTGGGCGCGACTGGCCGGCAGGAGAAAAAACTCGGGGATGGCGTTTGTCAGCAAAAGTCTGACGGCTCCTCTTATGAGCGGGACATAAATCCACAAGATAAAAGCCGTAAACAAATAAGTTGTTTGTGCGCAGCGGGAGTCAGATCACGGCCAGAATTTTTTTTTTTTTTACGAACGCTTGCTTTCGCTTGACGAACAACAAACACACTGTAAATAACAACAAGGGCCGGCGCCGCTTGGAGGTTAAGCCCAGTTTACAGCCGAGGCCTGTGTGCATTAAGGGGACCATAAATTAAACATTCTAATTACCCCGGGGCCTTGATGAATTATTCTAATGAAAGCACAACATCGGGGTTTCTGCATGGAGCCCATATTTCATGTTGACCTTGGTCTGAGTGGGACATAGTTTAGGGGACAAGGACGCGGATGAGTGGTGTCAACCAAGACCACTTGAATAGATGCGAGCACTCGGGAAGTGGGATGTATGCTAATATGAAGAGGTTGTTGATGTCATTGGCTAGCATTAGCTTAGCAGTAACTTACTTGTTAATCATCAGCATTATCTCACCTTCATTGAACCAAATACATTTTAAACACGATAAAAATCATTGCTTTATCGCTAGTGTTGTATTTGCTAACACCTGCCACAATGCTACTTGCAATTACTGCTTTGAAAAGTTTATAGTTGTACCACAAGTAATGGTAATACATTTTTTCAAGTGAACTCATATTAAACAATACCCAATGTGCTGCAGGTACAGTTGTGTAAAGGCCACGAGTAAATAATATAGTTTTCATTTGGTCGTGACAGTCAAGTACTTACCTATTGATATTAATATAGCAAAAGTACTCATATTTATTATATGAATACTTGAGCAGCATGACTTACTATTACTACAAGTTAACACAAGTTGAAGTATTAGAAGTACTGTGTAGAATTGGTAGTAGATGTGGTCTTGATGATAAAAGCCACAGCAATGGGATGTTATAAATGTTGTATTATTTATAAGAGTAGAAGCAGAATAATGCTGGTAAAGAAAGAGAAATACCTTCATTTCACTCTAAATGTATTACTATAGAAGTGGTAAAATTACTAGGAAATAATGTAGAAATACAACTTCTTTAAAATGTCTTATGGAATTTGTACAAATGACATATAGCAACATCTGTAGAAGTAGTGATTTGGGTTGTCGATGTAGTACACAACAGTCGTGGCGTTGTAGTTTTTATATGTTGTATTCAAAGTAGCAGTGAGGGTTCAAATATATAAGTAGTACAGGTATTATAGGGCTAGTATATGAACAGTATTAATAGCAGTTATTGTCATCATTTTGTGTATTATTTTAATCATTAGCATTTGATTGCAATGTTACAGTAGTAGTGGAAGCACAAGTGGTTGTTGAAACTATACTACTGCAGATGTAGAAGAAAACACATTTGTTTAAATTATATTGAGTTGTAGCAGTAGTTACTCTAAATGTTATTTCTGGGATTATATATTATTATATTTATATCAGGAACGTGGTAAACAGCAAAACTCTAAATCAATATTTGAAATTAAAAATAAATAAACAAAAGTTAATTTAAATCATCATTTTTTATCCGTTTATATCGAAAATGGCTTCAGCAATAAAAGATGACTTTCCGGCGCGTCTTCTATTCTCTCATCATGACGAGTCAAAGTGAAAAACCAAACTTCTTAACTCGGTTGTCCAAACAGTCCAGGGGGGGAGGGGGCTCTGGATTGAAATTCTGAAAGGGTCTCGCCGCTCGTTTCCTAGTCGCCCAGCCAGCAATGTGTTTGTGAAGCAGGAGGAGTGAAAAAAAATCATTCTTTTTGTCTTGTAGGAGGGAAAAAAGGCTAAATCTACATTGGTGGCCCAGTCGAAGTTTGTCTTTCAATCCGGCTGAATGAGGGAGAATGAAGTGGCCCGGGAGCCCTTTATTTACACAAGTCCATTGTAGCGAGTGACGGAATCTATTTGTTTAATTCCACACAAGCACTGTTGCAGGGCCACGGGTGGAGAATGAAGAGCGACGCTTTATTTTCACTGAATAAATAACGCACCGAAGCGTCATTTTGCATCGAATAATCTGCGCAAAATAAAATGTATTTTTTAAGTTAAAAGTCGGTTTTAATTATTGGTGTATTTGGTCCAAACCTGATGAATGAGGCCGTTTGTCTGCGGCGGGAGCGCGACTTCAAACTGCGCATTTCAATAGACCGTTGATGCTTTTTTTCTAAAACGAATTCCCTCACTCAAGAGCGAGACAAAATATAAACTCGTTGGATTTATTATTAAGTAATTTACAGGCGAAATATGTGGATGTTAAAATAGTAAAAAAAAAAAAAAAAATCCCGACATGATGCTCCTTTATAAATCAATAAACGGATCAAATAAATGGCAAATGTGGATTATTAGATGTAAAAATGTCATAATAATAGAAGATGACATTTGTCGTTATGGGGAGGATAAGGTCAGGTGGAACAATTGACGGTTTCAATCAACATTCAAGTACATTGTAATTTGATTAAAATATATTAAAAATATGCGAAAAATCGGCCAATGATATTTAAAATGTGTTTGGCAAATACATGAATAAAATAAAATAGATAATTTATTCAAACCTATACAAAAGGCGAAATAAGTACCACAATATTATGCTTTAAATAACTTGCTGGAAAAATTGATAATCGAAATAAATTAACAAGTGATCATAATTAATTTTGGCTGCATTATTAAACTGTATTTTATATTTTCCACCCAAGTTTGAGATAATCGATTACTATTGATTAAATGATGTAGATTTGTTTTAAATTATTTTAATCAAAAAACTTAAAAGACAAATATATATTATATATTAATAATATAATGATAATCAGAAATTATGATTTATTTAAATATTAAATAATTTATATTAAATGTATTCGTTTAGGTAATTCCAGTTTAAAATATTCATTTAAAAAAAATTACATTGTATTATTGTATAATTTTAGATAGCAATTAAGTAAAGCGAAAGAATCCACCAAAATGTATAAACACAGAAACTTGTGATTACGAAAAGATCAGAAATAATCACATGTAATAAATGAATTTGAGGTAATTCATGTTTCAAAAGTTGAACAATTAAATTAATAGACGAGTTGTAAAAAAATATGGTGGCCGGTAAATGCTGACAATAACTGCAATTTAATAATAATAATAAAAATAAAAAAACATTAATATGTACGATACGATAGAACATTTTGTTAGGGTGTGATGTGGAATCAAACATTGCTGCAATGATATGAAATGACAGATATTATAAATTCACACCGAACATTTAAACATCAAATAAAAGCAAAAATAAACCAACGTTTAACGAGTAAAATTTCAGAAACACCTTCGATTGTTTATTGTCACTTTTAATGAGAAAATATTTGGATGACCATTTTTTTCTCCCAATTAATTCGCAGACTGTTTGCACACTTTTCCAAAAGTACGCATGCTGTACAAAAATAAACAAAAAGGAACGACAAGAACAGCGACAACACAAATATTTCTTTTTTTTTTTAAGAACGCATGCTTTACCTTAAAAAAGTACAAATTTACAGCAGTAGTTGTCCACGTGAGCTCCACAGTCTTTTTTTAAATTAAATTCACAGAACAATCTTGTTCTTAAAAAGTGCATTTGACAATATTCACAATCTTGGCACGTTGAGGACGTTTTTTTTTAAGTTTTTTTTTTTTACAGAGTTTTTTTGAAATATTATTTCAACACACCTACTACTATTTTGGTTTTTTCGTCACACCAGGAATGAATTACTGAACGTATAGGTTGATACAGATGCGGCCAAAACAAAACAAAAAAACTCGGACATTTGACAACTGAAAAATATATCTATCAAATAATTTATATTTGCTGATTCTGTGCTACATTCAAACACACACACTCTCTCTGTCGCGCGCACACACACACACACCGACACGGAACTCGCCTTCATAGTTTCCGACGACACAAAATATAAACTTTTTTGGTAAAAGACGGTCCACTTGTGGGGGGTCAGTGCACGGCCACGGACTGCAGCGTGGGGCCGGTGAGGGTCTCGCTGGGGGTCGCGGGGCTGCTTTGGCTGGTCTGCGGGGACGTGGGACTCAAGGACTGCGGCGAGTTGGACAGGAACGCGGGGAGGTGCGGAGGAAGCGCCGAGAACCCCGTCATGGACGTCGGGGTGGGTTTGATGGGCACCGGGATGGCAGGTAACGACTGTCCACCGTGGCACAGGGACTTGAGGGGGACCCCGTACGCGCTGTAGTCGCCGCCCATGGTGATGGGGGCCACCGTGTCGATGACGCTGCTGTTGTACATGTGGGGCCAGGCGGTGGTCAGCTGGTTGTGGAGCGGGTACCCGGCGGACATGGACTGCATGGTGGAGAACGCCAGGCTGCCCGGGACCTTGTACTCTCGGGCGATGATGTTCTCGATGGCGAAGGGATGCTTGAACGTGGACGTCTGCGTCACGCCGAGGTTGTAGGTGGACATCTGGGGCAGGTGCGTCCCGGTGGCGGCGAGCGCGCTCAGCCTCAGCTTGGCCTGCTGCTGGAGGTAGTGGGCCGCCTCCGACTGCTTGCTCGGCGCCAGGTGGTCGGGCGCGCCCAGGACCTTGAAGCGTTTGCGGCGGCGCAGGAAGCTGCCGTTCTCGAACATGTCCCCGCAGCTCGGGTGCAGAGCCCAGAAGCTGCCCTTACCTGGCTGGTCGGGGCGCCGCGGGATCTTGATGAAGCAGTCGTTGAAGGACAGGTTGTGTCGGAGGGAGTTCTGCCAGCGCTGCGTGTTTTCCCGGTAGTACGGGAAGCGGTCCATGATGAACTTGTAGATCTCGCTGAGGGGGAGCATCTTCTCCGGGCAGCTCTGGATCGCCATGGCGGTGAGCGAGATGTAGGAGTACGGGGGCTTCTGGTCGCTGTACGTGTTTCTCCCCGGACGAGGCATCCTTTTTCCAAATGAACTTCTTTCAAAACCGACCAGTTAAAAGTAGATCCTCGGTGCGTAAAAGTGGGATCGCGCGCGTAAAAGCAGCCAGGATGTCGCGTCTCCGGTGCGCATTGAGTGGGAAGTAAAAAAAAAAAGTCAGCTGGTCCTACTGGCAGAGCTGGTCGTTTTTTGACGTGGGAGCGACTAAGTGGATGCCTCCATGGCCTTCCTCTAACCATCTGATAGTTTTATGTGGTGACATGAGCAGAAAAGACCCCTGTAGAGGCGCTCCATTAATGTGCCACCTCTTTGCTATCACATGACAATCGCCAGGGGAGGAGGGGGCTGAGAGGAAGGACTAATCTGGTTTCATTTACACCTATTTACATGGACACCTTGGGCCAATGGAAATCATTTCCATTTGAAGGCAGAAAAAAGGAGGGTGGAAAAAGACTCTGGAACCGGAATAGAGCCGCGGTGGTGTGTAAAGGTATGCGCGCTTACACTTGACGAGATCTTTGGACTGAAACCGTTTATTATCATTTATTTAACAGGATATTTGCGCCAGATTTTTTTTTTTTTTAATTGAACTCAATCCCCTTGACTTTTTTTTACATATAATATTTGCGAATTATGTGCCAACCCTTGTACATGTATCTTTTCGAGTATTAAAAAATATTTATTGATGAAAATAATTCTACATAAATATTCGTTTGCAGATATCTCCATTGGCAAGCAAATAAAAAAATTGGCGCGCTACACACACACTTCTTTGATTTTACTTTTTACGCACGCACATATACATTTCCACAAATAACTTTTAATTAAAAAAAACACGGAACGTATTTTTTCAACATATAAACTATATCTACTATATTAAAAAAATAATACATATATTTTTTAAATCATGTTTTAATTATTATTTCAACTTTACGCAGCAATTAACCAAACAAATTTGACCTCGTTTATTTACACCGTTAACACTTTAATACGCTCGCCCCAAACAAAGTGTTTTCAGCGCTCTTTCTTTTGTGTGTGTGGGTGCAATATTGTTTTGGTGCATTTCACAGATTCATCCAGGGGTCGTTTATTTCCCCTAATTTGTCCCGGACTATACAACGAAAGGAAGTGGACGGTATAAAAAAAAAAAAGAAAAAAAGCGCGCACACAAAGCAAACAATGCTGTTCAAACTGAAACTTCATGAGGCAATCGGGCTCAATTGTGCAAGTGCAAAGACGACTCTAAAGTACTTCACAAATGCAAATAAACCCTTGAGCACGGTGCGCGGCAAAACTGTATAAAATATCCATAAGTCAATTATATGAATGTGCGCCGCAGCAAAAGGCGTTTTTGAGCGATCGCTATTCAAACTTGTGGCCAGGGCCAAACTTTCCGCATGGAGGGTTCGCAAAGGCAGGGACCACACACACGCACACGCAGATCTGCTCATAATTTATGCTAATTCGCGCTCACCCCCCTGTACCCCTCGCCCATAAATCCACAATCCAGCCCATCACCAGTCTGACGGATTACCAAAAGAAACGCATTGCAGGGGACTCCGGAGGGATATTCTCAAGACCCCAAAAAACGAGCAACAGAAGAGCAACGTCGCTGTGAGATAACAAGAATTTAACTAGAGAATTAAATGGAAAAAAAAAGTTCATTTGAGTTCTATTACTCACGCTATATTCTGAGAATATCCAAATATACATAGAAAATAAATTGAATTAAAATGTGATTATTTTTGAGTTTGCAAAATTCATATTGTTGCACCCTAAAAAAACAAGACCGCACACATTTGTTTCCAAGCATACTTCGAATTAAACTCTATTTAAGCACCTTATTAACTTTTGCACATTACATTTAAACTTTATTAATCACATACCTATTTTTTATAGATGATAAAAATCGCACAATTTGACCATAATTAATTGTAACAACACCTTTTATAAATCGTCTCCGTTATTCATCTTGAAATTAAAAAGAGAACGGCAGCCATTGAAGTCTTATCACGCCAGTTAACCTACGATCCTGCACCTTAACCAGTCAGCGACGGTGTGGGTCCATCCGACGCCCGACGGTTTGGCTTTTTGGAGGTTATTGGATATCACCAGGCCTCTTTTGTCCAATGCCCACACGGAAAATACCACCATGGCTGAGTGTGTGAATAGCTTCTTTTTTTTCACTTGTCCCCCCCCCCGGAAAAAAAAAAGTGCCGAGTTCAAGCAGCAGTAGATCAAGTCTGCACTATGTTTGGTCATTTGTAGAACGGCGAACAAAGGTCGGGATAAGCCAAATTGCATTGCACTTGTGAACCATGCCTCGGTCTGAAGTAGCCTTTATAGGCTGTGGGGGTGAGTTTTCTTCTTAAAGAGGAGAGAGAAGGCAAAACAAAGGACACTTTCTGAAACATCTTAAAGTAGAGTAGTGAGGCGTGACATTCCCAGGGTGAGCAGACACAAAGGCCGAGGTCACGGTGATGAAAAAGAGAATCAAACAGCCACTTTCACACGTCTGCCCTCCGCTGCTGCTCGGCGCAACACAATAGGAAACAAATGTTGTTAAAAGAGGATCGATGCCATTCATCCTTAAAGCAGCGAATGATAGCCAAACAATATTGTCAGAGTGAATCGAGGTGAGATATGCTGCCACCCAGACCCACAGAGCGCAGGACCCACAGCTATTCACACACTCATTAATGGGACACACACTCTTGTGTTCAATGCACTTTCGGACCATCGGCGTGTCAAAGCCAGGAATAACAAAAAGGGAAAGTAAATTAACATTTTGCATCAATAGTTTTGCTAACTTGAAAAATAGATTTAAATACATGCTCCTGCAACACAACCGAGTCGAGTGTGTACTGTTGTTGTTAGAAGTTGCATCTCTGCCCTAATAAACAACTATTGTTCATCATAACCTACCTCAGGCAGGACAGTGTTGACGTTGTTAGATCTGCAGCCGCCAGCCAACAAGGTCATGGGTTTGAATCCATCTCGAGGCAATTTTTGGGTTGGCAGAGACCCCGTTGTTTCCATTTGAAGTTTGTCTCCCCCATTTCTCAGAGAACTCAAGCTTCCTCCCACAGTCCTGAAAGCAACACGGGTTGATCAATGACTCCTAATTGATCATAGGAATAAAGTTATTGGCGGACTGAGTCTTTATTAAGAATCAAAATTGTTTTGTATATTTTTCATTACTGTTACCTTATTTTGTCCTGGATTGTAGTACTTATTACATGAATGTCTTCAGTCATGCCAAACTGGAGACTTGACATGAATATTTCTACACTAAACTTGTACAATTGTTAACCTAAAATGTTACGTAGGAAGGATTTAAATGTACTTTTTAAATAAGGCAATTATTTTGACCATGAGTTCCAGTAATATCACCTTTGATGTCGACCTTATTTATTTGTCAAAAACATTTAATACGTATATTTATCTTTGTGTTGGTTTGACTGTACATTGCGATTGAATTCTTACTTGTGTTATTATCACTGAATAAAACGTGATAGGTCCATTTTGACATTTTAGATTCATTGATGGAAGGTACAATATTTAATTCACTGCTTTGAGTGAAAACTGATGGGTCCAAGACATGATCCTTGAGGAACATTCTCACTGATGAACCTTTAAATAACTAAGCTTTTAATTTGAATAGTTAGAATAAAAGAATGCGCAAACATTGTGTGTTATTAAGTTCTTATGTCTTATTAAAGAAACAAGTCTCATTTCAAAACGTGTCTATTAAACCTTGTAGAATCTCAGGGTCAAGGTGACCCGAAGGCCCGAAAACAAATGTAACTGTTTTATCCGTTGTGTTGCCTCTGGGTCAAGGTGAACGACCTCCACCACTGCATATGTATTTATGGAAGCCAGGGAGGTCGTTCACCTTGACCCAGAGGCAACAAAAGGGATACCTCAAACACATTTGTTTTGTTTTATCAAGTGTAATGGTGTTTTTATTCTGTTCTTTTTCTGTTCACTCAAAATGACCAAAAATTGATTCAGTTGATTATTATACGTTTCCTGTTGTGTACATTTATTTCCTTAACGTTTATGTATAAGGTGTGTCGTTATATCCCAGCTACACAGGGGAAACCGTAGGAACTTTACCTTAAAACTTAATTAAAAGTTTATTAATTATTCATTAATTATTTAAAAGTTAAAACTGACACAAACTAAGGTTAATTTACGACAAAAATCCCAACATCAGAATAATAGCAGCAACAAACACAATCTTTGCTAGGTTGGATACACACACTTGATAGACACAGAATCTGGTATTTCTGTGACCAACACATTTCTAAAAGGTGGTAAATGGAATGAATTCCATCCGCTTTGACTCAGAGGTTGAAACGAAAAGGCGTGTATGATCTACTGATGGTACGTCTGCACTGAGAGGAAGCAGAAATACAGCTTCAGCATCCAACCAATGGGTCTGAGCTTCTAATTAAGTCCGTGGTGATTTGCGCCCCCCAGAGATGTTTTACGGTGCAATTAAGGACGCTCTGATGATGAAGGTATGAATATTCAGCAGAATGACAATTAATTAGCAGACAGAGGACACTCAGAAGAGCATCCTCGACGCCAACATCCACCCGACATGATGTCACACAGACACTTATCGGCGGCTATTCTCACACAACCAGTCATCGAACGAGGACCTCGTGTGTTTCTTGATCGTGTTTTTTTTCCTTCTCGTGAATAAATACATGTTTTCTGTTTATCTGATCAAACAGCAGGATTACAGTCCTCCTGGCAGCCCCACTCCATTAGCAGTTCCTTGGATGACATCGGGGGTAGTACCTGGAAAAAGACCCCCGGGGCTTTCAGAGCATATGCTGGGATTATGCTTAATGGTCTAATTACATAAATTAGACATTCATTATACGCTACATCATCTGTAACAGAGATCTCAATTGTACGGAGGCGGTCGTCGCCATCTGATTCAATTTGTCTGTGGAGGGTTTAGAGAAAATAAAGATAAACGATTTGTGGATATTTACGGCCGATCGTCGTTATTTGTTTATGTTGTGTGTGTTTTTTTCTTGGAGGAAAAAAGAGAGAAACAGTAGCAGTTTCACTGTGTGGCCATCAGATGGGGACATGATCTAGAGACTGAACCGAGCACAGGGAAACAAAAGTAGTTTTAACCTACTTTGACTGTACATCCCTTTAGTTGACCTTTTTAAGCATTAAAATGTTTCACAAACACAATTGAAAAATTGACAAAATATCTGTTGTTACATTTGATATACACTGACTTTCTATATTGTTCTCTTTAGATCATTGCTACAGGGTTGTATATTTAGAATATAAAATAGTTATGGGGGTTTATCTCTTAAGTCCAGAGAAGATGTATTTACATTTTTTTTAATATAAATGTATATTGTAATGTACACACATATATTGTATCTGCTCATTTATTCATTGCAATTTTAAATTATTGTTTTTTACCCATAAAGATATGTATAAAAATCTTTATTCTCTCTTTGTCTGAAGTTTTTTTTACTTCTCATCTTATTTCAATGAGATTGTGATATGCGTGTTTGTGCGCGTGTGTGTGTGTATGTGTGTGTGTGTGTGTGTGTGTGTGTGTGTGTGTGTGTGTGTGTGTGGGAGGGCAGTCCCAGTTCATTGACTCCATATGGTGAGAAACAGCAGGACTGATGAGCGAACTACCTAAGGTCCGTGTTTGTGCCGCCGACTGTAACCAAAACAGAGGCCCCTGACCCCCCCTGCATTATTCATCACAGACAAGACACCGCTGCTCACACGCTCAGTTCATCATTTCGCCTTTTTTTTTCTTCCTTTGGCAGGCAGATGACTCGGGGAACCACAAATCATATTCCGAAAACTACCCATGAAACAAAGGCTAAGCTTCTGAACGGTGAACAGTATTTGCGTCGAGCTTATCCCTGGCTCGACTTCCTTTTCTCTCCTCCGTCCTGAAACATGAATATGTATTCTTAAAAATATCCATGCATTCAGGTCTTAACAATCGTGGACCACTTTATACGACAATGGTGTCAGAAGTAGGATCCTAGTGTGTTTTTTTTTACACAGACATAAAAAACAAAGCTTATGAGCAAGAAATATAAATATGATAACCAAAGAATAAAAACACTTTCAGGATCAGATGGTCAAGTGGGGGCTGTATTTGTGGGGGCCCCATAAGTGGAAAACATGAAAACTGCTTATTTATATTTAAGTAAGCAAGTAATTTATATTTATAGAGCGATTTTCCAGACCAGGGTCACAAAGCACTTAAACAATCAAAACAATATGTGTTTCTGAAAACTTACTTAAAGACCTTCTATGAAAAATATAGATTTAACTTGTCTATTAGGTAACACTGTATTTGTTCTAAATATGACTAAAGGAAAGTGGTTTTGGACCCTAATTTTCTTTAGTTAATTAACTTTACCATAAATACAAAATAGAACAATACAAGTGTTAGGTCATAAAGAATAGTTTCAACGTTTTAGATGATACTTCATTGGATAATTCATTCATAATAAAAATAAAATAATCTAATTCGAATTAAAATATGCTTAAAATAATGTTCTTTCTTCTCCCATTTCTAACAGTTACATATGATTATCAGATCTATTTTTTCCCCAAAACATCAACACTTTTGGGGCAAATTTAAGGCAATAATACAAATGCAATGATTAATATTATGGAGAAAATAAACAACTGCCTTTGATAAGGGTTATTTTTAAGTCGCATCACATATACATAAATTCTTGTTGGATATCCGAAAAATATAGAAATAAGTTAGCAATCAATTGTTGAATAATATTACTTAATTTATTTTGTCATTTAAGTTCTGTCTGTCCCTATTTTTGTGTTTTAATTTCAACATACGGTTGCCGAAGCTGGTTTATGATAGAGATCTGAGGACTTTATCTACGACTCTCGCATCAAATCTTGTCCTCTCAGGTTAATCGGAGGCTGAGATCGGCCAAGATGAGAATCAGCACCACCAGATTTAAGGTACGAGATGGACGGTGTGCACAGCAACGACGACTTTACATAAATCTTGGATCCTGTAGATGCCTAGACTGTCAATTTGAGTTCAAATAATGCATACATTTGCCATCCTTGGGAGGTTTTCTGTGGGAAAAGATGGACCAAAATATAGAGTCTTAGATAATCCTGCAGTAAACATGTAGCAAACGTTTATGTTAATCACGGACTACAATGAAAGTAAGACTCAGTGGTAGACTAGCGGCTCGACGAAAACAAAGAGAATGAGAAATTGAAACAAGGGAGGAGATGGCAGAAGCAGTGAATAATACACAGCTGGTATAAATACTGAGATCAAAAGCTAATTATTACATATATAACAAGAATATAGTTTCTCAGGAGAAGTTATCGTAGAGACAAAATGTGCGTAATACAATATTAAGAGACGTGAGGTTATAATAAATTAACAAGACAAGAGAACTTTCACGGTGAAAAGAGGGATAAAAGAGTCATTATGCACCAGTTCAATCACAAAGATAAAAATGCGACGCTTTGAACTGGAAAACAGGAATGTGAGCCGCCACACAATGAGAGAGAAGGAATAAGTCATCAAGCCAACGGAGTGATCGCGGCCGACGGATGACAGGTTATGTATTCTCAGAGGAGCACTTAATGGATTGATATACTGGGTCACTTTAATTTTGACCCACGGGGGTCAGAGTTGTAGGTTTAACCTCCAACCTCTCACCCCCGGAGTCACGTTTACTTTTCTATTAAGGGAATCGACGACGGCAGGAAGTGTGTTTTTACCTCGAGTGGGTTTTCAAAGTTTGAACTGCGCGATCAAATCTGACGCCGCCGTTTGTTGCCGAACAACAACACCCCGCTCCTCTGGGGGTTCGTTTGCACACCGTCTTAGTGGGGAGAAGGTTTTATTTTTTATGGTGAGCCCCTGTGGTTGGAAGGCACGGTCGCCTTTGTGCGACTCGTGTTCATCCAGACCTTGGCAGTGATCAGAATGCTCTTAACCAACTGGGACCCGATGAGGGGCATTTGGTTCCGTCTTTCATCTCGTACGTCAGGGGAACGCTCCGGTCTCCAAGGAAGGCACGCCAGCCAAAGACCGGCACAACACAATACACACTAACAATACGGAGGTGTTTACAACACACGTAAACAGAAAAATGCAGGTCTGATGGGGGGGGGGGGGGGGGGGGAGGGTGAGTGTGCACCCGAAGGGAGGAAAACAAGTTGAATTTGTTTGAAAGTTTTCTGGACATCGCGCCGTTGAACTGACGAACGGGAGGATGAGTTTGAGAAGAGAAAATAAGGTGAATATCATTCTTTTAGGAAAACTTTCTCCGGATGAAGAAAGTATTACATTTGTGGCATCGAGTCAACATTTGTATTCATATACATCTATAAAACAATATAATTGTATTAGACGGAAAAAATACATCCTTCTTAAGGGGTCTACTGTAGAAGTCTCAACGGTAGTAATGGTTTAACCCAGGTCTGGTTTTGTTTTTTTTATTTATATTCCATTTTTTTTTCAACTGTAAGTTTCAGTTTATTTATTTAAAAGGACAATTTTCTTCAGTTGAATTTAAAATAATAACCAGAAATATTGTGGAAGTTTGAGTTCTGAAAAAAACTCTAACCAACATAACACAGTAAGATTCAATAACATTTATGAAACGTGGAATCGAACCAGAAATGTTTTTAAACTAATAGTCGACACAATTCTTATGATATGATGTGTGATAAACTTCACTGTTTTACCTTTTTCATTATTGCATTTTTGCAAGATAATACAAAATAATTATATCTAACTTAGAATTGTGACTTTCATTTAAGGATGATTTACTGGTGGACGTTGTGCACATACTGCAATGATTTTGATTTCGCTGACTTTAATAGTATTTGATAGTATTTTTTGCATATTAAAAGAAGGATAATGCAGCCCAATTTAGAAACATTTTGGAACTATTACTAGAGAAGATAAGCAAGTCAGGGAACAGTCTGTACCACATTATCTAGGGCCGGGCAGTATAACCTGAAATTCATATCACGGTATAAATTGAATCCCTTCTCTTTATCGGTACATATTCAAGTTAAGAAATTTGCGTGTCTGGATGGGTCTTGAAAACCCTTAGCAAAGCCAAGTTAATTAAAAAAAAACTGATAAAAACTCCATCCAACCAACCATACATTCATCAAACCATGCATTACTACAGGCAGGACATGCTTTTTCTGATATTCAACCATCCAAACAACCAACCATCCATTTATCACATTGTAACAGAGGTCATAATGTTAGCTATTCTTCATCCATCCATCCATCCATCCATCACTATTATGTTGGCTGGTGGGACAGTACAAAATAATACAAAAATAAAGTGGATATTGTAATGAAAACTTTGGGTTAGAGAGGTTTACAATAGGGCGAATGGCAAAAACTGTGAAAATCGTTCAAAAGTAACAGTTATTTAGAATATATTTTTAATTTAAGTGTTTTTTCTTGCCAAGACTGACCCCAATTTGTTCAACAACAGTCAGTGTCTCTTACTATGTTTGGGATTATACGCAAGGTCTGGGTTGAAAACCTTGCGAAACTTTGATTGGACGTGTCCGAGGTGAAACCGACAGAGACGCTAGTGCGACTCTCTGCAGAGATTGTAACGAAGCGAGAGGCCTCACTCCACTGGGAAAAAAAAGAACTGTTTTTGTCAGCAACTTCAACTGATCATGGCCCTCTCACCGCTGATGGGACGGTGCTGCGCAAATCTGGACAACCTTTTAACCATCATGGACAATCTCACCCCCCCCCCCACCCACCGCATGGCGCCATCCAGAGGCAGAGGAGCAGCATCGAAGGCAGAAACATCTGATCCACAATTGTTCCTCCTCCATGCTCTAAGGCTTTTGAAAGGAACTATACGTCACTGGGGAATAAAAGTAACAACCATTATTGCAAACCTTCACTTAATTTTATGTTTTTCAATTTTACTTTTTAACATTTTCACAGTCCTGTACTTCGGTATTCCGTCTCCTTTAAATGTTTGTATACAAGTACTTTAAGGACGCTGAAAAATAAGTGCATTTTTTTCTGTGAGATCATAAAAAGTATTCATCGAAATCTCTACCATGGACCACATTTTCTTGAATCTTCCAATTCAAGTTAATATTATATTTCAATAAATACGAATAACAAGAGACTACAAACAAAAGTGTTTTTTGTCATTTTTGCAACAACAAGACCATCGTTGCCTTTTCTGTTGATATATATTTTAATCGCCGTGTGATGCACGCGGCGTAGATTTGCGATGCTAATTGCAAACGAGTGGAACAGTAAATCAGGAGCTCGCAGAGTAGCGAGGGTTAGCTTTACACTTTATGGTTGACCAGCTCAATGTGCCTCCTGCTGAAAGGTAATAAGCATGACACTCCTGCAGTCACTCATTCATTTGTTTAGCAATCAGGGGGACTAACCTGTGCCGGGGATGTGGGCACAGCCGGGGAAAACACGGAGGTCTTTTTAATCCAGCGCGAATCGAAAAGGACACAGGAAACAACCCGACGCCGCCATTAATTCATACAAATGCCTGGATATATTTGTGAGTCTATAAAAGGCGCAGCATTATTTTCAGGAGATCACTGGAGGACAAGGACCTCACCAGGCTTGACTAACACACAGGGAAAGAAAGATGTGTTTATGTGTTTACGGAGGCCGTCGAACGGAGTCGCAGATGACGGAGGTTGCAGGATTGTATTAAGCGAGCTGATGAACTGCGATGTTGATTACTGCGCCCTGGAGAGCCGGCACTTGAAAATAATGCTGTTGACTCTGACCGGTCGGTGCGGCGAGTACTTGAGAAGAAAACGGAGCATTGGAATTAGAAGAAAGCATGCATGCAAAAGAAGAGAATTACATTTCCATCAAACAAATGTAATCAGGGGCTGCGGTCGGCGCCGACGCGAACGAGGAGGAAATGTCAAGTGCTCGCCGCATATCGGGGGAAGCGACGCAGAATATCAACTTGTCTCATCAGCAGGGGAAATATCAGCTCCCCTGCCTAAACCAGAGCTATTAAAACCCCAAATAATTAACTTTCTGCACAGCACACTGTTGTCATGACAACAGGAATGAGAAGTTTGACAAGGGCCCGGTGGAAGATATCCTGAAAGATTTGAAGATAATCATCAGGCTCTTGAGAAAGTTGAGAAATGTTCAATGAACAGAGATTTACATGTTGCAGTAATGTTTACCATTTTAGTTACAGCTCAGAAGTCCTGCCATAATATTATGAGCACTATTCAAATATTGGTCTAATATGGATGGATGGATGGATTAGAACAAAGTATTGCAATCATTTTATAACCAGTCTAATAGCTATGAATGGTTGAAGATTAGACCATTCATAACAATAATATGGTTGGTTGGTTGGATGGATGGATGGATGGATGGATGGATGGATGGATGGATGGATGGATGGATGGATGGATGGATGGATGGATGGATGGATGGATGGATGGATGGATGGATGGATGGATGGATGGATGGATGGATGGATGGATGGATGGATGGATGGATGGATGGATGGATGGATGGATGGATGGATGGATGGATGGATGGATGGATGGATGGATGGATGGATGGATGGATGGATGGATGGATGGATGGATGGATGGATGGATGGATGGATGGATGGATGGATGGATGGATGGATGGATGGATGGATGGATGGATGGATGGATGGATGGATGGATGGATGGATGGATGGATGGATGGATGGATGGATGGATGGATGGATGGATGGATGGATGGATGGATGGATGGATGGATGGATGGATGGATGGATGGATGGATGGATGGATGGATGGATGGATGGATGGATGGATGGATGGATGGATGGATGGATGGATGGATGGATGGATGGATGGATGGATGGATGGATGGATGGATGGATGGATGGATGGATGGATGGATGGATGGATGGATGGATGGATGGATGGATGGATAAAAAGTCCTGCCATAACATTATGACTGCTAGTCTAATAGTGATGGATGGATAAAAATATAGACAACATTATGACAACTGTTCCAATGTGAGCGGATGGTTGGTCGGTTGGATGGTTGAATATAGAGAAAAAATAAGCCATAACATTATGACCACTAGTCTAAAAGTGTTCGATAAATGTATGGTTGGATGAAGAATAGATTTCGAGAAGCAATCACATAATATCTTTATTATCACTTAATAATATGTTATGGAGAACGTGCTGCCCCCTTTTAACTAACAAACATGTCATGCTTTCAGACCTGTTAATGTTTTTTCTTTGCTGCAGATTTAGAGGTTATTAAAGTACGTCTCTCCTTATTTTCTGTCAACAAACTTTGTGAGTCATATTCTTGCACAAACACATATTTTGGAAGATAAAAGCGGACATTTTTAATGTCCAATGTTAACCGCCGTGATCGGGACGGAGACGGTGATATTAATTTATCCGTTCATCCGACGGCGCTGATGCTACGCGGCGATCCCGGGGGGGCATCACCGTTACTCAATCATTACTCACTTTACGTCCTCATCTCGATGTCAGACTCCAACAGCCGCTAAACTAACTCAGGTAATACAGCCTAATAAATCGGGGCCAATAAAAAAGAATTTCATCGCGAGTGTCAACATGATTAATTGTGTACTAAAACACCGTCGTCGTCGCGGGGGCGAAGAGGCGTTTTGCATTTCAGCACAACCCCGGCGAGCAGTTATGGAAGTCTATCCACCAAATGGTTATGAATATCAAATTAATAATTAGTCGCGTAATATCTCCTCGGGAAGGCCTCGAAAAAACCGGGCGCGGGGGTGAATTTAATTATTAGCAGCCATTTTGTTTCCATGTCCCGCTCATTACTGTCAGAGTTGATGTAACGTAAACTTCATTAAAAATTAAAGCGAGACTCTTAATTATCAAGCACTGACTGAAGTTAGAATTAGCCAACTCAGTGATGTGCAAATGAGAGCATTATTTAAGGAAGACGCTGGAAGTAGTTATGCTAATTCCACCAGTTCACACCAGCAGACCTTTTCACTTGCACTTGCATATTCATTAAACACACTATGCAAATTTAATGTAGCAGTCTTAGTAATGCCTTGTTAATTTATTCAGATTTATCGAGTACGACTTGTAAAAAGTACAAATTTAATTACACGATCTCCTCGGAAGAGGAGGGGATGTGGTCGAGGTTTTTAAACTGTGTAAATCAAGATTAAGGGGGGGTTGATGGAGGGGAAGGGAACGAAAGGACACAGCTGTTAATAGCTTGAAATAAAGATTTAAGTTAAAATCATTAGAGCGTTTTTTACTCGGGCGGCCAAGAAGACATTGGCGGAGAGCATCTCGGGATACGAGAGAGAGCGGACAGCTTGAAGTTGACTTTATCTGTTTGGATGTTTACCAGGCACATCTCGCTGGGCGGAGGCCAAGGGGTTGATGGAGGTCCAGGTGGTGAGATTATGCTTTAAAAAATAGACGGAGAAATATACTTGGGTTGCAACACAGTAGCCGTGCTAATCGAATATGTGGCCGGAACTTATCAGCCTGAAAACCAGTCGATTCTTTAAAAAGAAACATTAAAGTAAACGGGAAATCAATAAATTGAATGATTATAAACGCTGAAAAACAATGGTTATGTAATCGAGAAGTAACTATTGTTTGTATCATGTGACTTACACACAGAGGATAAAATGGAATGCCTAAAAGCAATGTTTTTCATGTTAGATTTAATTTAAAATAAGGTTAACTATAGAATTTAGCAGATATTTTCCATTATTAACAAATGTTTCTTTAGGCTCATTACATTACAACACTGTCTATTCATGTTTAATTACAAAAAATGCATATATATTTATATATATTCATTTTGATTGACGAAAACATATCACAAACTTTAATTGAATAATTAAAATTGAATTAAATGCCATGATTTTAATGGAAAAAATAAAAAAAGATTTGACTAGTAAGTAACCTTCTATACCTTATATCTCAACGATCCAATCTGACCTCTTCAGGTCCTCATCACAACTGAGAGAACATCAGAATCTCATTGGTATTTTGCACTGATTTTTTTTCCCAACATTTACTTTTTGATCATATCCCCATCAGTTTGAACAAATGTGCAAATGGATGGATGGATATCTGTCTATCTATCTATCTATCTATCTATCTATCTATCTATCTATCTATCATTGTATACCGTCAATGACAAATACACAATGACATTTGAAAACTTTGCTTTGAAACATTTAAATTGGAAGAAGTTTGGTGTTTTTTATTATGAGAAAAAAACAACCTTCTTTTTCATGATCATTTTCGTAGTCAAAGACAAAAACTATAGAAACATGTTCTTTCTTTATCAACTGTGGAACACCTGGTGCTCTGTTGCCATTTACAAGGTCCAGCACAAATTACAAGGATTAATATTTTGTAATGTAAAGCATTGTGTTCTAGGAAAAACACACACAGATTGCATAGTATGAATGTTATAGGTATATACTTTATTGAATATTGTTTTGATTGTTTAAGCGCTTTGTGACCCTGGTCTGGAAAAGCGCTATACAAATAAAAATGATTTACTTACTTACTTATAGAGTACAAAAAACTGATTGTTTCAAACACAAACACGTAGAGACAACACACTGGGCTCATAAACTAAGATCAACATTTATGTATTTTTGGACGGAAAAAAATCTGGTGTGGAAATCATCCCGTTAGCTTGAAGTGGTCACTCACAGAGTAGACGTTGAACCCCTCCGGGTGATGGGGAGAAAAACATTCCCGGGGCTTTGGATGCTGTGTTGTTAAAAAACAACCTGCAGTCAAAATGTGAAGCGCCACACAACACCCTGACCAAAGCAGGGGCAAAGCTCAGTGACTCGGCACACGACTGTAGGAGATAATTACAACGACTGGCTCAAGTCTGTGCAACATCCCTGAGGGTGATGCTGTGTGTGTGTGTGTGTGTGTGTGTGTGTGTGTGTGTGTGTGTGTGTGTGTGTGTGTGTGTGTGTGTGTGTGTGTGTGTGTGTGTGTGTGTGTGTGTGTGTGAGTGTGTGTGTGTGTGTGTGTGTGTGTGTGTGTGTGTGTGTGTGTGTGTGTGCATTTATTTCCACCACACTAACCATCACAGCAATAACAAAATCCTGTCCTACAACACTTCTTTCAGAATAAATAAAAACGTCTTTGACAGAAACTATGCGACTACAAACCTATTAAACGCCGTATGAAACTGCTCGGGGCTGCAGCAGATATAAAAAAAAAAAAACACTCTGAGGAAGCAAACGTAATCGCCTGAAATATTGCACACGATGCTTCAACTCTGTGTTGATTACACAAATATTGCGTGATTCAACAATTAAAAGGTTAATTAATTAAAACTTGAAAAGGATAATATTTGTAAGACGCCAGCTTGATGTGAGCAAACAGGAGGCATATGGACGGTTGACAAATAGTGTAGTAAATATTTATGTCAAAGAAAAGGAGGAGAGAGCAATAGTGTGTGGAATCTGTTTACAAGCGCAAACAAATATACATTAGCTGAGGTAGTCAGCATTTCCTGGTGATAAAAACATGAAACATATTTTAAATGAAAAATGCAAAGGCCAGGTTATTAAGCTCCAGGGTTGAGTCAGTACTTGGGTGACTTAGGCCCGTCTGTCCGACTGACCCTGAGAAACCTGGGTGTTGTATTTGGCAAAGACATGTCTCTCGTTCAACACTGTAGAAAACTGACCAGAAACTGTTTCAGCTGAGAAAAATCTCTAAACTTGGGAAAATGTTGTGACAACAGGATCTGGAGCTTCCATAGGTTTGTGTCTTCTCGTCTGGACTATTGTAACAGTTTATTTTGGTGTCTAAACAAGAAGGATCTGTCTCGCCTGCAGTTAATACAAAACTCTGCAGCAAATATTCTGAGCCGCTGTAGTAGAAGAACTCACATTTCTACGATCCCTAAAACTCTTCACTGGCTGCCAGTTTCTTTCAGGATCAATTTTAAAATTCTGGTTCTTACTTTCAGATCTATTCATGGTCAGACCTTCCATCAGTGATCTGATCCAGCCTTACACCCCAGCTTGGGCTCTGAGGTCTGTGGATCAGAATCTACTGATGGTTCCTGAACACGCTTCAGGACCAGAGGAAAGAAATCCTTCCAGACTGTTGCTCCTAAGCTTTGGAACGAACTTCTCCGTGTTTGATGATCTACTGACTCCTTCAAGAAACATCTTAAGACATTCTTATTTGAGCTTTTCCCTGATGTTGTGGGACTCTTGTGTTTGTCTTATGTGTCTTGATCTTTTTAATTGTGTATTGTTTGTGATTGTTAAAGTGCTTTGTGACCCTGGTCTAGAAAGGTGCTCTAGAAATAACCATTACTTACTTACTTACCTAAACATTGTATTGACCCTTTAACACACTTGCGTGTTCTTAAAAGATTGTGAGCTTCTTTTTTTTGGCTGATTGCAACAGATTCTGAAAAATGACACAGAAGCTGCCAAGGGTTCAAAGAAGGCCAAAAACATTAGAGGACTTGCATCTTTTTTAAAAGGCTGTAACTTGCTCAATATTTGAGCCAAACAACATTAATTTAGTAAAAACCTTCCTTGGAATGAGACGAAGAAAACCTATTCATAATAGGGAGGTAGTTGGCGCACAACTGTTTTCCACCCTGACTTTGGGGACGAAAAAGGACAAAAAATCATGGCCAATTCATGATGGTCATTTGAGACTCAACAAGAGTACTGGTTCCTGGATTACACTCTTCTGGAGAGAGATGTCTGAGAAATTAAGTGTGAGGGGGGGTCACTGCTAAAAGTGCTCCAATGACCGCCAGCCCTACCACTGCCCTCTTTGAGCCACTGGTATTTTTCTAGTTTCCTCCTGTTCCTTCTTTCCGATATGGCGATTGCTCACGATGGTTACATCTATCATGACAGCTTTCCTCTGCTGCTTTCATGATCACAATGTCCAGTTAGTTGTCATTACGATTTTCTATGTCTGTATCTGGAAGTCTTAGATAGAGACCGGCCAGTTTCCATCACCTGGGAAAGCATAATTGGAATACAAAATAAATTTAAAAAAAAACCTTAATTGGAAATAAAATTTGAAATGGTTTGAATCCAAAAGTGTCTTGAATTTTGACTATTATCAACAAAACCCTGTTGAATGTTACAACACTCAAATGTTGTGTTATGTCACAGTCAAGGTGACCCTAAAGCTCCAGAAACAAATGAGTTTGAGGTATCCCTTGTGTCGTCTCTGGGTCAAGGTGAACGACCTCCACCACTGCATATGTATTTATGGAAGCAACAGAGGTCATTCACCTTGACCGTAAGATAACAAAAGGAATAATATCTGTCCAAAACAAATTTACCGTACAGTACCAGTCGTAAAATAAACAAGAAACTAAAGAATATTTTCTCCATGACTGTAAATCCGTTCTTGAGTTATCTTGCCGACAGTACAGTGTTTTTTTTCTTACGTATTTCCAGGAGATGCTAAAGACAATGATGTGACACAGGGAAGCTGTTTATCATGTTGAAGGGGACGGGGTTATAGGTTTTCAGTCAAATTTAAATGCTGATTGTATTCAGTCCCACTGAAACCTCCGGATTGGGAGACGACTTAATACACCTCCTCTATCATCTTGAGAGAAATCATTTCCCATCTCTCTCACTCAGACTGACAGATGTGAACCATCCCATTGACCATAATTAATCTGTGTTTAAAATGAACAGGGCGCACAGCAGCGGATGCATAGCCAGGGGTTCTGAGGGTCTCGTGACTGGTGCTATCTTGTCTGCACCTCCCCGTAATTATCCTATTGTCGTGAATAATGGGAGTAGGAGAAGGAGGAGAAGAAGAAGGAGGGGAGCGGGCGATGCTTTGATAGAGATGAGATTAGTTTAATCAAGTTCATAGCTTGAGCCAGGCCACGGAATCCCATCATCCTTCCACTCAAATTGTTGCAATAAAATCCCTGCCTTATTAGATAGAAATATTTATGACACTGTTGGTTTAATTTCTGTTTGGTTAATGCATGAGCGAGAAGCAAACCCCCCCCCCGTCCCTCCGTCCCCCATCCCACGAGGGCATCCTATAAACATTCATTTGTATTTTGAAGCAAGACAAATATGACGTGATGGTTCCGTCTTGCAGGTTGATCAGTTTTCATTTCTTCTTGTTGTCTATATGTCAATTTTGAATGTTGGTTCCACGTTTAAAGTCAAAATCATTCCGTAACCCTTTGATGTGCTCAGTACCCTTATAAGCAAATAGATATTTGCAAGACGGCAGAAAGAGATATTTAGAAATGTGTAGCATTTTGCAAACATGAAATTAATTTTTTTCCAAAATACGTTTTCCAGAATTTCTCTTTTTACAAAACGATGTTCCGGAAACATAGAATATGCGCTTGTTGTTTCAGTTAAGCTGACTTTCATGATTTACAAATGATATCAAAGTAATGTTTGTTTTTTTTTATTCAGAATTATTAAACCACAACAAGAGGAAGCGGCACAGAGAAGGAGTGAAACACGCATAATAAACAATGACACCATACTAAGTTCTATTTAAGCTTTTATTAAATGTTCATTTAGTCTTTTTATTATGCTGTTATATTATCAATTTGCTAAGGACAAGACTGATGATAATTAACTCTGATTAAATGAATACCTGTCACTGTGTGGTTTATTTAGATTCAATTTCATTTATGCAGTGTCTTCATATTTGAAATGTACTTCCTTGAATGTGTAAAAAAACCAACAGATGACTATAGAAGTAGAGGTATGTTGAGTCCTGCTTCTTTGTCAATTCATGGCGTTTAAATAAAATACAAGTATTTTGCAGCAGTTAGAAAACAACAAAACTGTTCTCTATTGTATGAAAACAAATTCTTGATGTGTGTTAATGCTTAGTATTCCGGAATAATCCCAAAACAAGGAATTTCTGCTTCAGAATAAGTCCGATAATCATCAAGATTATCGTCTAAATAGAGTTCATAGCAGTTCAGCTGCTACTCTCTCTGATCGTCATCACAAACTTATAAGTAGAGAAAAGACAACTCATATGTAAAAAAAAAAATTTTTAATCACATTACTAATGTTTACAACTACAAATGATTATCACACAGTACATGAACCTCTTCTATCAAACCGTTCTCTCCTCAATTGCCTGTTTTTCCAATTCGTCTATACAGGTTCACATCCTCAAATTCCAAATGCACACTTCTTTTGCGTGTTCAAGGTTTATACAATTATTAATAAACATTTAGTCAGCAGCCAAACATTTCAAATAACTTGATGTTGTTTCCCCCTTAATGGTTTATCCATTTTTTCAAGTTTCTTTGCTAGCAGGCCAACAGAGACGGATCACATGTACAGACATACCTTGACAATAACATAACCTCCTTGGCGGAGGTAATAATTTACAGGTGGACAAAGCGCATCTCTTCAATATTCCACACTTCTCTTCAGACTGGTGACCTTGGTTCAAATGATCGAACCACTGGAATATTCATTATGAAGAAAGATGATGCGGTCTGTTTGTGTTCCACTCATTAGAAAGTCAAACATGGGATTCATCATCGTAATATGTGGCCCCCTTGAGGCGGATGTACAACAGAAGGGGCCGCTGTGTATTTACAGACAACAAATTGTTTTTGTCAAAACGAAGGACAAAGACTCCAAAGAAGAAGCGAAACCCCCGCATACTCGCAGCAGGGGTCATCGCTCTCTACAGCCGGGTTGTAAACTGTCCACAGAGGACCAGGAGTTCGCAAACATGCCTCGAGTCCTGCCCGGGCAGACGACTTTGAATCGTTCGTGTTCGCGAGTCAACACAACTTCTCTCTAGGCAAGAAAAAAAAATACCACTATTCCAGCACAATCGAGGAGTCATTCATCACACGCGACACAGGATTAATTAAGCCGGAGGACTGGAGTAGACTCCCACCTCACTCATCAAGGTGTACCCTTGGCCTGAGGAAGGAGGTGGGGGGTGGTGGGGGGGATGCTTGCGGGGGGTACAGGAGGGACTTGAAACGACTCGCAGACAAAAATAACAACTCTTTATCCCTGTTTTACATATGATGTATGATTTTTTTAATGCTCCACTGGGGATCAGTGTGGAGTGCAGTTCTTTACATATTAGCTTTACAGCAACCACCTCCAGTTTTACCTCCTTTTTATGACACACATGGACACAAAATGCATGAACGGACCTGGAATAAGAAACAAAGCGACACCTATTTGACCACTTAGAGCTACTCCCTGATGGGTGACTATCAATTAAGTCCTTCCTCTAAATGTGAAATTGAAAACGTGGAAACTTATTCTGATTTAACCCATATATATATATGTCACAGTAAAGATTGGAATCCAGTAGGATCTGGAATCGTACAGATTGGAATTCCAATAGATAAACAGGACTAGTACAGGTTGGAATCCTGCTACTGAACTGGGATCTTAATATTGATATTGGTTAAGGTTAGGGTTAGGGTTTGATTGAATCCGAATTGCTCCTATGAGAATTGGAGATTGTCCTGGTAGAATTCCCATTTGTCCTAGGACAGATTGGAATTCCAATATTCAGATCCAAGTTCAGTAGTAGGACTCCAATCTGTACTAGTACAGAGTAGAATTCCAATCTCTACTAGTAGGATTCCAGATCCTACCGGATTCCAATCTGTACTGTGACATATACTGTACATTACTGTGAAAAATATAGTACTATCTAAATTATCTTATTATGTGTTATATTTGATTATATATTATATGTATTATTATATATAATAAAGACAAGTTCCTTGAACTTTATTATCTTTTCATGACTTCTTAATTTTTTTTTCGCAAATATATTTATTTATAAACATTTCACCTTTTTTAATATATCCATTTCAGGTTAAAAAAGAAAGGAACCAAAACATTGCACACTATCACCAAGGATCTTATTTTCAGATAACAAAAAACAAGGTACAAATAATGAAAACAATTCCGTGATTGAAAATGTGGCATTTACTTTTTTTAAATAGGTTCCTTCCGTCCCAACTTTGTCTCATACCAACCTGTCAACAAATCGACCAGGAAATGTTTAAAAAGCATTTCAAGTAAATAGGAAGTAAGTATCATTCTATAGGTTTTCTATTATATTAAACTGGTACTACTTTTACCACCTTCTTCACAAAAGAAATATTGCATTTAAAGTTGTAAACCATGTTAGTTACCCAAGTAGTCGACACTTTGGCTTTTGAAAAGTGAAAATAATTTGTATTTGGGGTTGTGCGTAGAAAGTGAATAAGTCGATATGATAAGTTACTCAAATATTTGTAGCTCTTGAACACATGCAACGAGTATGGGTGAAAATACTGAAAAACAGTCCGATGTATCACCTCTGACATGATAAAAATGCAATATTCTTCTTCCAAAGAAACCACTGTCGGACAGAAAACTCTGAGGTATGTTTAAGGCGATGGCCTCCCTTGTGTATTGACATATGACACACGTACAATCTTAGCATGTTCAGTAGTCCATAGCATCCTGTCCAGGACTAGAGAGAGGGTCATGCTTTTGATGAATGGACTGTGGCGCTGGTAGCTTCAGGCTAAGATCTGCACCTCAAGAGGCAGAGAGGACCCCAGCTCGGCTCGGAAAAAAAGAGGAAAGGATGCGGGAAATGAGGGGGAAAGAGGACGCAAGATGATTTGGATTACCCGTGAGTTCAGTCTCCCCGGAGTCCTGCATCTGAGAGACATTAGGAATCTAATGTGCTATTATTTTCCATCACCCCCCTAAGCCTAAAACATCTGTCCTTGGGGTGTCACCGGTAATAGACAAGGGCTTTCGGACCCTTTGCAAAGACAAGACAGCAGCTCCGACAAGGGCCCTTGACTCTCTACCGACTTAATCGCTGAGTACTTCTGCAAAATTGACATTACCTAGAGAGTAAAGCAATCAGCCGACAAGGTGCTACAGAGGTTTTAAATTTCAGATGTGATCCCCCAACACGGCATAATGTTACTTTTTAAAATAATTGTCTTGGACAGAGTTAGAGACAAGTGCTTCTTTCAAAGTTATCAGAGGGAGAGTGACATGAAGGTAAGAGCAATATACCACTTGACATGGCAGCCATTTTGTGAGATAAAGAAATTAATATGGACAATACTTCCCATTTTTTTCTCTTCATCAAGTCAAGTTTGACATTATTTTAACAATATTTTTAATAAATGTTGATTACGGCACAAAGGAGAGATGATTACATTATTGTGGTCTTCTGTATTTCCATCATTAGAAGGATGACTTGTCTCTGTTCAAAACTTAAACACAGGAAACTGTAACACAATAGTTATTGTTCACTCTGGATTGTTTTCAAGTTTCTAGATAAGTGGCCTGGAATTACACATTTTATAAATTGAAGTAAATAAGCAAATAAGATACCCGGCAAAAATATATGCTGTCTCACTGTTTCTTAATCCTGTGAATAAAACTGACTTGATTTTAGTTTTTTGAAGATGAACACAGACCACGACAGCTAAGAGTTTGACCAAGATCAAATCTCTACGATACCCATGACACTTAAAGTATTTTTCATCTTAGTTCCTTCAACAGGAAGTTCCATTTCATTTTATCCCAATATTTACGAAATATTTCCAAACTAGGATACGATGAATTTGGGGTTTTGGGATATAATTGTAGGTGCAATGGCCTACAGCACTATTTAGGATCACCTTTAGAACTTCAGAATATAAAACAAGAAAAACGCTTCTACCGTTTTATCCGAAACATGAAAGAGTGACTGGAACCATTGAGTCGCCACAAAATGTCTCTGACTTGATCTCTGCCGTCACTTTAATCTGGAGTTGAAGTAGAACGTGAGTTTATAAATTCTATTACTTGCTGTACATAAAAGTTTGGGAAGAGATTATTGCGATAAGATTTTTAACTAGAAAGAAAATGACTCTTTTTAATGTAATGTCAACCAAGCAAGTTTAAATGTTAATAGTTGCCTGAAGAATGTCAACTTTAGGTTGACATTTGTCACATTTATAATGTATATCAGATTCTAATATCAATTTCTGCTTGAGTCCATATCTATAATTTTACTACCCAAGAAGAAAATGTAAATGTCTGTATTTTCAGAAGAAGATATTATCAGGTGTAAAAGTATGTAAAAGTGTTTTGTACTTAACATTATTACGAACAATCTTTCATGAGGCCAACGATAACAATCGTTTCCAGCTGATGATGAAAGCAATATTCATGATATTCATTTTAAACATGAAAGATGAGTTAATGGCTGCGTAGTATTTGATGTTGTATTTTTACTAAGTGGATTAGATCTAGTCAAAGAGCTGGAATATTTGTCTTAAAGGCTTCGGGGCCCCCGAGGTCTGATTATAGATGCGTCCCCCTTAAATGAAAAGAATATATCTTCAGTCATACATTATTGATGAGCCAGAGAGAGGGGAAAAAAACACTACTAATTAATTTAAGAGAAATAATATCTCATTGTTACCGGAGACAGCGTCTCAATATTGAGCTTGAAGACGGCGCGACCTGTTTAAATAAAGTTTGTGCTAAATAGGAAAAAGGAACAGATGGTCAAACTTGAGTCGTTTTTCGCCTTCCGTTTCTGTTCCGGCAATTAAAAGTTTGAGGCTGTTTTTTTTCCCGTCCCCCCCTATCCTCCGAGTACAGATTGCAAACATGACAAAGGGTCAAATATCTGCAAGGGGAAACAACTGTTCCGCCGAGCTGCTGGAGCCTCAGCTGGCGAAGTCCACCTGAACGAGGACCGGTAATCACCCAACACCAAAGTGAATAATTAGTGTAATAATGACCGGGCTTCGGATGGATCCGCGAGCCGCCCTCTCTCACATTGCCGACGACAATAACAGGTGTTGGAAGTGCCTCGGAGGGACAGAGATTAAAGATTATTTCGTTATCCGGCGTCTCCTTCGGGCGCAACCGTATCGTGTTTTATCCCGTCATCCGCGGCGAGGGTCGTTGGGGTGGGCGGGGCTCATTTTCCTCCGGTTGGCAGTTTTGGGAGCCGGGGCTCTTGACAGAGAGTGAATGTTATTTAATCTGGGGGAGTGAGTCGTCCTTGAGCTACCTGGACACCGCGAGTCCACATAACCGCCAGCTATCGAACATTCCGACGGTCGCTCTCTTATTGGCTCTTTGAATACGAAAGGTGACGATTGTAAATCATACCTGACACGTTTTTTTTTTAATTCTAGCGGGTCCTCGCTATCAGATTAGTCGTTCGTGTTTCGACTTAAGCAATGAAGCGAGCGAGCCTAGGGGTGTTTGTTCTCGTAAGACTACTTGAAGTCTTGTCAAGATGCCACACAACTTGGGGTTCCCAGGCTCCTTTTCTCTGTTGGTTTTCCAGACTTCCTGTGTGTTTTTAAAAAACGGCTACAGCAGGTGTAATTGAGATATAAATATTTGTTTCTATCAGTTTTCCTGAAGCTATTAAACCCTCCGTTCTGTTCAGGGCTGAGTGATCAAAGATCAAGACGAATGTGCCGTTAAAGGGATGGGGGTTGATTATCATATCAACATGACGTCTCACACTCTATCTTCTACCGTGGCCTCTTGTCCTATAATGCCATATCATTAGTTTACCTGACAATGATTTAGTATTCACGCCGCTTCCCCATTGACCTGCGCTGTGTTTAAGTGGCACCTTTTTGTCACCCCGGCCATCATTCGTCACCTAAAAGCTGTCATCCCTCGCCGCAGAATGGACGCCACCTGCCACGGGCTGTGACAGCAAGACGTAAGAGGCGGGCGACTGAAAGGGAAAAGCGGGGCGATCGGCTGCATCCATTACATTTACATGGAACCGCGGAGGTGAGCAAGTTGTTCCCGGAAAACATTACCACTTCTAATTTCTTTGGGGAGGATGGGACCTTGGCTCCGCTGCCAAGCCTGTTTTTCAGGTCAGGGCCCTCTGAATGTTAACTAAAGACCCAAGAGCAGGTCAGCACGCAGGCCAAGGGACCACGGTGAACAGCCTGTGTGCCATGTTTTTCACTCTGGCGGGCCGGCAAGTGGTGCAGAAAGTTGCCATCCATCTTTGGCACCACGCTAATGATGCGTTTTAGAAAAGGGCCAGAGTTTAAAAAAAAAAAAAAAGGCAGGTCATCACAGGTCCACCTACTGGGCTTTACAGCCAAGAACAAAGTCTAAATACTGAGAGTACCAACACTGTATTCACAGGTGTGAAGAGGACATTTGTCATATCATTAATCTTAATAATACATTTGGTTTGTCAAGTAAAAGAATTCGCTTATTCCATAGTTAACAGCAAAAAAACATACTGCTAAGGTGTGCCAGGCCTGAAGCTCCTTCTCTGCAAGAATAGTTTTGATCTTGTTATCTTTTCCTGCATATATGTTGCATGGCTTTGTAAAACAGCAGGTAATCCTTCCAGGCTGTTGCTCCCAGGCTTTAGAACGATCTTCCGCTTTCTCCGTGTGTTCAATGGAGTCTGCTGACTACGTCAAATTGCATCTTAAGACTTATTTATTTGTGCAGGGGCTGCTATGAATGTCACTGATTTGTCTTGGCCTTTAAAGTTTTTGAACGTGTCATTTATTTTTTCGTTGTTAAAGCGCTTTGTGAACCTGTTCTGTGAGAGGCGTTGTACAAGTAAAGCTTATTTACTCACTTACTTACAATTAAATACGTAAAAAAAACATTCCTGATTCAAGAATTGTGCTGACTAAACCAGGTTCCTCAGAGGGATTCACACACTGCTTGAGTGGAAGAACAATACAGCAGTTTAAAAAAAAAAAACAAACATGAAATTTGATTATTTAAATGATTGAAAAACACGTTACGTTTTCAGTTTCTGCGAGTTCTGAACATAAGAGCAGCAGTCAGAAGCCTTACGACTGAATTAAACCTCCAGACCGTTCACAAATTTCCATCTCTGGGTCAAGGTGACCCGGAGGCCTAGGAGGTGAACGACCTGCACCACTGCATATGTATTTCTGGAAGCCAGGGAGGTCGTTCACCTTGACCCAGAAATAACACAAGGGATACCACAAACACATTGGTTCACAGACCACAGGGTTCACCTTGACCCTAAATTAACCAATAATTAACTAATAATTTCCATAAAAATCTAGTCACAATTTTTTAAATAATGGCGTTTTTCCTACAGTGTCTTCCACTTATTGTCGGTTTTATTTTAATCTTTCCCACTATAGGTTAAGTCGAAAATATTAATTTATACAATTAACTAAAAATAATAAATCCAATCATTCTTTAATTGTCTTAATACAGTTAAAGACGCTGCTAATCCTCCGGTTGTCGTCCGCGTCTGGTCTCTCCGGAAGGTAAAGATAATACATCATGGTGTTCTTGATCCGTGCGCCTCATGCGATTCTGTCTAATTTGGTTTACAATGAAACGGCCAATTAAACACAACAGCCTACTTTGTTAATTGAGCCGAGGACCGACTCGGGGGAACGTCTCATCGGCAGTTAATTATGCACTTTCATAGATGTCCGACGCAATCGTACAGTGAGGCTATAAAGCCGCCATTGTGTCGGGGTCGTGTATTTGCATAAAAAGAAAGAGCAGCTTGTGTTTGCCGGGGCCACATGTTAAGGCCCGGCAGGTTTTTTTTTTCGGGGAGAACGTGGGTGTTTATGTGAATCCTGAACAGATGTTTCGGCAGAAGATCACACTTTACCACATTTCGCCGTCGCCGACATAAGGTAGTAATCCCCGTTGAGTGTAATCATATATTTATGGTGTAGATGCTCAGTAATCCACTCATAGAACTCACTTGAGTCGCTACGATCACAATTCTTCTGATGAATTGGCTTCTTGAGATTCTATTAATGGCAAACATATACAACGTGAGCTCCATTGAGCTGTAGCTTTTTTTTTTTTCATGTCTTTCCGAGGTAAATGATGCTTGAATGACAGGGAGATCGCTCACTGTTAACCATATGGTTTCATAGGAAAGGTCACGGATGTTTCTGGGGTTAATATCAAACGCCCAAACATAGAGAGGAGCATATTAATGACTGTCTGTATTCCCTCGTGCAGAGACGGCTCAGCCAGTGGTCGAGTCATTTTTCATTCCTTCATGGTTTATGGACTTTTTCTCAAGACAGGTGATTAATAAAAACTATGACGAGTAATTAAGTGAGTTGACAAATTTTTAGCATAGAGGTGTGATGTTGTGTTTCATAAGGGCATTGGTTTGAGGTCAAAGTTAAAGCAGCATGTGAGAAACTAATTAATTTCTAGATACCTGTCCAGAGTGTCCCCTGCCTAAGGTAGCTGGGACGTACCCAATTAAAGGATATTTTAGAAATATTATTATTACAAAATGAAGTATCTCTGGGGATGTGTGTTGTTGCTGTATTGTCAAATATAAATATTCATTTATTGTCATTGCACAGAAGAACACAGCAGTGAAAACTGGCAACGTAATTTCGTTGCTTGGCAACCGTTTAAAAACACAGCATAGGGTGATTGTATAAATATTAATATTAATAAGTTAAAAATATTTGGCAACAGCTTCTTCTCTATGGCCATCAGATTGCTAAATGAAATATAACTTTGATCAATGCACTATTCAAAACATTATTTATTTGTTCTATTTATAATATATTGCACTATTTTATACTTATTTATATTTATACTTTTATATAGATTCACTCTATGCAACATTGATTTATTCTGTTTATATTATATTGAGTAAATATAGTTAAAAACACAACCAAAATAATTATTGACATTTATTTATGAGAAAAAGGTTACACACCAGAGATTAAATAAAATTAAACGCCAAGTTTGGTTACTTCCATAACCTTTTGTTTGGGTTAGTTGAAGACAGTAGGTACGTGCTTGTCCATTATATTTGGTGATTTGTCCATGATCTCCCCTGTGTCTTCACCCAAGAAGATGGGTCAAGCTATAAAGTAACAGAAACAAGCAAACATACTGTATGAATAGACGGAACAACGGATATTAACATGAATTACATGCGTTTATAAAACCACTCAGTGTAATAGCAATATGTCGCTTTGGAAATAGAGGCTTTGCAATAACAGTGAAAATGAAACAGAAAAGTACATGTAGATAATTAACGTATATTTACCCTCCAATAATTAAAAAAAAAAAATCATATTGCAATCTGACTCATACATGCGACATAGGAGGCTAAAATATGTTGGCCCCTTGTCATAAGAACTTCTATCTACAGTATATGACACCAATAATGACAGTTAAATATCAGAAACAACAGGATTAGACAAATACAAGGTTTGTAAAATATCAACTATTCTATGTACACCAGTGTGTTCAGCCCACAAGTTATGTAGAGCAACACAAAAATAGAACGAGGACAGAACTATGTCCTTCCAGACAACATTCAAAGACCGACTGAACTCCCCACATGAAGTTTAAACATATAAACTACACAAAGAGTTACATTAATAAATGATTTTTCTCCTAGGTATGATTCGCCTACTTTCAGTCGACATTCTCTTTACATTGACGGAGTGCTGCGTCTCCCCCGCGGCCATGATAAGAAATATCGGCTCTTTTTTTTTTTCTACAAGCGTACGACAGCTCGAGGCCATTCCAACATCGCGCAAAAAGCCTAAAGGGATGAAAACACAGTCGATCGGACAAACACAGCCAAAAAACAACTATCACTTTAAGTGAGAATTAGCAAATAGTTATCATTTGTGCAACATAAAAGTGCCCGTGCCAACACGAGCTGAAATAATAAAATATTGAAACCTCTATGAAACATAAATGTGAATTCTTGCTACATCTGTCTCTTGCTAATTGAGTTGCTACCAAGAATGTTAGCACTCTGGAGAATAATTTGTCAGTGCAAAACATGGAATGGACCAATTTATTGGTTGCTGCAGGCTGTGGAGTTCCAACAGTCTTTGATCAACCTTTTTAGGTCAGAATCTCTTGAAATACAGAGAGGAGAATTACATAGCAGAGAAAATATTTCATCTTTCTTAAAAGACAAGGAAGTATTTCTGTAGTTACACTTTGGCTGGAAGATTCTTCAGAAGCCGTAGAGAGAGGAAATGGCAGCTTTGGTATTTGTTGTTTTGTCTGGATGATAACTTAAACATTTATCATAAAAAAGTGACAGTGAGAGTAATTATAAGTTTTGCTTTTTTATCGCGGATGCGAGCGCTGACAGTTACTCTTCCAGGCATCTCCGACTCGCCAAATTAAAAGCGGCTTCAAAGAGCCGAGGGCTGGCGGAGGGGTTGATCAATCTTTGATTTTGAACCATCGCTGTCAGTCTGAGATGAGAAAACACCGGTTGTTTTCCAAATTCTCATTCGGTGTCAAAACACGGATTTGACTCAAAACACAAAACTCTTCACTTTAAGTTCTTAACACGGGGTGTCCTCGGTGAACCAGACATGTCTGCAGCATCATGAATACAAAGCTTGAATGACTCTAGAAACATTAAGTGCTGCCACCTCGTGTTTCACCAGATCAACTTACTGTCCATTACGACTGCACGATATTGGAAATATGTGCGATATTCGGTATTGGTGTCTTGAACTGCGATATTCGATATTAATGCGATATTTTTTCTTTCACCTAAAAATGTGGCCGTGGGGTTTTGAAACAATGCGATATTTCCCTTCGTTTATTTCCGCGCTTCAGTGCCGACGTGATCGTAGAGAAATATCACTTATAACGCTCAGTTTCGCGGGACTTGCATCGGTTTCCCGCGAAACTGAGCGACATCAGAGAGGAGCCGCCGGCGTGTCGCGATATCACCAAATCAATAATAAATCCACCTCCTTGTACACATAACAGTTTATAAATGACCTGACGCTAACAACTGAACTCTTTAGCATACGACGAAGACTGACAGGTTTACACTTGTTTGGAAGTTTTACGATCTTTTAAAAAACAACTGAGACGAGATGAAAAGTACTCACAATATTTTGCTTTAGCAAAGGGGGTTAAAAGAGATGAGTGACTGGAATACTAGTGTTTGAGTAGATCATAAGTTAGTCTTACTTCAGTGTATATACTGAACCGCGCCTGACGCGTCACCATAGCAACCGAGCCTAGCAAGCTGCGCCGCACAGCTCAAAGAGCCATAACGACAATAAGACATAGAAGTACAAATTGACAACTTTACAGAACTGTGACACTGATTGGTTGAAGTGCGCATTTAAGAAATGCTTGATTCATATAATAATAAATTATCATACATGTTTTCGTTAAGGCAATATCTCGATATATCGTGCAGCCTTACTGTCCATCAACCTGACCCTCATTAAACCGACCAAACTTTCTTTTTTTTTAACTCTTCTTGTAAAGTAAAAGTCGAAGGTTGGGAAGTGTATGGCCCCACATCAATGTAAACATATGGTATGTTGATAACAGCTGTGATTTGAAGCTGGTTTGTTAACCCTTATGTTATCTCAGGGTCAAGGTGACCTGAAAAGCCTGAAAACAAATGTGTTTGAGGTATCCCTTGTGTTGCTTCAACGACCTTCCTGGTTTTCATAAATATATATGCAGTGGCAGAGGTCGTTGACCTTGGCACAAAGGCAAAACAAAGTATACTACAAACACAATTGTTTTCAGGCCTTCGGGTCACCTTGACCCTGAGATAACAAAAGGGTTGATAATAAAATATCACAAAACCCAGCACAAGCTTCTTAAAGACAAATAAATATTCTCCGCTAAAAGCTATAGATTCAAAATGTCTGACAATAAATAGACAACATAATAAGATATGTTATGTATTTTTAGCTTTTAATTTGCCAACAAGATTTAAAGCTCACTCTGTACAACGTGTTTTATACGTGCATACGGTCCCCTGGACACATCTCAGGAAAGTGCAATTACGGCAGAAAAGAATAATATATCTAGTTTGTCCAAAAACGCTGAATTGCTTCAATTAAACAGAATAAGGTGAGAACAGATGAGCTCACTGAAATCCTCCTGAGTCACTGCAGATCTGCTGACTCAGCGGCGGACATGATTCGGGCGCTGCAGGAATCCTTGTTTAACATCCGACAAGATGAAGAGCACAAATGAATGAAGTCTCACCATGACTGGGTTCATAAAAGTCAATAATCATTACATTCTGACCACGTGCTTAATGTGCTCACTATGAAAACCGATGATATATTAGTACTTGTATCTACTGTATCAATAAAGTTCTACCTAACCTAACCTACTGTAAATCAGTGGCCCCCAATATCATTTATATATAATTTCTGTTCAATTAATTATTTCATAAAAAAAAACTGTGACTCTAGACACTAGTTTAAGTAAAGTTAACTCATTAAACTAAACCTTTGTGATTTGCAAGAAAGGACTGCTGATGTATGATCACTCTTTACAAGGGATTTAACAAGCAATGGCACATACAAATAGAAAAAAACAAAGTAGAAGTTTGATGTAAAAGACAATAAAACTACCATAAACAAAAAATGATCCATCACATCTCACCATGTTCAAACAGGTTTGATAACAGGAATAAGCAAAAGGAAATTAAATAACACCCCCAACAGTCTTAATGTCACGAATTATACATTATTTGTCAAAAATATTTGAGAGAATTTTTATTGTTGTGACAACTACTATAAAAAAAAACTGCGAAAAAAAAAAAAAAAAAAAAATAGTGTCAACAAAATTAATTATATTTTTGACCAGAAATCAAACCGTAAAATGTTTTAATTGCAAAATGTATGTATTTTAATTAGTATAAAATATATTTTATAGTCATCTTGATTCATTTATTGTACATATGTGTAACTTGTTTAAATTTGACCCTTGTGATATCTGTCGGATAAAAAAAATTTTTTTTTAGATGAACAAACAAGTGCTGCTGCTTTTATATGATATGTAGGTACTTTTTAAAAAAATAAATAGAAACCAATACTTAACATACTCATTCTGTGTTCAAATTACACAAGTAAATACAAAGATATGTACTATGTAGTTATGTACTGCTTGTAGCCTGAGGTAGCCTCAGAGAGAAAAAGTAATGGAATAAGCAAAGTAAAAATGTATCCTGTAGCCTTGACTATCAACACCATGTAAGTGGTCATAATGTTACAGCTTACTGTGGTCCTGAGACTGTAATGAAAGTGATGAACATGGCATCAAGACTGAGGAACACAACACCGGGACTGAGTCAACAGAGGAGCGTATAAATATATACGAATGCATCGTCAGGTGTAAATAAAGCTAAACAAATTTGCTTGCTAGACATCATGGCTCCATATTTCTCCTGGAAACCGTCCAGCGCGACGCCTGAAGATAAAATAAAGCTTGCACGGCACACTACATCATCAGCTCACACACACACACACACACACACATGCGTCTCAGAGGACCTTTAATTTGAGGAGGGAAAGTCTGTTCCTTCGCTGTGAGGTTAAAGTGTGGATGACAAGTGAGGAGAATCACACCACGAATGCATTAATTAGCGAGACCTAAAAGCATATTTATCAAAGGCTAAGCCGCATGGGAATCGTCTTAGAAAAAGGATCCGACGACGACGAGGCAGGTTAATAGAATAAAAGGCCTTGAACAGAACGTCTGCTTTATACATAAAATATCAACCTGATCTCACATGTAAACGAATCATTAGGATGTGACGATTAAATGTTACGGCGAAAAAAAAAAGAAAAAAGGATTGTTTAGGAAGATGACCTTCATCCGGTCTGACAGAGACGACGGGTTTCTTATGTTCACAGTGATTAAAATGTCAAGGCCTGTGACTTGATTCGGATGAATGTTTGAAAGATCCCTCGAGCTGCAGCGCAACTGTTTGGTTGGTGATGAAGTTCATTTAAAGTATGTTTGCCAACTTTTCAACTTTTTTTGGGGGTTATTTTACGGTCACTGTCGTCGTTTGAATGGCTACCTCTGGGATGACTGATGTGAAGATGGGTTTTTAGTGCCCACCGAAAACAATGTCCAGTTCTTTGTACATAGCTTTTTTTTTTTCATAGTAATTCGAGACTCCAATGGCACCATGACCGTCCTCCGGTTCATAAGGTCCTCAATCATCTCATTCAATTCAGAATCTGCTCTTGAATAATACAAATGTCTCGACCATCCTCATCCAATTTAACCAATTAATTTTCTTCAACTATGTTTCTGGAGCTTATTTCAGCTACCTAGGGCAACATGTGGAGAATACCCTGGACAGGCATAATAAAATGTATATGTCACAGTACAGATCGGAATCCAGTAGGATCTGGAATCCTACTAGTATATATTGGAATTCTACTACTGAACTGGGATCTGAATATAGGAATTCCATTCTGTTCTAGGAGGATTCCAGATTCTACTAGAGAATTCTAATATCTACTAGGAGAGATTGGAATTCTACTACTGTATTGAGATCTGAATATTGGAATTCCAATCTGTGCTAGTAGAATTCCAGATCCTACTGGATTCCAATCTGTACTGTGATATATACATAAGGATCGTCAAACTTGAGATGCTGTAATATTAAAATCAGTCTGAGTTGTTGCCTAAATAAAAAGTGTATTACTAAACGGCTATAATATACCATTTAAACAGGAAATGTATAAATCAATCTGCTGTCAAATATTAAGGATGCATTAAGCTGACTGATCCATTTTTAATGTTTAAATGAAGACTTTTCTTCGACGTCTCTTAATTATAATATATCAATTCAAATGTATACTTTCTGTATCATTTTCATTTATTTAGAAGTTCTAGTTTAATTGTTGAACAGGAATATCTGCAATAATACGGTTTGTTTAACAACAAATATAGGCATTGAGTTTTATACATGGAGTCTAAAGTCACTGAGACTTAACATTTACCCACAATGCAAGTCGATTTCACAACTAGTGGTGTGAGAGTCTCTACCTACTAGACTGTAGTATTTCCAACAAGTGTCAGAACAATATAACTATAATGTCGCCACACCTCCGTTGCACAATTGACATTTTTTACAAAAACAATCAGGAGAAATGCTCTTGTGTTTTTTTCTGGTTTTCATTTTCCGGGAAACTTAAAAAAAAAACACTGTCTATGACCCACGGGGAATATTATATGGAGAAGAGCATTATTAAAATAATCGTTAAAGTAAAAATATACAATTTAACAGATTAAAAGTACTTTCTGTATTTTTTGTATTTTATTTTAAACAGAATTCGAAATCCCCTTTAATAATATAAGACAATAACACATATTTTGAGATTCCATGTTATTCTTCTCCACTCATTTTACTAAAAAAAGTCTATGAATCATCAAACATGGCGTCGATCTCGAGTGAATATGAAGCCGGTCTGGGCCCTGTGATGAACGACGGCACTCCACAGGCGACGGAGACAGACGGCGCAGATTGCGAGAGCTTATCTTTATGGAGGAGTCATGGAATTGTTAACGGGATGTGATGGCTTGTGTCCGCTGAGCTGCGCTGGGAAATAAAGCTGCTGGGCTCGCGCTGCCTTCCCATCATTCACAGGGGTAATGATCTCTGTCTGGCTCAAGAGTAAGTAATAGTCTGCCCACAGGTTAGTGAGGCCGTGACACAGCAGTGCTGACGACGAGGAAAACCGGAACGTATCAGGAATATGGAGACGAAATGTGATATAATGACCGGGAGAATATGTTTGGAAGGTCCATGAAGTTTTAGCTGGAAAATTACAGGCGGTCGAGTTGTTTTGGAAAGTTATGTTTCACGCCTGCTTAAATTTGACTTGTGATGCACGACGGGATTAGACGATTACACTTACTTGCCATCATTTCACAGTCTTTGAACATCTAAGATCCAATCCTTTGTCGTGAAATACACCACTCGAGCAGCAGAGGCAGAAAGGTGCCATGAAAAGCTACTTTTTTAGAATCTAAAATTGAAAGAAAAAAACTTAGTATAACTTAGTTCAAAGGGCAGGTTTATAGAATTTAGGTGAAGTACGAGGACCCAACGCTTCCATTAGAGTAGAAGTGTTAAAACGTAAAACTAAGGGTGTGTATTGGCAAGATTTTGGCGATATGAAAGTATCACGAGACAGGATACGATTGAGATACCGTAGGTAACAAGTATATATATATGTGTAGTATTTCCTACTTGACTCTCGATGAAGTCATAACTGCTTCCGATTGTTTTGAAACCAAATCAGCCTTGAAATCTGCGGCGTTCGACTGTATCCTCTCGTCCTCAGCTGTTGTTCCTTTAGCTGCAGCGGACTTAATGACTGCTGCCATCTAGTGTACAGGGGTTTTAATTGCAACACAAAAATTCTGTAAATATTTGCACGTTATTGAAAGTATTGTGTATTATAAATCGAATTATTTTATTTTAAACACACTTAATCGAAATATAAACCATAAACAAATTATAATTTAAAAAAAAAACGAGACATTTTTTGAAAGCCAAAAACAAGCTGAACAAAATGTATATTTATTAGGAAGCTTAAAAGATCTCTATAATCAATCTTCATCAAAAACTCCCATCAAGTTAATTGTTGACATTCTTAATCTATATTCTTTAGCTTACCTTAAACTCTCCTAAAGTCACAATATCAACATGATCATGAATCTATATTGCTTTTCAACCAATCATCCAGCGTGCCATGTGAAATAACCCAGTGGGCCTAAAGTTACCACTACAGTAAATGCAACAAACATTCAATAAACCTGTCTTGGAAAAGAAATCCATGGTCATGCTTACATTTTTTCAACATAATTTAAGAAGAAGCTTAAAGTCTAAAAAACAAGAATAACTCTTGCGATGTTTACCCGGCGATATTTCTGCTATAAACAAGTTTTCTCGGACTAACACCATCGATGTATTTGGATGTTTTTAAACATGCCTTTTTTGGACAAAGATGAAGACAACGACAGCTGAGCTCCATTAAAATCTACTACTCTGAAAATAATCCCAACCATTAGTAGACATGAGGTCCAGTAGAAAATGATTGAAGTTTGAGTGAACTATCACTTTAACTTGCAGATAATCAACTACTTTTAAAATGCTGTTTTTTATCTAAATTGATTCAAAACAAGACAAAATACCAAGTATAAAATGATCAAATGTCAATGCATATTAATCTTTGGGTTTTGCAGTCCAACAAACTAAGCTAGAGGACTCAAAAAAGAGGAACCAAGCTCCTCTGAAAACATAGGATTGATGGACACACTTGGAGTGAACGATGAATTTCTTTGTGTCTGTGCCAACAGTGGCTTGTTTTTTTTTTTTAGATTTTAGCTCATTTTTAAATGAATCAACCCTTCAAATCCATCCATCTTTATCTTAGGTAACATCACAAAGAGGAAGGACATCCCAGTTCCATGTCTGGTCATATGAGATCCCGGGGGGGTCGACCAACACTAGTTCACGATGATTGATATAATTGATCCTGAGACGAAAAGAACATGAACGAGGGGGACGCAGTCAAACATCCAGCTCCACTCAATTATCTTTCGCCGGCTAATTAATCAGTTCAGTATGCACATCCAAGTCTCAGAGGCGTCTTTGAGGTAATTGTTCTCATTGACTTGAATAATTATTTGTTTGCTGATTTAATTATTGTCACATTTGGAAAACAAACGAACCGAACATGACACTGAATATTTTCGGATTAATGTCGCGGCGTGACACGCATTGATGGAGCACAAAAGCAGGTGATCAGGCTAGAGAAAAAGGTCAATAAATTGAATAAGGGGAATAATATTTCTTAAGGAATCCGGGTCAGAGACATCCGTGCGAAGCTGTGGGTTGAAAAAAAAACAACAATCGACCTCAGTTCCCTTGTTTAAAGTATGGATGAGACCTCGTGGCTATGAATAGCACAGATTAGCGAAGGTTTTTAAAAAAAAAGGCGTTCGCTTGGATTTATTGTGCGCGTCTTAAATGTTTTGCTCATTTGTTTCCATTAAATATTTCATCTTCCCCCCTTAAATATTCATTTAACTCCCGTCTTTAAAATTTCACCAGTCCCCGTACTATCTCCTCGCCTCCCTTTCAGGGCTTTGCAATCATAAATAATTATCCATCGACACCCAGAGAAAGATTGCATAAAACATGCACATGATTCATTTTTGTCTTTTCTCATTAGAGATATACTTCGACTTGCCTTAAATGCTTCCCGCCATCCTACTTATGGAAATTGGTGAGAGAGCCTTACTAATGATCTCGGGTTGGAACATTTTTTTTTTTTGCTCCAGCGTCCGTCTCAGATCCCGGCGCTGAATCTTCTTTTCATCATGGAAGGCAGGAGCAGAGGCTGCGTCTGCCAGAGATCACGCAGTTTAAAAAAAATAAAATGAAAAAACAAGCTGCTCACAGTTTTATTATTTATTCTTCAAGATTGACATAATTTTCCACGTGAAATAAAAAAGCGATTTAAATAAACTAAATTAAATTAGAGAAATATTAGTTGTTCAAAATGTTTCTTTTGTTATTTTGATTTATTGTTTTTTTTATTGTAAATTATTTAAATTTTAATATCAGAGTAGCCAAAGTGATTTCTGATAAGAAACATTTAAATAAAGCATACATGTGTCATTTTAATAAAAGGTAGTCAAGATAAGACTCTCTTTTTTCATTTTTATCCAGAGTTGTTTTTTTAAGTTGTTTGATTGCAAAAATATGGATATATAATAATATAAATGAGGGGTGGGATATACAATAAATAAATAAAATAAATGTGATGATTCTTGGGAGTAAGTAAGTAAGTAAGTAATTAGTATTTATATAGTGCTTTTCAAGACCAGGGTCACAAAGCGCTTAAACAATCAAAAAATAAATAAGTTAAAAAAAACAAAAAAATAAATAAAATATATGCTTAAAAGGTCAAGAGAACACAGAGACAAACATAAGAGTCTCAGAAAATCAAGAAAAAAACCTGCACGAATAAAAGTGTCTTAAGGAACGAGTTCTTGAACCAGAACGTTATGGTCAGTTTCGATCAGTGTGTGATATATTTGTCTGAAGGTAAAAAAAAACATTTAAATAAAGCATACATATGTCATTTTAATAAAAGATAGTCAAGATAAGACTTTCTTTTTTTTTTTCATTTTTATCCAGTGTTGTTTTTTTAGTTGTTTGATTGCAGAAAATATGGATATTTATCCATATATTTATTAACTCCAAAGGCTTGATTCGCAAACATGTGTGACTCTTTTTTTTTTTTGCAAGATGAATTGTATTTATCTATTTAACATACCTTCGCCTCACCAATTTGTCTCAACATATCAGTTGATTCCAAGCAGACTCATTAGCAAACAGCACCACGGTGCGAGCGGGAAGAAAAGCATAAACTCTCAATTTGACTGGATTATCCTTTTTGTGATGGAGCCTAATGATCCAGCAGAGTAAATAGCAATGTGTTAATTAGAAATTACGCTGAAGGATCCGCTGCACACAGAGGTATTAACAAGATGGCATCATTATATTTGATTTTTTTTTTCTCTCTCGCATGATGGAACACAGCTTCAATAAGTGTTCTTAAAATGATGGCAGCGTGAATTTATAGGATTATGTTTTTATATTTTGTTTGATTTAAACATGTTATAAGAGAAAGGTGTAAATATTTTTCGTTTGATATAAAACATATATTTGTATAAGCATCTATAGAGTGCATAAAAAATATTTTTCAACGTGTATTTAGTGTGTGTTTTCTTCTAAACATCATTATTATGGTTAGACTGCGGTCTTTATTTCAATAGGCAGACGACTCAGTTACAGCCAAGTATCTGGCTCCATCTAGTGGTGAAGATGTTCACTACAGATGTATGAAGGACGATAAATTTCTTATGTATAAATAAATGTATAAATATATCAATGAAAAAATGTGTATTAATGCGTAAAATAGCTCCATTATTTGACAATTAATAATAATAATTAACAAGTAATTCATCATCCTTCATACAGATAAATCTAGAGATGGAAGTTCAAAATAGATAAAAAGAAATGATGTAAAATAATTAAAATGTGTGATTTTTAATAAGCTATATTAAAGTGTGTACTAAAATAAATACTTAATATTAAGTTTAAGTATGTGAGCGCAAAACAAATACTTATGTATTTGAATAGATCACCTTCTGCCTTTTCTCTATTGTCAATATAAAACTTTTAAAAAGTCATAAAATCGTTCAGAAAGGAACAGAAGGAACATTTTCTGATGCAATAAGCATTGATAAAACATTTATAAGTGTAACGAATATTTCAAATGACTTCAACACAAGTAAACTTTTTCTTTTAAAAAAAAAAAAATCTATCTAACTATCTTAACTAAAATCGAACACATACGCGATTATTTGAGCATTCTGAGTTTTATTTAAGTGAACATAAATATTATGAATTCGATTTTGAACGGATAATCTATTCTCACTCAGGTGAGCGATTAATAGTGACAAACAAAGTTTCAATTTGTGGTTTATTAAATACAGTTTAAAATCTTTGAGAAAAACAAAGATAATGCCTACTCACCCCTGGAAATGGAATGGAAAGACTTTTTTTTATGTCAAAACGAAATAGTAGTAGAAGTTAATAAAAATAAAAATGAAAAACAGCTGGCTCTCTAACGTGTCATGAATAACGGCTCAAATCAAGGAACATTTATTATATACTGCCACCTACCGGACAGGAGCGTAAATGAATAGTGTATGCTTCATAAAGGTTCCTCAGTTTTACCCGGGTTTAGTTGACATACATTTAAAGACTCAACTATAAACGGTCAATAACGCATTTACAATATAGTTCATTTTCACTAAACTTTTTGCACTATGTTGGTGTTGTTAAAGTTCAACTAATCTGTTGATTTAAGTGTCTCTTAAAGTTATATTGGACCTCTATTGTACTCATCAGTCTATATCTGTTGAAATATTTACATTGGAAAATGTGTACAAGCCCATCCCTCTAAACATGCTTTGTTTTTCTGGAGATGAAATCGTGTTTACCATAACCACGCCACAGATGTGTGAACAAGTAATAAGTTCAAAACGTGGTCTTGATGAGGGACTTACTGCATCTTTGAGAGGAAGACTTCAACATTTAAAACATGTGAGCGAGTCAGGAGAGTTGGATTTTCACATTAGTTGCTCTTTAAGAGACGCTCAAATCAACACATGAGTTGCCCTTTTTACATAAACTCTAAACTCTGAGAAAAAAAAGTATTTGAATTCACTTCAATGTCAATATTATACATTTCAGAATGACTTTTTAGGGACATTGAGTGATGCGGTTTGTGTAGATCATGAGCTTGGGCAGCATTTTTATTTTCAAATATAAGAGTATGATGTACACAAAATACACTTTGATATTCCTAACGTGATGCAAGTATCTGAGGTAGCAATAAGAAATATAAGTACTTAGACCTACCATTTAAAAGTGACTTCTACTCATTGCGACACTCCCTCCAATATTGCACCAAGACAGTTACTCAAACTTAACCGTAGAACATCAGTGATAAGAAGAAGTGTCTCTACTTTTCTGACAGAGCTCTTTTTATCCAGGGGAAGATAATTGATGTTATTTTTTGTAAATGATAATCGAAGTAATTTATATTTAAACAGCGCTTTTCAAGAACAGCGTCACAAAGCGCTTAAACAATCAAAACAATACTTATTAAAATATATACTTTAAAGGTCAAGATAAGACAGTTCCAGAAAATCAGGGAAAAGCCCAAATAAGAATGTCTTAAGATGTTTCTTGAAGGAGTCAGTAGATCATCAAACACAGAGGAAGATCGTTCCAAAGCTTAGGAGCAACAGTCTGGAAGGATTTCTCTCCTCTGGTCTGGAACCGTGTTCAGGAACCATCAGTAGATTCTGATCCACAGACCTCAGAGCTCGAGCTGGGATGTAAGTCTGGATCAGATCACTGATGGAAGGTCTGACCATGAATAGATCTGAAAGTAAGAACCAGAATTTTAAAGTTGATCCTGAAAGTCATGAAAGTCTATCATGATATCAGAATAATAAACTTGTATTGATAATCACAACATTGATTTATTTTTATTTTTATGGTGATGACAGTGTAGAATAAAAATAATTAAATTAATATAAATGAGGGGTGCCATATAAAATAAATAAATAAAATCCATTTGATGATCCTTAGTTAGTAAGTAATTAAGTAAGTAAGTAAGTAAGTAAGTAAATAAGTAAGTAAGTAAGTAAGTAATTAAGTAAATAAGTAAGTAAGTAAGTAAGTAAATAAGTAAGTAAGTAAGTAAGTAATTAAGTAAGTAAGTAAGTAATTTTTTATTTAAATAGAGCTTTTCCAGACCAGGGTCACAAAGCGCTTAAACAATCAAACAATCAATAAAGTATATACTTTAAGATAAAACTGATAAAACAAAAGGAGTTCCAGAAAATCAAGGAAAAGCCTGAATTAGTATTTATAAAGCGCTTTTCAAGACCAGGGTCACAAAGCGCTTAAACAATCAAAAATAAAATAAAATAAAATAAAAAACAATAAAATAAAAGATATGCTTAAAAGATCAAGAGAACACAGAGACAAACACAAGAGTCTCAAAAAATCAAGAAAAAAGCATACATGAATAAAAGTGTCTTAGGGAACGAGTTCTTGAACCGGAACGTTATGGTCAGTTTCAATCATCAGTGTGGTTTTTCATTTGGTCAAATGTCTTTTGTTTTGTTTTGTTTTGTTTAAAAAAGTGACTAATAATCGAGTGGCTCCGGTGGGCGTCTCTTTATAGCCGTGGCTACGCAATTTCCCTAAGGCTGACCGCGGGGTGGCGTGACTCACGTCACTTACGTACGCACAAAGAAGCGGACTTGGAGAGAGAGAGGGAGAGAGAGAGAGAGGGAGAGGAAGGAAATTGAAAAAGCGGGTTCACTCCTAGTCGCCGCCGCATAAATAAAAAAACTTCATTCCCTGGACTCTCGGGTTCAAATGGACGGAACCGGAGGTGAATGTTTTTAACTTCTAACCGTCAGCAATGCAGGTTAGTTCGGTCGCTGTCAACAACAACAACCACCACTGGAGCCCCTTCTCTCTCCGAGGAGCTAACATGCTAACCGCAAACTTTTAAAAAACAAGTTGACAAAAAAAATGAGCGGCTTTTAAAACAAAAACAAAAAAACTCTTCAAACCTCTTCGTGACTCTTCAAGACACCATGGCGTCGGATGTGATCGAGGGCGATGAAGTGCCGAAGGCTGTGGCTGAGCTGGGTTCGAACAATAGTAGCGGCGCAGGGTTCGTCACAGCCGGGCGGGCGGACGAGGAGGACTCGGGGCGCGGGCACACCACGTCCACCGCCTCATCTTCCGGGGTGTCCGGGGAAGGCGACGACGACAGCTTGACGTCCACGGTGGAAAATGGCGAGGAGGCTCTCGAGGAGAGTGTGGTCAACACGAGAGGAAGTCTACAGACCTCGGACCATGAACAGCTGGAGGAGACCCCCAGAACCATTGGAAGGTGAGTTATCCATTTATAACAGGCTCCAGGTAAGTATGGGGGTCACCACCATCCACTTTTTATCATGTTAAATACCTGTGTTGGCAACTGATGCTTCACCCAGAATTTAAAACAAATGCTTATTTACATTCAACTAGGAATACAAAGATATATTTTATCATCATCCTTATTGTTTATGGTTCCTTTATCGCTCTGGGAATACTGATAAGATGACCAATAAAATCTGGTCCACCAGGAGTTAGCACTTGACTGGTTTCCCAGTGAAAACCTGTGGGTATCAGCGGTAGATTACCAAGTGACACTTAAGTTTCAGAAAAGCGCAACCCAAATAATTTTCCCCTAAAACAATAACCAGAATTGCCCCCCAAAAAAACTTTTCTGACAGTTTTGAACTGAAATAGTTTTTGCAGTGGTTAGTAACCATTGACTCGCAGTAAGAAAGTTGCAGGTTCACTTCCCAGTTTGGGAGGTAGGTGACATTTGACCTTTTGAGTTTGTGTTTTGTGGGTTTTACTCCGGTCTTCTCCCACAGTCCAGAAACGGGAATTGGGAAATGTATTAAATACTCCATAGGTATGAGTGTGTGTGTGTGAATGGTTGTATGTCTTTGTGCGACCTTTGAAGGGTGTGTCTCGCCCGAAGACCCTGGGGATAAGCACGAGCCCCCCCTCAATCCCCATAAGGAAATCAGCGGTATAAAATCGATTGATTGACTTATTCATTGTGTTTTCTAGTGTCTTTTAGATTCTAGTAGAGATAGAAACCGCCCTCTGGCATGAACAGGTTCGATCAACCGTTAGATCTCTGTATTCATCGCGCACAAACCTTGACGTATCTGTTTAAGACTCTTGCTGCACTTGTCGTGAACTATCATGGATTGGTTTAATAAAAAAGTTTGGAATGCCCCGAGGCTTAAAACATGCATTTTATATAAAACTTGAATGTGTACTTCAGTTGTATCTTCCCAGCACTGGACGTCATGCAACAATCACGACTGGTTTCTCATCATAAATAAGAAGCATTAAACCATATGAATGATGTTGAATCATTGATCATGATCAAAAGTAATCATTGGTAAATGACCCGTGAGAGGTTATTGAAGAATTGACGAGTTTAAAAGTTCAAAACTCGTGTGAAATGGCAAAATCCAAGTCTTTTATGTCACAATGGATGCGTTATACTAAAACCCTTAAAGGGATGATTGTTGCTCGGAACTGTTCCATCCACAGTAACACATTTTGTGGTCATTTTCAATTATTGAGACATTAACATGCTCAATAAAAAATATTGTTTTATGAATAAAACATGACTCATACAATAATTATCACGTTCATCTGAAGGTCAAACTCGAATAGACACTAAGCCAGAAATTTCTGTTGTGCATGTTGTAACTATGGGTGGGAATTAGGGCTGCACGATATTATATGCTCAGCTGCGAGTATAAATATCACTTATAACGCTCAGTTTCACGGGACTTGCATCAGTTTCCTGAGTCTGAGCGACATCAGAGAGGAGCCGCCGACGCGTCGCAATTAAAGACCGCTTGTTTGGAAGTTCCGCGATCTTAAAAGAACACTGAAAACAACTGAGACGAGATGAGAAGTTCTTACAATTTGTTGCTTTAACAAAGGGGGTTGAAAGAGATGAGTGACTTGATCACTCGCGTTTGAGTAGTGCTCTTAAGTTAGTCTTACTTCCGTTAATAGACTGAGCTGCGCTAAGTCAGCGAGCCTAGCAAGCTGCGCCGCTCAGTTCTCAGACAGACCGAGACGTAAAAAACAACGAGATATAGTAGTACAAATTGACAACTTTACAGAACGTGACACTAATTGGTCAAAGTGCGCATTTCCCAATACCTGCGATTTCGATATTTTTTCGATATATATCCTGCAGCCCTAGTGGGAATCTTTTTCTCTCTCATGTTTGAATTTCAATTATTGGAGCCGTGATCAGATTTTAAACAGATTTTCTATGCAAACAGATGCTGGATTCTCAAAGCAAAGTGCTACTTTACTTAGCTTAACAATGTTTGCGTCAGTAAATCGCTGTCCAAAAGAATACAATATACAACAGAGGAGTGACTACCGGGGTCTTACACGTACCGGGACTTAATTTTTCCTTGACAGTCTAACTCACAGAGTGTTTCCATAGTGTTTGGACACATGCGTTTTCAACACTGTCAGACCAGCCACTGATCAGATGGTTAAAATACCCTTTTTTTCTGCTCTGATGTGTGTATTAGCAATGGCAAAATTGGACCTTTTCTGAAACGGATGCACAATACATGGCATATTTCTGATTTTGCAGACTTGGGACACAAATTGTCCATCGTCTTTATATCATTATTTTCTATGTATTATTATTATTATTATCATATTTTTTCAGACCTTTTTAAGCTCGAGATTAGTTGAGGAACTGTCTTCATGTAGAGATGTCTCCAGATGTTGGCATCAATGCTTCACTCATATGTGCCAACAACCGTTCCTTCTGTGTAAACCTTACCCTACATGTGGTTCTCTCTTTCGTATGTTCAGTAGGATTATGTAAAGCTACACACAACAAAAACGACATACACGTTTTTGCCATGAATAGTCGAGTATCAAATGCTTTGCGTGTTTCTGTGTCTGGTGCACAAACACAGTCATGTATGTGATTAATGCGTCAAAGAGAGCACTGTACAGCAAAGATACAGATACCATGATCTGCATTAGCAAGCCTTGTGATTTATGAACTAAGTCCTGCGCACAAGCTGCTAAGCTCTTCAAGAAGGCAGTGATCTGATTAGTTTGTCAAGCACTAATTCTGGGGGTGATTTTTGACGGCCACTCTGTGTTGTTGTGCGTTTACACTGTTGTCTGTGACATACTTCTTCTGTTACAAGTGTAGTGCCCCTTGAAATGATGACAGTTTTAAAGGTTACAAAAGGCAACCTATTTAAAATGTGTGTAGCTGCTTTGTAAGATGTGTATGCTCATGGCAGGCAGCTAAGAAAATGTGACGGGAGGAAGAAAAAGGGTGATTTAGGTTACAGTGTTGGTGGTTTTTAAGTGCTCAATCATTAAAAGATTTATGATCTTTTAGTGCGCAACTGGTTGAGAGGGGTTGTTCACAGAATTTAGGCTCCATTTACATTGTTTCAGTATTTCATGTCAACCTTTTTTTTAGTAATGGTGCAGACTGCAAAATTTCTTACTAAGGCTTACCATGTTGACATACAACACACCCAATAAATGCTATTATAGCCTTTGTAAACAGATACTACTGTACGTACGTTTCACCCACCACTGTGCCGTTATACACCTTTACACACTGGGCTCTAGGGGTTGTTTGCACAAGGCTGTTGCTGCTGCACCAGTCACCAGTACTGGTAGGTATGGTTTAGGTCAGGGGTGGGCAAACTGGTCCTCAAAGGGCCGGGGTGGGGCAGGTTTTTGTTCCGACTGATCGAGCATGTTCAGTTTAACCAATGAGGTTTCAACTAAAACAAGCAACACCAGGAGAGCGGAGTCTATTATGACGTAATAATGGCCTCTTGCCTCGCCCAGCCAGCTGTAATCACACGCCCGCTTTGTTTATACAATGAGTCACGTGGAGGTGCAGACTTCTGAGATTGATGACACGCAGTGACAAACCTCAATAATTGACCAATCACAGCAGAGTGGGTGTGGTTACGGTGAACAAGATTGAATCTGTAAATTTGTATTCAGTGGGCGGGACTTAAGCACATTTTCTAAGGTCAATATTTCAATAAAAAGAGAGTTTTGTACAAACGGACACATACTGATGATACAATTGAGGTCCAAGATCTTTTTAAGAGACACTTAAATCAACACATTGGTGGCCCTTTAAAAAGAACAAAAAAACTGTGCAACTATGAGTATGTTCTTTTTTTTGACCATCAATTAAATGTTGAAATGCCTTTTAAAACAACTGTGTATGTCATCACAGCATGTTACAAAACTGGCTTTCTGAACATGACACTATGCTGACAGTTCTTTAAGTTTCAGAGTTTATGTAATGGGTTAATGCAGGTTTTTTTTTAAGAATTGACTGAACACTAAATCTGTGTTCAGACTATTATGATGACGAGATACAAGAACCAATAACTGTTAAGCAATTATGAGTTATTCGTCACACATCCTGACCTGGGATTCTTAGGATGAATACAAGGGTTGTCTGGAGGATTTAGGGATTTTCGCAAGGACAATTACTCACAAAGATTCATCATTGTGTTTTGTTTTTTTTTTGTTTGGTAGCCTCGAGCGGCAAGAATCGGTTGCTACTACAGAAGCCAGGTTGCGTATGGAGGGAGTGGAGCTGAAGGAGGAGTGGCAGGACGAGGACTTTCCAAGGTACCAGGTCATCAGCGATGAGCGTCGTTGTTTGAAAGAGTGCTTCACCTTTTCTTTGCTCCCCCCCTGACAGACCTCTACCTGAGGAAGAGGAGCTTGAACAAGAGCTGTTTGCTGGAACCTCTGAGGAATCAGATGCCGGTAATGACCGTATAACAACACATTCCTGATTTGAAAGTACTTCTTTATTACGTTTTCCAAGAAAATTTCACAGTTTTGATCAGGCTTGAGGAAACCTCTTGTTAAACTATGTCGTATCTCTAAATGCAAAAAATCTCCAAAATGTGTTCCGTACAAATCCGTGTAAAATGTCTGTGCCAGTGGGGTTATGTTTCTGTCAGCAAAATAATAGTATTCCAGGAAATGTTTTGGGTCAAAGAAGAGTTTAGTGGAGTTCTGTAGTTTCAGTAGGATTTAGAAACGGCTTAAAGGTTTTTGCCATGACTTGTACTGCATCTACACGCTGCTGCTAGTACGAACTATTCCTAACCCGAGGAACCCCCCCCCCCCAAAAAAAAGACCAGAAAATGTTACACAAATGACTGCAATTACTAGACTATCAAGCGCACATGAATATAAGCCTCGCCAACTCAATTTTAAATAAATCATTTTTCTATTGTGCATGTTGTAAGTAAGTAAGTAAGTAATTTGTATTTATATAGCGCTTTTCCAGAGCGGGAATCATTTGCTATAACATTATTCAATTCAGATCTAAGATTTTTTACGTACTTTTTTCCTTTCATGATGCTGCTGGCTACTCAAAGCTAAGTGCTGCTTAACTTAGCTTAGCTTATTGGTGCCAGTAACTTGTCATCCAAAGAGAGTGACTAAAGAGGTCTAATGTGTTCTGGGACTTCAGTTCCCCTTGACAGTTTAACTCATGGGGGCGTTTCCATAGTACGTCTTCCCAACTGTCTGACCACCATCACAACAACACACATGTCTGCATTACATTACCCAAAAGGGCCACCTTTGTTGTGCATTCCTTTCAGAGCCACATGCGTAGTCGGATCAGGATGTCCCGCAGATTTTATCGAGAGTATTTTAAATGATTGTCTTAACATTTAAAATCAAATCTAAATCAATGTAAATCAATTCCTTTGAACACCTCCAGTTGTAACCTAAACACATTTCTTTATTAATAAAGTTTTTTTTGGATCAGTGCTGAGTAACAACCAAAAACAGATCTGTCACTCTCATTTTTTGTACGTTTTTGTTGTCTTTTTGAGTCCATTTACACTGCATTTGTTTTTTTTAAAGTCTCGCCACTGATTCATTAAAACCTAGTTTATGTGCAGCATCTATATTTCGCTCTTTAACTCAAAACTTTGCATCATAACCTTTCTGATGTCTCTCCTATCAAGATGGCGTGTGTATAATGTGCATGATTTTGCAATTCTGCCACATGATGACGAAAACTGTCTACTTCCTCTAAGCGTTCTCTCTTCGTACTGTCTCTCGTGTGCTTGTGCTTCTTGTAAAAGCGCCTCCTGGAGATCGTTTGCCTGTATAATCCATTGATTTGTGTCAAATTGTGTAAAAAAAAAATAATAGCATTTTATAACCTAGTGGTTCAGTGGTCTGCTGATGACACCTATTCACATATTAAAAAAAAAAATACAGACAACAGTGGTGCCTTGAGTATTGAGGTCACTGCCTGGACTCTCTCTAAACCCAACCTACGTATGAAGAAATAACATCAAAAGCTATGAACTTTAATTCCCAAGAAATGGTGTTTCTAATGGCGGAATTTATCTTCTCAAGGCTACGCAGTCAACCATGGCAAAAGGCAGCGGAGGAAGCTGGCTGCCCCAGATATCAGTCTCACCCTGGACCACAGTGAAGGTTCTATTCTCTCCGACGAGCTGGAGGAAAGCACGGAGCTGGATTTGGACGACATCGACACGCCGTCCGACGACAGCAACGAGTTCGAGTGGGAAGGTGAGGAATGAGGTCAATTACGAGGATGAATATCTGCTTTCAGCGTCGAGGCTTCTGAGAACTGTTACGCAGGCGATGTCATCAAAGGTGGGGTTTTGGCTGGTGACGTACTGTTCTTGTCTTCAGGGTATGTGCTCGCCGAAAGGTAAAGTGGACTGATGCGATTTGGGTTGGTTTTGTTCAGCCCAATTGATCCATATCGGGGTTAATAGCACTTTACATAAACAGTTTGGTGAAAAGGAGATTTTTCTTTTAAAACTTTAGTCTTTATAACAGTGTGAGCCTAAGTCTGTTGCTCACATTCACATCGGTACTATGATTTAGCACTTTTTAACTTTAAATAGTTTTAAATAGGTTAAGATTTAATTTCATTTAAATTAGCCAAATTCTACTGCGTATTAATGTAACTACTATACTTGTTCTGACCTGGTTTATTATGGATATACATGCATTAGGATTGACTTTCTCTCATAGATGTTCTTAAAACTAGTTAACGATTATCAAAAATGATGGAGAATTTACTTTATAACCGTCACATTTTTTTGTTCTGATGATGACATGTACTTTGATGCAACGCAATCACGCTAATCCTTTTCTAAATTAGGGCCTTTCTTGCTGTGACCTCTAGAGGGGGACAGAGAGTGCCTCCCATATTGTGTGGGATATGTTAGTTAAGTAAGTAAGTAATATTTGTAGAGTGCTTTTCTAGACCAGGGTCACAAAGTGCTTAAACTATCAAAACAATACTCAATAAAGTATATGCTTAAAAGGTCAAGACACCACAGAGACAAACATGGGAGTCTCGGAGAATCAAGGAAAAACTTGCATGTAATATAATAATAATGTAAGTAAGTCATTTGTATTTATAGAGCGCTTTTCCAGACCAGGGTCACAAAGCGCTTAAACAATCAAAACAATACTCAATAAAATATGTATTAACATTAGACCAGAAGCTATTGGGCTGTAATCATGAATATAATTTAATTATAAATTATTAATAAAATTATAAATATTTAAATGATATATTCTATTATATATTGTCATTTGTTGATATTTCAAAAGTACTTTTAAGTATGCCTTATAGTTTGAGACTCAACTTTCTTAGGTGATACAGGGATACTTTTCTAAATCACTAAACAAATTATAAATATTAAAATGATATATTCTATTATATACTGTCACATGTTGATATTTAGAAAGTACTTTTAAGTATGCCTTGTAGTTTGAGACTCAACTTTCTTAGGTGATATAGGGATACTTTTCTAAATCACTAAACAAATTATAAATAATGAAATGATATATTCTATTATATATTGTCATTTGTTGATATTTCAAAAGTACTTTTAAGTATGCCTTATAGTTTGAGACTCAAATGGGATAATGTTCTAATGTAAAAGAATGTCTACACTGCTGAGGATTCTCTCACTCGCACAAACTCATTTAAAAATGTTTTCCTGTGTCTGGTCATTGTTGAAGCTCTTTTCAGACTATTGTTCGTTTCAAATTATAGATATTTTCAAAGTGATGTTTCTCTGACATTCTTGAGGTTACCAGCAAACTTTTAACTCCTTCTTCCTTTTACCCGGCAGGTTTTGTCACGAGCACTTACTTGTCAGTTTCAAGTTCAGTTTGAAAAAAAAATGCTTTGTTGTGTTTTGTTTCCACTCTCGCTGCCTTCCGCTCTTTTCTCCGGGAGAATTGTTTCCATTCCCAGCCTGGAAACAGGCAGCAGGCCAGCAGCAGGTCCAGTGGTAAAAAAAAAAGAAAATCTCTCCCTCATCATCTGCAGTCACTGGTCGATTAAACCAGATTGATTTGTGTTTTACTTCAATGAGTTGATGTTTTTGATTGTGTACACAAATGTCAATGACACACACTTGCATGCCAGAACATTTTTGCATGATTTTAATTGGATGTTTTGATCACGGCAACATTTCATGATTTCTTTTTGTACTTTACGACACATTTTACAGCCAAAACATTATGACCAAATGTTCATGCATCAGAGAGGGCGAGATCGTCTGAGGTGTGTTTGTTAACGGATTTAGTGAAGAGGTGGATCTTATTAACACCTGATGTTTGCCAAGGCTATTTCCGACCCTTTAATTCAGACCAGGACAAAGTGTGGCCCGGCATCCACCTGTGGTCCTTTGACTGTTTCTGCAACCTCTTGTTAGATTAGGTAGAACTTTATTGATTGAACTAAATTGTTTTTTTCCAATTAGCCACAGCATTTGTATGGTTAGAGTAAAGCTATAACTCTCTAGAAAGTTTCTGGCACCTACAATTTTATTTAGTATGTTTTATTTATTTTTTCTTATTGGTTCAATTCTGAATGATAATTTAGGGAACCATATATACAAATATAATATACAGATATGTTAATATATATTTGTGTAAGTCATGACTGTTCAGTATTCAACCCAACGGAAATTGTAGGGGAAAAAAAACAGTTTTAAATGTTACTTACTGCTGCTTTAAGGTGATTCTTCTTTATCCCTTTTTTGCTAGTCCACCAATCAAAGTTTGTTTGTGACACAAGAATCCACCAAGTTTATATCTGCCTAGAATAACTAGTCGATAAAACACTTCATTGGTACCAAGTCCATGGTTGACTTCTTATTATAACATATTAAGTCAGACCCCGTCCAGATATTTCGTATAAATCTGCACTTGCATCACCAAATCAAGAATCAAATCAGTTGGTCATAATGTTTCGGCTGATGGATGGAGATGGTTTATGATTTAAAGTTGGACATCATTCCTGCCTAACAGATTTGTTTAAGTTTGTTTAAAAAATCAGGAACAAAGGAGTCAGTCGAGGTGTTTGAGGCGTTAATATCGATCCCATTGATTAGAATGTGTTTTCTGATCGAGTGCACGTGATCGAACACACGGGCGTCCAAATCGAATCCAGATCATCAATAAAGTGCTGGTGCAGAAGTTGACGTGTCCCGTCTTGTCTCTAGACGACCTGCCGAAACCAAAGAGCACGGAGCTGCTGCAGAAGGGCGTGGAGACGGTGCAGCAGTACTCGGTCATGGAGGAGCGGGAGGAGGGCCGGCGCTGGAGGGTCTTCCGTATCGGAGACCAGGAGCACAGGGTGGACATGAAGGCCATCGAGCCTTATAAGAAGGTCATCAGCCACGGAGGTCAGTCTTTCGTACGAAGGTCAGATTTTGACGATGACCTCACCGGGACTCACTGTGACCCCCCTCAGGTTACTATGGCGACGGCCTGAATGCCATCATCGTCTTTGCCGTCTGCTTCATGCCGGAGAGCAACCAGCCCAACTACAGATACATCATGGATAATTTATTCAAGTGAGTCTCGTTCGAGGCCCTCGTGAGGTTCATGGTTCTAGTCCAACACCGACTCGACTCGCGCAGGTACGTCATCGGAACCCTGGAGCTGCTGGTGGCAGAAAACTACATGATCGTCTATCTGAACGGAGCGACGTCCCGTAAGAAGATGCCGACGGTGGGCTGGCTCAGGAAGTGTTACCAGCAGATCGACAGGAGGTGAGTCGACGAGGAGTCGTCCGGTCATGTGATCCGTTAAATATATGATTATTTTTTTTTTTTACCAGGTTAAGAAAGAACTTAAAGTCTTTGATCATCGTTCATCCGTCTTGGTTCATCCGCACACTTCTGGCTCTAACGAAACCTTTCATAAGGTAACTTTATTCTATTTTTCTATTCTAGGATTTTATGATGATTATAAATAAAATATGACTATAAATTGCCAGAAAATATATTTTATATGGTATTTCATTAAATACTACTTCCTCAATAACAAGTAATAACTTGTCACTCTTTTCATTTACATTTCATGATTTTAATAGTAATCATTCTAAAACAATCTACTAAGTAATTTGTTTTATTATATAAATTCTTGCCATAGTTTACTGCTTTAGAGAAATATATATTTTTTATACATTTTAAAATGGAAGTAAATCACATGTTGGTTATTGGTATGGTTTTCAAATTTTTTAATGAAAGTATGTTTTGTTAATTTGATTTTAAAAATCTTTTTGAGTTTAAAAGTATATTTTCTTTAATGGCTGATCAATATATTATTATGTTTATCAGTATGTATTTGTTATTAATAAATGCATTATTCATTAATATGATCCTTTATTTGTGCACCTTTACAGATGTATGATAAAATCAATAAAATAAATATTTAGTGCATTGTAATACAGATAAATTAAAAGAACACGTCTAAAATAATCATTTCCTTTCATCTACAGCTCAAAGTTTTCTCAGAAAATCAAGTTTGTGTTCAGCTTGACAGACCTGGCTGAGCTGGTCCCAATGGAGTACGTTTCCATACCAGAATGTATAAAGCAGTAAGTTTCCTACCGTGGGAGGGTTTATATAAGGGCAGTGACTGCAGGTGGCCGACAGAGGGAGCTGTTGCAACTTTTAAGCATGTTAAAAACAGAACTTGACTGCGTTGTTCTCGCTGTTGTTCCGGTGAATACTTTCTCTGCCTGTTTTCCTGCCTTCTCTCCTAAATGCAAGTTTCCCGCTCTTTCAAGGTTTGACCAGGATAAAAATAAGAAAAGCCAAAAGAGGTTTGTTCACAGTTGTTGTCACTTCAATCACTAACATGTGTTTAATTGTGTCGCCTGACAAACGCACACACCAGCACCGCTCACCGCCCCTTGTTCTCTCACTCCACTTGTGTGTCTCTACCACTCTGTTGTGTGTCTCTACCACTCTGTTGTGTGTCTCTACCACTCTGTTGTGTGTCTCTACCACTCTGTTGTGTGTTTTCCCGACCCTTCCATGAAAGAAATCCTGTTCAGCTGTTGGTTCTGGATCATGAAAACCACACAAAATATGTTATTTTTTATGAATTCATAAGTGTTTGTTTTTTTGTTGATGTGCGTATCTGTACACGTGTGTGCGGAGACATTGTGTGTTTGTGCATAGGGTTGTTGTTATGGGATGTATATATTGTCTATGTGAGCACGTGGGTTTATGTTGTGAGATTGTGTACGTGTTTAATGTTTGGGTTTTTTTGGAAAAGTGTTTGTGTTAATGTAATCTGTCTCTGCCTTAGTGTCGGTCAGTCTTTTTTCATCTCGTTGTGTACTTGTGTGTGACTCTCTGAGTCTTGGTATGCGTTTGTCTTGGTGTTTGTGTGTATTCATTTGTGATGATGTGTTTAGTGTACGTTAGATTTTTCTTTGGCAGTTGCTCTATTTTTATATGCATGTGTTTTGATCTAATGTGTGTGTGCGTGCATGTGTGTGTGATCAAACTCTTTTAAAGAGGGTGTGTCTGTCTCTTTGTGGATGTGAGTTAGTGAAGTTTTAGTGTAGACTTATGATTGCTTGTGGATTTTTGTGATCGCATTTCTACAGTGCTCTCTTCTGCCCCCACTGGTGACTCGTGGTACTGGCTGTAAAAAAAAAAGAGATAAAGAATGTAATATTTTATTTGAGCAGGTTTGTGAGTCGCTCACATCAGTCTGAGTGAAGCAGCTAATCCTCTTCTCTCCCTGAAACAGCAGGTTTAGCGTGGGATTTGTTTGATCTTTGGTAAGTTTGATCCTGTGACACATGGGTGGTGCCACAAACAAACCTAACCACCGTGGTGTGTGTGTGTGTGTGTGTGTGTGTGAGTGTGTGTGTGTGTGTGATGGAGTCCTCCTCCTCCTCCTCCAACACTGGCCTGACCTCACACTCCTGCATGACTGCACTCTCTGCTTCTGCTCACACGCTCCATCTTAAAAAGTCACAACATTGTTGCTGATCCAGTGAAAAAGATTCCGTTGCACCTTCTTTGTGTGTCCATGAGCATGTGGGGTGATGTGTGTGTGTGTGTGTGTGTGTGTGTGTGTGTGTGTGTGTGTGTGTGTGTGTGTGTGTGTGTGTGTGTGTGTGTGTGTGTGTGTGTGTGTGTGTGTGTGTGTGTGTGTGTGTGTGTGTGTGTGTGTGTACTTGGCGTTTCTGTGTGCAGGTGTAAGACCAGGGCTGGACGTTTAAAGTATGTTTTTTTTAATTCATTATGACGAACAAGATAAAAATAAGAAACTAACTGTTGGATGAATTAAAAATAATACAATGCAATACAAGGACAACGGCAACCCAAGCATCAGCTTCGAAAGCTGCTGGAGTCGACCGTCTCCTCTCGTCCTCAGTCATCGCCGGGATCTTGCAGGATTTAATTGTTACTTAAGTTGCGTAGGATGCAATTATCGCTGTCATTTAGCGGCTGGAAGTTTAATTGCAACACAAAATGAACAAACGCATGAATATTTCCATGCTTATTGTAAATAATATTTTACACACAGTGTATTCAAAATGTAAAACTTTACGGAACTATGATTTAAAAATATAATACGAGGAAAGCCATGAGGTTTTTGTGTGTTAGTGAGTGGTGTGTGTGTTGACAATTTGCTTTGATTTATAAATATATTTATTAAGCGACAGCTGTTATCAAAACCAGGTCCAGATGAAAGACTTCACAGAAGTCATGTGACTGGCGTCGTCTCTCACGTGTCGACTGTTGTGCTCACAGGATCGACCAGGACGTGCACGGCAAAGTGGAGATCGCTACCATAGCCAACCCGGAGTAGAACCAGGAAGTCGCCATCGGACCGAGGTCTCGTCAGGGGGGGAAAAAAAGTGCCTTTTTCTGCTTGTGCCACCGCAACCCTCGTCGCTGACGCAACATGTTTTTAGCTCCTTCACTTCCTGCTGTCGCGCCAGAACGACCTGGAGGATCCGTTACGATGCATGTTCCGCTCTCCGAATATATATATTTATCGATAAATGGCGATAAATGAGAGAAAGTAATATATTTTTATGGTTGTTCTGATTTTAAGATCCACTGAGTGGCCTTTTTTCACACACACATGCACACACACACACACACACACACCGGGCGCAACACTGATCACTGCTGAATGTTAGCATCCTGCCGCGGGATTTGAACCCCCCACTTGAATGTGCCCCCCCCGCCCGCTTTGTGGAGTTGTTCATAACAACACGAGTTTGAAAGTATAATTTTCTCAAAGTAAAGTCGTACATCAACACAACGCTTTGTGTCCGTTATTGACATTTGTCGTGTCGTTCATTTGTGTTTGTGATGTTTTTTTTTTGTTTTTTTTAAGTTTCATCCATCATTGTGATTGACAACCGATGGGTTCTGAGCGCATGACTGACAGTTGGCAGTATTGTCTGTGGTGCAACGATGAGGTTGAACAGGCGGGAAAGAAAATTGAATTATTTGCTACATTTAGCTCGTAGCTAAACATGTCGCTTCAGGTTTCTTCTCGAATGCAGCACAGCCACCTTTATAAATACTGACAATAAAAATACCAAAAATACTGTATTAAACTTGTGACTTTATGTACATTCAAGATTCTTTTCTGAAATATTTGATGCTAGATAAAAATCTTCAAATCTTTAGTGGGTAAATACTGTAGTTGCTAGCATCCCAAAGTTGCTCCCCTCCCCCCATGTATCCACATGCTAAAAAGAAGTTCCTTATGTGGGCTCTGGATCCAAGAAGGTTCATTTCATTAACTATTTAAATGTCCAACTAATTTGATGTTTATAGCATTGCAGCAACAGCAGGTGGCAGTAGTGTAGCTAGTAGTTAAACAGGAACTGGCCCTGAAACGCCTTCTGCCATGTAGAGAAGAATCTACAACTTATTCTGGAACGTGAGCAGCAGAAAAAATGATATTTTCCTGAAAATTTTCTTGAAATCTAAACATTTGTGTTTGAGTTACTTTGCGATCATAGAATAGCCTCATTGGCAACAAAGGTTTACAACTCCAGATGTTGTAAACTCTTAGAGATGATGGAGACGTTGGGAGAACGGGTGTCGATCCCACTAGAAAACTTACCTGACATTTCACCTTCAACTTTCAACTGAGAAAAATCTCTAAACTTGGTAAAATGATGTCACAACACGATTTGTAATCCATGTGTTTGTGTGTTCTTGTCTGGACTATTGAAACAGTTTATTTTCATGTCTAAACAAGAAGGATCTGTCTCGCCTGCAGCTAACACAAAACTGCAGCCAGAATTCTGACCTGCTCTAGTAGAAGAACTCACATTTCTCAGATCCTTAAAACTCTTCACTGGCTGCCAGTTTCTTTCAGGATCATTTTTAAAATTCTGGTTCTTACTTTCTGATCTTTTCTCGGTCAGACCTTCCATCAGTGATCTGATCCAGACTTACACCCCAGCTCGGGCTCTGAGGTCTGTGGATCAGAATCTACTGATGGTTCCTAAACACAGTTCTGGACCAGAGGAGAGAAATCCTTCCAGGCTGTTGCTCCTAAGCTTTGGAACGATCTCCCTCTGTGTTTGATGATCTACTGACTCCTTCAAGAAACATGGTATATTTATTTGTAGATTTTTACGATGAACCTTGATTCTAAAGTATTAAATAAAGGACCTGTTAAGACCATCAAAAGATAAACATGATAAATAAACGTGATAAACAATAAATAAATGATAAACATGTGTGCCTTGTGTCCGTAACATACAGTTATGGGCTAGAAAAAAGATGAATAGATAATGAAAATCTTTTGGGAAACCTCTAACTCATTTATAGACTATTACATTTCTTGTTAACTGTGTTCCCGAATCAATTTTCTTAAATGTAAACTCAAATCAGTGACCAATCGTAGAATGTCATGCGAGCGGAATGGTTGAAGAAAACTTTGTCTGAAGTACGTTTTAATTACAAATAAAGCAGCAAGTAAAGAAAATAACAGAATAATCGTCTTCTTCATTAGTCTTCTAATTCTAACTCAATCTGAGATTCATGTGTCGAGCACTAGGATTGGTCGAGGGGAGAGTTCTGGTCCTGGTCCGTGTCCTGTTCGTGGATGAAGCTGTATCTGCGGTACACCGATCCCCCCTTGCTGGTGTAGACCACGTCCACCTCGTCGCCGCTGTCCGGCTCGGGCACGCCGTGAGGCATGCTGACGCCGGCGCTGCCGCTCAGGCGCTCGTAGCTGCGGCTCCAGCAGAGCCTCCTCCGGGCGTGAGCTTTGACCAGGGCGAACACGGCCAGCGCCAGAACCAGGGCCAGCAGCAGGGCGACGGGGAGGGCGGCCGTGCCGTGTTTGAAGGCGCCGGACGACGACGACGACGACGCCTTCAGGTCCGTCGCCTCCTCGCCCGAGGACCTGGGCTGAGAGGTCTCCACGCACAGAGCTGTGGGGCGAGAACGACAGGTTTTTTTTTTAACTTCCACGCCCGACGGACACGTGTTCGGACGAGGACTCGACCTGAGCGTCGGTCGCAGACGCAGCAGTCGGTGTCGTTTCCCGCCGGACGACAGCAGCGGGTGCAGCGGTTCTCCATCGGGTGAAGACCGGAGTCCTGGTGGCAGATCAGACACTGGTCGGGTCTGGGACCGGAACAGTGTTTGCAGGAGATGTCGCATGACTCGCAAGTTTCCTAGAGAGGATGAAGAAGATTATTTTTCATAATGCAACCTCCAAATGATGCACAACTTCCAATCATCTAACCATTTATACACGCTGCACTTTCCATAGACCGGCGTTATCTCGTTTACAGTTCTGCCTGGTATGACTGGCTTTGTTTCGCTTTCTTGCTTCCTTGTTTGTTCATTTATTTATTGGATTTTCCTTTTTTTTAAATCAGCACTTTTACTCAATTTTGGTGTTTTTTTTAATTATTCTTTTCTTTCTCTTTGATCTTTCGTTTTAGTGGTCGCCACCATCCTGTTTCTGGAATTACTAAATTTGGATTATTTTGAGATTCTGGACTGCGAGATAGGACTTTTCTGCCATCTTGTGGATTTCTGTAGTAGTGTGTATTGTGTGTTAATTGTTGAATTAATTGTATAGATGATCATTTAAACGGTATAAGTGTGTTGTTTTTAGATCCTGGGTCAAAATATTTATTTGATTAAATCCTGTTTTCTTGATTTTTTTTAATGTAAAAACTAAACCTGAAATAAATATACGTTACAAATCTTGTAGAAAATCAAACACAACAGAGCATTTGTATGTGGTGGCCTTACAGAATAAACTAAGGAAATAGAAAAATAATATTTATAATACAAAATAAAATATATTAACATTAAATAACATAAACACATAAATAAAAATTACATTTATTTAAATAATATTAATGATATACTGTAAGTGTTGGTTATAAAATGATGAATTATAATAAATGTATCATTATATTATTATATAGGGTCATTATGTTCATGTTTCACAATATTAAGTAAGTAAGTAAGTAATATTTATTTATATAGCGCTTTTCCAGACTAGGGTCACAAAGCGCTTTAACAATCAAAACAATACTCAAAAAAGTATATACTTTAAAGATCAAGATAATACTGAGAACAACACAGGAGTTCCAGAAATTCAAGGAAAAGCCTGAATGTTTATTATTTTAAATACTCTCTCTGACAAATTAAAAAAACATTTAAACACATTTATGAGGCAGAAACTCACCTCCACAGAGAAATACTGTCCCTCCTCACACTGTGGGTAACAGACCCGGTCCTTCAGGGTGCTACCCCAGTCACAGGTCAGGCAGTCTTCAGGCGAGTCACCTGCGAGAAACACAGTTTTACCCATGATGCTCCAGGGGGTTGCGTGTGAAGGTTCGAATCCCCACCCGTGCACGTCTGGCAGCTGACGTGACACTGTCTGCAGACGCCGTCCTGCCGCCGGAAGCGCTGCGGACACTCGTCCACACACAGCCTGGTGCCGGCCAGCTGCAGGAGTGGAGGCGAGCAGCTGCTGCAGGACTCGGGTCCGGGTCCGGTGCACATGTCGCATGACGGGTCGCACTTTTCACAGCGCGAGCCTGTGCTGTAGTAGCTTCACCGGCAACAACACACAAGACAAACAGAATCTTAATTTTCAAGATAAATACAATCAAATAATTATTTCTAATTTATTTTATCCTTAAGGTGTGAAGGTATATATGGACCTTAGTGTAATCGTTTTATTTTCCTTTTAATTGTTTACACTGTTTATACTGAAAATAAATGATAATACATACAGCAGGAATGTTTAAAATGTTTTTAAAAATAAAGAAAATAAATTGATTTTTTAAGTGTAATGGAAAATAAAAAAGGAATTCAATGATTAAAGTGGAAATGATTGAAGTAATTGAATAAAAGGAACACAAAATACAATTTTATAATATGATTATAGGATGTTTAGTTTTGCTTTTGGTGTATTATTGGATTTAATATTCCTGTGCAGAGTATGGTCTGGGGGTCACACGAGAATGTAGAAGTGAACCATTGTTTCTATAAAGCTGTTCTGTTCTGTTTGTTAAGATTTTTTTATTTTAATATTGTCAAATTGTATTCTTGGTACATTTGTTCACTGTTGAAAACACCATCCTTTGATTCGTTTAATTAGTTAAATACAGATTCAGTAAAAGTCTTTAACCCTGTATTGACCTCAAGTATTAATAAACACTTATTTTCTCCATAATATTGAGCCCACATTTTTGTATTTTCTGTTGTTTTTTTTAGATTCTCTTGACCATAATTCAAATAATAAACAACCTAATAAGAAGTTAAATCCCACTATTATTTCTTTATAATGCCTTATAATTATACCTTAACTTTATTACAAATATTAATAACAAAAAACAACTCTTAATTGTGTGTCTCTGCATCCGTTTGTTAAGTTTGTGAGTCGTATCATTAAAGTTAATTCAAGTATGAAATGTTAAAAATATTTTATCAGACCAACTATACTCTAATAATAATGTATTTTCTTTCTCTTTAGGTCATCAAAGCATCGATTTAACCCTTGTGTTATCTCAGGGTCAAGTTGACCCGGAGGCCCCCGAAAACAAAAACGTTCACCTCGATCCAGCGACAACACAAGGGATACCACAAACACATTGGTTTTCAGGGCCTCTGGGCTCATGTCGACCCTGAGATAAGGGTTAGAAGAATCTTGGGGGGGTACCCTGTGGGACAGTGGGTGACGCAGAGGTGGAGGAGGCGCAGGTATCCCGTGGAACACGTCAGGCAGTCTTTGGGCGACGCCCCGCCGCACGAGGAGCACACGTGGTCACAGGGCGAGCAGAACCCGAGCTCCTTCCCGTCCGCCTCCTGCCTGGAGCTGTACGTCCCGGCCGGACACTCCGACACACAGGTCCGATCTGAGGACGGGACACGAGAGTGAGACACTCATTCGTCACTTCGAGACCCGCTTGTCCTACTGTGGAGGTATTTGGGGACGAGGCAGGTCTGGCAGGCGTCGCCTCCCGGGCCCTCGCAGGAGTAGCAGTGGCGGTGGCAGCCCATGCAGGTGAAGCGGTCGTCGTGCAGGTACGTCCGGGGCGGGCAGTCCGAGTCGCCGGTCACGCCGCACAGCAGCGTGTTGGGATCCAGCACCAGGCCTCGCTCACACTGGCTGCACTGGTTGGCGTTGGCGCCGCTGCAGCTCTGGCAGGTCTGGTGACACTCTGGACCAGAACCGGTTGAAGTCATATTACATTCAATTCATATTTTCTTTTTAAATAACTTACCTTGACATTCCATGGCTGCAGGCTCGTAGTAGGTCCCGGCGGGGCAGGTCTTGGAGCAGGTCCCCTTGTAGAGTTTAGGGGTGAACGTGGAGCAGGTCTCACAGTCGTCCACTAGGGGGCCGGAGCAGCTGCTGCAGGTCGGGTGGCACTGACCGCAGCGACCCTCCTCCATGTCCTCGTAGAAACCGGTGGGACAGTTGGCCTTGCAGACCCCGTTCAGCATCAGGTACAGGAAACTGCATTCTAAAATATGAACAGTAAATAATATTTGCATGCTCGTGAAACAGTTGATGACATCGTCTGTGTGTTCTTGAGACGACAGGTAAACGCCTTAAAGAATCTACGATATGTGCTCATATGTTTTATCTTCATCTTGATAAAAATAGATAAGAAATGTGCAGATATGAGGTTCGCTTCAGACCCTTTCAAAGATGTCTTATATTGGTTTTGTTTATACGTTTAATGATTGACATTTGTTATCTCTACTTCCTAGGATTCCCTCAATTGCCGTGGGCCACATCAATTAAGCTGATCAAATTTGGCCCCCGGGGCAGTGAGTTCAAGACACGTTCCTTTAAAAAAATCTTGAGAAACTCCACATGTTTGTAGAATCACTGAGGAAAAACTGTGAATGACCTTCAAATGCTGCTCACTTTCAAAAGTCATCGTCATGGTCTTTTAACTAATAGCAAAGCTGGATAAAAAAACTGCATACAAGAACTGACCCAGGGGCCACAATCCAATTTTTTTTTTTAAACCAGGAAAAGGTAAAAATTGGGTTTAAATAAACTCATTATGGGTCATGTCTCAATATTATTTTTTTGTCTATTTAAACAGTCATTTAAAACAATTTTTGTATTAAAAAAAACAACCCATTTGGTGTTTTTTCTACCTTTATTTAATAACAAAAAAAAAAAAACAAAAACAAAAAAAAACACATTTATTTAATAATAATTAATACATTATTATTATTTTTATTTTTTTATTCAGTTTTATTAAATGTCGTTTAGACTATTGTAACAATTTTGGTGTCTAAACAAGAAGGATCTGTCTCGCCTGCAGTTCATACAAAATTCTGCAGCGAGAATTCTGACCTGCTCTAGTAGAAGAACTCACATTTCCCTGATCCTTAAAACTCTTCACTTGCTTCCAGTTTCTTTCAGGATCAACTTTAAAATACTGGTTCTTACTTTCAGATCTATTCACGGCCAGACCCCTCCAGTAACAGTAACAGTTTGAATCTTCTTGACGCATTGACTCACTGAAGCAGGTCCTCTCGTCGGAGCAGACGTCACAGTGCGGCGGGCAGCGTCTGCAGGCGCCGTCGTCGGCGGGGAACGTCCTCAGCGAGCAGTTGAGTCTGCAGGCGCCGCCTTCCAGGTAGTGACCCTCCGCACACGACACACACTTGCTGCCGCTGCCGTCGCACGTCAGACAGGAAGCGTCGCACGCTTCGCACAAAGCTTCCGACGCCTCGAAGAAGCCACTAAAAAAAAAACACATCAGAAAAGAACTTCTTGCGAGTTTTGGTTCCTGAACTCACTCGGGACAGTTGGACCAGCACCTCCCCTGGTGGAGGAAGCGGGTATCGCCGTCCTGCGGGCAGCTGAGGCATTGGTCGCTGGTGTCCACGCAGGCCTCGCAGTTGGGCGAGCAGTTCTCACATAGCTGAGTGGCGGCGTTGGAGAAGGACCCGGCAGGACACTGCAACACACAGGCGCTGTCCTGGTCCAGGAAGTATCCTGACGCACAAAGTTGGACATGATTCCCGGGTCCATGAACCAGAGGATCGGAGGCTAGTTTGGTGAGAAGCTCAACGATTGGGGTGATCACGGCGACCATAAAGTACCTTTAAAACAAGAGGAACAGTCCAGACCCTGGGGGCCGAAGCAGGTCTTGCAGGAAACGTCGCAGGGAAGACACTTGCCGTGTCCCACTGCATGATGGGAAACGACAAACACGGCGGCAGTGAAAGACGAGCAGGATTCTTTACTCAACAAGTGTGGCTGTCGACTGTTGACTCATGAAGCTCGAGTGAAGAGAAGTGACGAACACGCTCCCTCAACCCACGGGCGGTCGCCCTCGAACTGAAGTGTTCTCGACAGGAACGTGTTTTAAAACACCTGCAAACTCTCCTAACATGTCCTGTCATTATTAAGAAATACTGCCATTTTAATGTATGTTGACTAAAATAGTCGTCATAGATCAGGTGAGATGATTCCATTTCAAGAGGGGTTCACGTGGTGAGGTGTGGTCGGACAATTAAAATCAAGAATATGTTTAATAATATGTGTCAAAATATGTGTTAACTTGTGCTTTTACTAAATATAAAATGTAACCAAGGAAAAAAGTCTAAGAAATATAGTAAGTAAGTAAGTAGGTAAGTAATATTTATTTATATAGCGCTTATAGGAACATTTTCTTATAATTTAAGTTATTTTATTAAAGGTCAGCATAAATAAAAATGAAATGGGAAACAAATAAACATACACTGTATCTGTTGTGGCGAATAAAGAGCTGAGCACAAGCACAATTTATCAGTTTATATTCGTTCCAAGAGTCTCTTTTGTTTGAGGGTTGTGACCGAAAAAAACAAGATGGCCGAGGCTATGAAGGACGATAAATGACTCATGTATAAATAAATGTATAAATGTATAAATACATAACAAAATGCACAAATACGTGACGCATCGATCCCAGAGCTGGAGCTAAAACTGTGAGATTCATTCATTAGGGTCGTGGTTGTTAAAAAAAAATCAGTCTCATGCACATGAACAACGAGAACAACTTATCAAGTTTGTTTGCTAAAATTTCAGAAAAGATTTGTCCACACTGTGCAGCGTCGATGTTTTAGACCAGTTGCTGCAGGAGCGATAGTTTCGAGAGAGAGATCGACATCGATCGCTTTAGTTTGTTTCGTCTGTTTCGCCCAATCACTGCCTTAGACTGATGTTCGACCCGCCCACTTAATTTACATATGGACAACAAAATGTCAAAATGTATAAATACCTAAATAAATAGAAGACAAAATGTATAAATAAAAGTCAAAATGTGTATTTATACGTAAAATAGCTCCATTCTTTGACAAAAATTAAATCAGAAGTAATTTATTTAAATATTGATATTTATCCAAACATTTATTTACACATTTATACATTTTGTTAGGTATTTATACATTTATTTATACATCTATTTATATATCTTTTATCGTCAGAGGTAAGCAGCTCAATAGGTTTTTTACTGTGTCATAAACAAGGCGATGAGCTCAGTCATCTGTCAGACACTCATAGTTGAACCACAGAGCAGCAGGTATAGGTTGATCTTGTTAGGATGAACCACCTCATCAACTCTCTGGAGGAGGTCACGGGGCAGACCCGAGGGACGACGACCAGTCTGGGTATTAGGAGAAAAAAAGTACGGGCCTCTTTGCTCTGGATGCTGCCCCCTCGACCCATTGGATGAGCAGTGGAAGATAAATGGGTGGAAAGATAATTATAATAAATGAGAAGCAAGCCAATAAAATAAAATATTAAATATGAGGTCATTGGCATTTATGACTCGTGTCTTCACAATATTGTGAAAGTGTGTGTTTTAGTATAAAGGGATAAACACTTTATGAATGGGACGAAATCTCAAAAAGGTCAACAGCAAAGATAAAGATAATAATAATAATAATAATAATGACAATAATAATGATAATGATAATGATAATGATAATAATAATAATAATAATAATAATAATAATAATAATAATAATAATGATAATAATATCAATATAATAAATTAAATAGATCAAACAACAAAGGAAATTATATGTATTCTTAGTTTTAAATAAAACTTAATACCTAAAAACATGAATCACAGTTTGAATAACCCAGATTTAAGATGTCAGGACACACGACCTACAGTCGACCTTCAACACGTGTTCGTCCCACTGACCTCGCTCACAGAACCATCCGTCTTACCGTCGAAGTACTGTCCGAGCGGGCAGCTGACGAACGGACACTGGCTGTGCAGCGGTGGATTCCCGCCCAGACACGAGTCACAGTCCGAGGCCCGGGGTCCGTGGCATGACTGGCAGGAGCTGTGGCACGGCTGACAGCGCCACCCGGAGGCATCGCTGAAGGACTGCGGAGGACACTGTTTGACGCAGTCGCCGCCTGACGAGGACAGACGGACAACAACGACAGAAAAATGTTATTCACAGACGTATTTTCTTTCAAGTCCAGATGACTGTGAGGAACAGATAGAACTGTGATGCTGAGAGTGAAGCTCAACCTGCTGGAGCGTGGGCGGTTCTGAACCAGACAAGACGAGACGGGCTGATGTGGACTCATGGTTCTTTCATTCTGTCATTATGTGCAAGAGTTTGTGAAACCAAGACACTTTTTTTTGTTCCCGTTAACCAAACAAGAGAGATTAAGGTCCTTTGAAGTCAGAATAGAACCCGACCTAACAGCACACGCCTGGAACATTATGTTGCATGTTGTCAATGTCATAGAATCAAATATAAGTTTAATTTAGGTTATTTTTCAAAATATATAAATTCTACTTTTCCCCCCCACAATTATTACTGTTATTAATGAGCCAAACTAGCAAATATAAGTAAATAAGTAAGTAATTTATATTTATAGAGCGCTTTTCCAGACCAAAGCGTCACAAAGCCCTAAAACAATCAAAAACAATACTCAATAAAATATATACTTAAAACATATAACATTCATAACAGTCAATTAGGCATTCACTTTATTTATACGTTTTCTAAAATTTAATTTTTACAGTTCTATCTATTACATGGCATAAGCTTAATGGACAGTGGCTACAAAAAAACAAATTAACAAAAAATTTGTAGGAGCTTGCTCACTTAAGACCTTGGCTCCTACAATGATTTGAGGGACGTTGTCTGTGATGTCAATGAACTAAACCCCTGTCTGTGTATTAGTAGTGGTATATAAAATCATCAGGACTGGATTTTATCATAATTTCTACATGAGAAATTGTGAATTGTATTGGAAGATGTGTTGTGCGTGTTACTGTTCCTTTAAGACGGGGACAGGTGAGGGAGGGGGAGCATGTGAGCGAGAGCCTCAGCGACATTGTTGTGTGAAGTTACGTCTTTCAACGTAACATTTTTGTTGTCAAAGAAAAGGTAAACAAAAGTTATGAAAAAAAAATAAGTAAAGTTTAATATTTGGAGCGTCCTTTTTCTCCATTTTTTTTTTTAATGACTAGAGCAGGGGTGAATAAGTAAGTCATTCATATTTGTAAAAATTGCTTAGACAACAGAACAATACACAGTTAAAATACACACACATTTAAACACAGCGACAAATATAGTAGCCCTAAGTGTCAAACTCAATTACTCAAAGTATTTTAACAATACAAGTCGCAGGTTGAATAAAAAACAAAAAGAAATTTACAAAACTTTCTGAAACTAGAAGGATTTTGATGACTTTTCACTTTTTGGAGGCTGGACTTATCTTAATGATCTTTGTGTTTGTTACCCTTTCCTAAACAAATATCTTTCGTTTGGGACATTGGAAGTCTCTGTCTCATTGTGGACATCCCAAAAAAAAACTCCTTATCTTATCTTAAACAGCTTTATAAGTCATTAAATTAACATGAATCTACTTCCTGTGAGACACTAGAATGACTTGGTTGACTCACTATGATTTTGTTTTTTTTTGTTTTTTTTTAGTGTGGAATGTCCCTCCTGTCACCAGGGCAACCAGCGGAGGCTGAATGTTGCTACACTATATTCAATTATTTAAATTATTCATTCGTCGTTTTTCCTCTTTTTCAGCGTTTACTTTGCTGCACAAAGCTCTTTAGAGATGACACGTGAAAGCCAGAGCATCGTCTTCTTATGACTTAAACATGCGCTTCCGTTTACGGGCCTCCGTGCATCGAGCAAATCGTTGAGGAAAATCTTAATTTCTGGTTTTGCATAAAACCTTCATTTGCATCGCTTGCAGATCTGCTGATGCCAACGTCCTTTGCTAAGCAAACGAAGGGTGATGGACGACTTTCAGCCTGACGTTGAAGCCTTTTTAAAAAGAAGACAATTATTAATATTCGCCCCGGTACCGTTCAGGAAGTATCCGGGCTGGCAGGCGAGGCATCGGGTGTCGCCCCGGCAGTCCGTGCACGGCGCCGGGCACGCCAGACAGACGCCGCGACCCCAGTCCTCGTAGGTGCTCTGCGGGCAGTGTGTGCGGCACTGGTGTCTGAATCTGTGGAGTTCACACATAAACACACACAAAAAAAAAAATCAACTGTCCGTCTGTTGTTGTTTGCATGTGGATGATTTATCGAGCGAAGCTAGATGTCACCGCGATTAATCAACGCGAGCTTTGTTTTGTTGGGCTGGCAGAATCTCTCTCTGGTGAGTGAAGGACTAATGATGATGGATCAAGTGTTTTGGCTGGTGATTAAAGGTGGTCCAGGAGATGGACGGAGGTATATATATATATATATATATATATATATATATATATATATATATATATATATATATATATATATATATATATATATATATAATATATATATATATATATATGAGACATGAGTCGTGTGTCGCACACCTGCAGCTGCATTGTTCACTTCAGACACGGGTGCAGCCGTGGCCGTCATCGAAAGATAAACAAAAAAGATAATAACACACTCTGGCGCTTTTCACTCCCTTAAGCTAGTTTGGAAAACCTTTGCGAGTGCGTTGTCATGTTTGTAACTATAGAGAAATGGATAAAATATATTATAAAACTATGAATGGTAATCTGTAATTTAATTTTTAATTATTTATTTATTCAAATGTACACAATATAAACCCTTAAATAAAATTTGAATTAAAAAAACAACATGTTAATAAGATATAAAGACACTTCTGAAATGTATTCATTTTGACATATACTTTATAAATAGAGTCAAATGAGTAATAAAAGAGTAAAACATACAAATGTTAACTGTCAGAAACCTCATGAGAGGCACATAAAGGTCAAAGGGATGCGTTTGTCTTTTCTATAAAACACTCATCAGGGTGTGTTAACATCAAACGCTGAATGAAAAACGAAAAACTGAATCATTTTGTTAAGTCAACTTACTGGGAGTGGTCCACTAGTTTCAATGCGTTCCTGAGGTGAAACATAACTACAGGGACAGTGTGCCATTTTGACTTTCAACTAACTTTAGACCCCCCTGCAGCAGATTAACCTCCTTTTTTTCAGATGGTAGAGGAAGTCGTTTTGTTGCTTTAAACCATTCAATAGTGGGAGTAGCAGAAAGCAACAACTGACTGTGTGTAACATTAAAAATATTATTTTTGACAGTGTCAGAATATAACTGCAATATTGTAGTTTCTTGTTCCCCAGGTCTCACATACTACACATGTACATTCATTTACAAAACAAGATAAAGACTTAATGTGACAGTTCCTGGTTCTATCTTCCTGGTAAGTTGAATAAAACCACAGTACTTTATATAAAAACACCATCGCAGAGTCTCTCCAGGCAAAGTTATGTAGTAAGAAAAAGGTTTTCTATAATAGCTAGAGAGTTCTACCCCATGACTCATGACTGATCAAAGTTAAACCATCATTACAGAAACTTTTGGATGTAGAACATGACCACACCAAGAGTTCTGTGTCAGATCGATCTTTTACCGTCCCCTAGGGGGCAACTAGTGTGGATAATTGACTGATATCTGATTATAATCTCTTCTTTTCCTAAACGACTGGTAAACATGCTGGATCTAACTAATTCTTCAGTAACCCTGTTTATTTAACTAGTTCTCCACTAGCCATGTTGGATCTAACTAGTTCACTAGTAAACATGATGGATCTAACTAGTTCTCCAGGAGCCATGTTGAATCTAACTAGTTCTCCAGGAGCCATGTTGGATCCAACTAGTTCACTAGTAAACATGATGGATCTAACTAGTTCTCCAGGAGCCATGTTGGATCCAACTAGTTCACTAGTAAACATGATGGATCCAACTAGTTCACTTGTAAACATGATGGATCTAACTAGTTCTCCAGTAGCCATGTTGGATCTTACTAGATCACTAGCAAACATTCTGGATCTAACTAGTTCACTAGCAATCATTTTGGGTTCTAACTAGTTCTCCAGTAGCCATGTTGGATCTAACTAGTTCACTAGTAAAAGTGTTGGATCTAACTAGTTCTTCAGTAGCCATGTTGGATTGAACTAGTTCACTAGTAAATATGATGGATCTAACTAGTTCTCCAGTAGCCATGTTGGATACAACTAGTTCACTAGCAAACATTTCGGGTTCCAACTAGTTCTCCATTAGCCATGTTGGATCTAAGTAGTTCACTAGTAAACATGCTGGATCTAACTAATTCTCCAGTAAACCTGTTGGATTTAACTAGTTCTCCAGTAGCCTTTTTGGATCTAACTAGTTCACTAGTAAACATTTTCATTCTAACTAGTTCACTAACAAACATGCTGGATCTAACTAATTCTCCGGTAAATATGTTGCATCCAACTAGTTCACTAGTAGACAGTTTGGATCTAACTAGTTCTCCAGTAGACCTGTTGGGTCGTACTAGTTCTCCAATACACATGCTGTATCTAACTAGTTCGGCACTAGGGGGCAACTAGTGTGGATAATTGACGGATATCTGATTATAATCTCTTCTTTTCCTAAATGACTGTGTCTCAACAAAACATTGAACTATCAGGGAAATCTAACCAGCAACTCTCAGCACATAACCGCCGTGTTGCCATGGCGCCGATTGTTTGACCAGGAACAGCTGGAAGCGCCACACAACATCCATCAAGTCGTTTACAATAGCAGCGGGTGCCGACTCAGCCGTCTCTAGGGCCGGGAGGCGGTAGACAATCCACGAGTCTCCAGGATGTTTAAGAATCCCTCACCGCAAATATTGGACCATTCCTGAAGACCACCGCGGCATTTCCAAAGCAACCTTCGAGTGCCGGTGAAGAACCAGAGAGTGAGCCACGAAAGTATGTAAAGGAAAATTATACTTATGTGTAAATGTCTTCAACCTAGCTGTGATGTCTGGACAAATAAATATTTTGCATCTTATTACTTCATTGAATGCTCCTCACGAGATGCAACACTAATAGACTCAGGGACTGATTCATTCCTAGTGCTATAAGATTTTGTATAAAATTTTTAATTATTTTGTGTTTTTTTCTTCTTTGATCTATGCTCTTTATCTTTGCACTTTGTTTATTTGAACTTCGTTCTTGTTCTTGATTTTATGAAACTTGCTGCACATTCTATATTCTACTGGAAACCTAATCCATTAAAGACATCTATCTACTCTTATCTAATCTAAGATCTAACTAGTTCTTTAACATGTTGGGTCTAACTAGTTCTATAGTAGACATGATGGATCTATTCAGTTCTTCAATAAACATGTTGGGTCTAACTAGTTCTCCAGCAGACATGTTGGGTCGAATCAGTTCTCCTGTAAACATGTTGGATTTGATTAGTTCACTAGTAAACATGTTGGATCTATTCAGTTCTCTAGTAAACATGTTGGGTTTAATTAGTTCACTTGTAAACATGTTGGGTCTAATTAGTTCTGCAGTAAAGATGTTAAAAGTAAATTAGTTTACTAGTAAACATGTTAGATTTAACTAGTTCTACAGTAAACATGTTTGATTTACTTAGTTCACTAGTAAACATGTTGGGTCTAACTAGTTCTACAGTAAACATGTTGGATTTAATTAGTTCACTAGTAAACATGTTGGGTCTAACTAGTTCTACAGTAAACATGTTGGATCTAATAATGTGTCCAGTAAACATGTTAGATTTAATTAGTTCACTAGTAAACATGTTGAGTCTAACTAGTTCCACAGTAAAGATGTTAGATCCAATTATTTCATTGGTAAACATGTTGAGTCTAACTAGTTCTACAGTAAACACTTTGATCCAGTTCATTAGTAGTGAACATGATGGATCTAACCAGTTCATCAGAAGACATGTTGGATCTATTCAGTTCTCTAGTAAACATGTTGGGTTTAATTAGTTCTGCAGTAAAGATGTTAAAAGTAAATTAGTTTACTAGTAAACATGTTAGATTTAACTAGTTCTACAGTAAACATGTTTGATTTACTTAGTTCACTAGTAAACATGTTGGGTCTAACTAGTTCTACAGTAAACATGTTGGATTTAATTAGTTCACTAGTAAACATGTTGGGTCTAACTAGTTCTACAGTAAACATGTTGGATCTAATAATGTGTCCAGTAAACATGTTAGATTTAATTAGTTCACTAGTAAACATGTTGAGTCTAACTAGTTCTACAGTAAAGATGTTAGATCCAATTATTTCATTGGTAAACATGTTGAGTCTAACTAGTTCTACAGTAAACACTTTGATCCAGTTCATTAGTAGTGAACATGATGGATCTAACCAGTTCATCAGAAGACATGTTGGATCTAATTAGTTCCCTAGTGCACATGTTGAATCTGACTAGTTCTCCAGTAAACATGTTATACTGTATCTAACTAGTTCTCCAGTAAACGTGTTATACTGCATCTAACCAGTAAACATGCTGGGCATATTTAGTTTTCCAGTAAACATGTTGGATCTGACTAGTTCTCCAATAAAGATGTCATATCTAACTAGTTTTCCAGTAAACATGTTGGATTTAACTACGTCTCTAATATATTGGTTGGATCTGTCGGATTCCATTGAAGCTAACTCGTGTATCAAGTCACAGCTCCCCTCATTTGTATTTCTTAGGTCTTTATGCAGCGTTCGAAAGTGTTCATATCAACAGAAATAATAACCGGGGGAAGGATCGCGGAGCTACAACTAATACAATCAGGCCTATTATAATATATTCCAGAGTCTGCTCTCAGCTGCTCACACAGCATGAAAACACAATCTCCACCTGAAGCGAACCATTCTTCTGCTCTCAACATGGCTCAGGTGACAATGCAAGGTACTGGCAGTGGAAGGAAACCCGACTCACACTCCTGCGGGAGACGCACAATTGCTGCTCTGTTCCGGCTCTCTGACTTGTTTCATCGACCTTGTTAACTAATAACACATCAGCGCAAAGAAATGACGGAAACACGTTTTGTAACTTACAATAAAGAAATCATCTTTGCATTACAAGAAGCCTGATTTAAAACTATACTGACTGATGAGAAAAAGATTGAATTATTCAGGGAAGAACTTACAGAACGTATCCTTCCACGCAGCTGTTACAGATCCCAGGGTCTTCTGTGAAGGGAAAGGTCGTTTTGATAAAAGCAACAAGTGTTGAAAATGTGTTTTTATGTGAAGAAAAATGAGATTTACCAGAGGAGCACGTCTGGCAGCCCATCTCACAGCTGATGCACTCTCCTGTGTCAGGGTCCTGCACCTGCCCTGACAACCACACAAGCACATGAACATCCACCGCCAGGATCTACTTTGCATGTGAGTGACTACGAGAGCCCTCAGTGCACAGTGGTCCACATGCCAATATTTATATTTATTTTATTATGCTAAGAGACTGACATAAACCTCTTTGGTTAAGGTAATAACTCCTCATAGTGATACTGTGTGTGAGCTAAACACTCAAACATATTATTGCAAACTAGTTAATGTAAGCTCGTTACCAGTTGGTTCGAATTAGTTCTGCACTTAACCTGTAGGATCTAAGTACTTGACTAGTAAACCCGATGGATCTCACTACTTCAATAGTAAACCTGTTCGATCTCACTACTTTACTAGTAAACATTTTGGGTTTACTAGTTCTCCAGAACCCATGTTGGATCTAACTAGTTCACTAGTAAACATGATGGATCTAACTTGTTCTCCTGTAGACATGTTGGATCTTACTACTTCACTAGCAAACATTTTGGATCTAACTAGGTCATTAGCAAACATTTTGGGTTCTAACTAGTTCTCCAGTAGCCATGTTGTATCTAACTAGTTCACTAGTAAACATGCTGGATCTAACTAATTCTCCAGTAGACATGTTGGATCTTACTACTTTACTAGTAAACTGTCGATTATAACTAACTCTCAAGTTAACTAGCAACCATTTTGGATCCAAATAGTTCTCCAGTAAACATGTTGGGTCGTATTAGTTCTCCAATAAACATGCTGGATCTAATTAGTTCTCAAGTAGACATGTGAGATCTAACTAGTTCTCCTGTAGACATGCTGGATCTAACTAGTTCTCCAGTAGAAATGCTGGATCTAACTAGTTCTCCAGTAGAAATGCTGGATCTAACTAGTTCTCCAATAGACATGCTGGATCTAAATAGTTCTCCAGTAGAAATGCTGGATCTAACTAGTTCTCCAGTAGACATGCTGAATCTAACTAGTTCTCCAGTAGAAATGATGGATCTAACTAGTTCTCCTGTAGACATGCTGGATCTAACTAGTTATCCAGTAGAAATGATGGATCTAACTAGTTCTCCAGTAGAAATGCTGGATCTAACTAATTCTCCAGTAGATATGCTGGATCTAACTAATTCTCCAGTAGACATGTTGGATCTTACTACTTTACTAGTAAACTGTCGATTATAACTAACTCTCAAGTTAACTAGCAACCATTTTGGATCCAAATAGTTCTCCAGTAAACATGTTGGGTCGTATTAGTTCTCCAATAAACATGCTGGATCTAATTAGTTCTCAAGTAGACATGTGAGATCTAACTAGTTCTCCTGTAGACATGCTGGATCTAACTAGTTCTCCAGTAGAAATGCTGGATCTAACTAGTTCTCCAGTAGAAATGCTGGATCTAACTAGTTCTCCAATAGACATGCTGGATCTAAATAGTTCTCCAGTAGAAATGCTGGATCTAACTAGTTCTCCAGTAGACATGCTGAATCTAACTAGTTCTCCAGTAGAAATGATGGATCTAACTAGTTCTCCTGTAGACATGCTGGATCTAACTAGTTATCCAGTAGAAATGATGGATCTAACTAGTTCTCCAGTAGAAATGCTGGATCTAACTAATTCTCCAGTAGATATGCTGGATCTAACTAGTTCTCCTGTAGACATGTGAAATCTAACTAGTTCTCCTGTAGACATGCTGGATCTAACTAGTTCTCCAGTAGACATGCTGGATCTAACTAGTTCTCCAGTAGACATGTGAGATCTAACTAGTTCTCCTGTAGACATGCTGGATCTTACTAGCTCTCCTGTAGACATGCTGGATCTAACTAGTTCTCCAGTAGACACGTGGGATCTAACTAGTTTCCTAGTAGATGTGACAGAGCTAACTAGTTCACCAGTAGAGATGTTTGATCCAACTAGTTCTCCCATACAAGTGTTGGATCTAACTAGTAGACTAGTAGTTAGTTTCGCTATTAAGGGCTAGACTAGTTTTAGGTAGTCAACCAGTGAGCACATGAGTCTTCACTAGTGACACATAAATGTATACACTAGTTTACTGTTGACCTTGATTCCTGCTGTACTTGTAAACATTCTGCGGGTCACTCACTAACTAGTGTGTTTTCGATGGAATAAATCCATATACGCTTCTATTGATTTGCTTTCACGCCAGACTGTCTCACCTCCATCGACACCGAGAGGTCATTTGATCGGTGGGAAGTATATGTGGGCCGAGCAACAATCTCTCACCTATGTCACATGACGCGGCCTGGCAGAGTCCACCTTGGAGTTTGTAGTGCTCCCGACATTTGGCGCAAATGTTACCATCTGTGCAGAGTTCACAATTGGCAATGCAGGGCAGACAGGCATAGTGACCCCTGTCAGGGTACAGGCCCCTGGGACAGTGCGACCGACAGCGACCTTGGTGGAGGAAACGCTCCTGTCCGTTTTCATCTGAGGAGGAGGAGGAGGAGGAGGAGGAAGACGAAAGAGAGGAGTAAACAAAGATCCACATTTTATGGATTTACGAGACATGACGAACAAATGAAATGGCAGCCTGTGAGTGAGGGGTGTGTCTGCGGCTCGTAACAGTGGATCGCATTGTGTGCGGGTGCAGTTGAGGACGTCCTGGAGGCAAGATCTTGAAAGACCGACTGTGTAGAAGACAAATGTATTTCACCAAATACCCTCAAGTGAGGAAATAATTCTTAAGAAAACCTTTATTCAAAAAATAATTCTAAATATCTTCTAAGAATTTAAAGAAAAGAAAAAAATGAAAAAGTAATAACATTCCTTTTTAATTTATATGTCTACACTTGATGTGTAACCACGAAAAAACATCTTTTAATTCTTATTATTCATCCAACATGACGTCTTAAACTCTGGACGTCAATGTTTTGTTCGGACATATTTTACTTGTTAAACTTTAACCGAGAGCAAACGTTACAAGTGGGTGTGTGTATTGTCAAGAATCTGGCCATACGATACAGGGGACAACGACACAATATACTGTGATACTGTAGTCAGGATATATTTGTAGTATTGTCTTAGTACTTGACTCTTGTGTTGCAGAATTTACAAACAGTACAGAATAAAATAGTGAAATAATATAAACACACAAAATAAGCAATATAAAATCTTGTATAGAAACGAAATAAGTCCAAACATCAGCCTAAAAAGCTGCTGGAGTAAACTGTATCCTCTCATCCTCAGTCAGGATCTCACAGGATTTCAATGTTTCTTTAGCTGTGGAGATTGTAAGAACAGCTGCCATCTAGCGGATAGAAGATTAATTGCAACACAAAAATGAACACAGTGGAAATGTTTATTGTTCAACTATTTTGTTTTACACACAATTGATTGAACTATAAATGATAAAACAACTATAGTAATGCATTTGATTTGCATGGAGAAAAAAACAAAAACGATACAGTATTGTGGAAAAGAATATTGAGATACATCACCATATCGATATGTTCTAACACACCAAGGTACAACCAAGGTAAGGCTGAAAGTAGTGAAACCCTTTCTAGAGCAAGTAAGTAATATTTAATATAAAATAAGAATATAATTATTCAACTACAGCAAAAGCACTTCACGTAACACAGCCTAATAAATCCCCATGTCATTAACCCGTCTATAATGGTTAACAGAAATAAAGTCTGTAGAAAACAAAATGTTTATTTAATACAACTTACCAACCAACTTTATCATGTTATTTCTCTGACCAATTGCTGACCGGATAAACATCACCATGATAAAGATAATTAACACGACGGTCCAGAGTTTTACTTGACGTCATAGATTTAAACAGAGAATCCATTACTTCTTTGAAAGGAAGTGAGTCTAAACAGGAAGTACCTTTACCTCGTAGTACAGCAGTACCACATGTTACTACTCTGGCAGTACTCAAGAGAGGCGATACACACTCACGGTCAATCACCAGCAGACGAGACTGTCAGACTGTTATCAGAATCCTCCTTGGCCCTGATTATTAATACCATCCCACCTGCCACCAGGCTCGCGGCGGAACCCGGAGGTATCTCTGGAAACAGCTGAGCACTGTCGGCCTCTCATCTGCCCAGCGCTGCCGTGACGATGTGTGAAAGAAGCCGGTCCACACAATTCCAGCTGCTCCTTCCTTTTCTCACCCTTTCCTCTGAACCAGAACCAGCCCATCGTGGTCCGACAACGGCGTGGACCGTCGAGAATATAGAATTATGCCTTTTCTTTCTCCATTTAAAAACCCACGAAGGTCTTTTTTGGACGGGAATAATCCAATAATCAAAACATTTTCAGATGTAGTCAATAATTGTACACTTTGAGTGATAGATAATCTTTGTTTCTGATACAAGTACAGTCGTAAAATTCTTAACCAAACAATCAAACATCTTTCAACTGTAGTCAACCAAAATGTTGAACAGCAATTAAAGAGTTTTCCGCAGTAATTTCCAAACTATTTACATTTGTATTTAGAGACTTTTAAAGGGCAACTGATGTAAAAATCCAACTCTCCTGACTCACTTACTGTATATGTTTTGAACTCATTACTTTATAAAGTTCTCCACTGTCTGAAATCTCAGCGAACGAGAGGTTACAAGAGCAGAGTCCATTATGACGTTATAATGATCTTCACTCCTCCTCCAGCCAGATGCACTCCCGCTTTGTTTATACAAGGAATCCCTTGGAAGTGGAGACTTTCGGGATTGATGACCACCGGTGACAAACCACAATGTGTTTGATCATTCACAGCAGATGGAACGGAGCGTTTTTTGCTTAAGCACATTTTCCAATGCCGATATTTAAATGAAAAGAGTTTTGTACAAACAGACACATGCTGATGATACAATAGAGTCCAACATATATTTAAGTAAGTAAGTAATTTTTATTTGTATAGCGCTTTTCCAGACTAGGGTCACAAAGAGCTTAAACAATCAAAACAATATTCAATAAAGTATACACTTTAAAGGGCAAGATTTTCCCCTCGCGGGACTAATAAGGGATTCTAAAAAAAAAAAAGAAAAAAAAAAGATAACACTGATAACACAACATAAGTTCCAGACACTCAAATCAACATATTAGTTGAACTTTAAATGCCAAAAAAATGGAGGTGGTTTATCTTGGATTAAGGTTGTTTTTGTTTATGTCAAAAAATGTTATCGTCCTCTTCATAATGGATGGAATTTTATTTGTTGAATTTAATGATGTCCTTATGTGCACAGTGTTGCCATCAAAGGCAATAACATGACAATTTACTTTTTCTAGGGGAGAAAACAGCCTGAGGGTATCTTTTATGTTTTTGCTACAGTTTCCGTCAGAGTTTGTGATGTTTGTTGCCAGCAATAACAACAGGGGGTCAACGGAGAGAGAGAGTGTTATTGTTGCCAATCAAAACAGAAGATGGTCATACATTAACATCTCAGATTAACACATCCACATTTTAAAAGAGCACGTCAAATATTAACATTTGCATTTGCTGATTGAAAAAGAGTATTGTAAGTATTAAATTGAATAAAAGTAAAAAATGTATTCCTGTGATTTATCCGATAATCGTACAAGAATTTGTAATATTTGCGGTGCTTTGTGTTTTCTTTGGATTTGTCCTTTTTTTAACGGTATTAATGTTTATCTTTTTTTGTGTTTTTAAATGTGTTTGTTTGGATCTGGTGTGAGAGCAGATCTCATTGGTCACTATGTCTTGTTTTAATCTTTAATTTAAAACAACATAACAAGCTGAAAGTAAATATATTATGTTTGTAAACATGTCTAACAAAATGGACGTCACATGAGCTACATTGACCTACATCCCACCGTTTTTTTTTAAAGTTCGGACATACAGTTTGAAAGTGAAAGAAAATCTGCTCGGACAATGTCGGCCGGCCTGCTTTCCACTACTTAGAATGGTGGCTAGTGCAGCTCTTCAAAGCTGGTTCATGATTTTGAGAAAGACAGGTTGATTTGATTCAGGGTTGCTAGGCAATTTTGAGGCACAATTTTCTGCTGAATTTTCCTGTGTTTTTCCTGACCAAACATTTAACATTCCACAGCAGCTGCTATCGAAAAGAGTAGTAATGTCACACAACTTTCAGGTTAAACTAAAGTGAGACAGTAATACCTCTATAGCCGGAGGGTAGATTTTCTCCTGTCCCCATAGTTAACAATGGAGCCATTCTAACATGATCAGATTACAGAGGGGGAAAAAAAGCTGTTTTTAAGAGAGGATAGCAGATTTTAAACGACATGATCAGAAGAGATAAATGAGCTTTAATGTACATTTTAAAATTGATAAATCAGATTAAAATCTGATTATTTGTTTAAAAAAAATTAATGTGAGAAATAAGAGTTTCCCAGTCGTGACATGTGAGCATCTATGAATTTTAAATTAAAGATTCGTCTATGACATTGCAGGAGAGACAGACTCACCAACTCCACAGGTCGTGCATTCGTACAGCTCGTGCCCGCCGCACTCGGAGCAGGTGGGGTGACACAGGACGCACTGGCTCCTCAGCGAGAACTGCCCGCTCGGGCACGAAGACGAGACCCTGCACCGGGAGAATCCAGGAGCGCAGACGAGAAGGATCAGGATCACGGCGGCGGATCTCATGGCTCCTGAGATTCCTCCAGGAATGAGGAAGGAAAAAAAAGGTGGATCAGGCTTTTTTGGAGGAGAGACGTCGCAAGGTGGACTCTCGTGACAAACACTGAGAACTTGCTCGACCAGTTTCAGGAGAGAATCCGAGAGTGGACTGCGGTCACCGATGATGATGCAGGGAGGGTTTGGAGAACACCCACCTTTTGTTGTGGATTTTAAAAAAAACCCCAGATCATATAATAAAGTAGAGATTCAGGATGAAAGAGAATTGAAAATGAAGGGGCATATTTTTCAGGAAACGGAAAAGAATATTTAAAAAATCAGGTTTCAAATATTCTTGAAATGATCCTTCACCAGACGTGGGTACGTTACAAAGAGACTAGTGTAGCGTGGAAGGTCTGCTAGTAAGCTAACAGCTGAGCAGTCAACAGTTGACTGGCGTCCACGAGAGTGCGCGTCTACACTAGGCATTACGGTACGGAATATTTCATCGAAAATAAATCTTTTTATTTTTTTTATTTTATATATTACGTATGTATGTTTTATTATAATGCTCGATCGATGTGAACTTAAATTTGGACGAATAAAAAATTAAACCATTTTCTTCGAAGGTTAAAATATCCTTACCTTGCTCTTTTGCCTTTTTATTTGTACACAACATCATCAGCACATCTGACAGTAGACGTATGTATCAACCAGTAAATCAATATATTTTCCGTAAATATTCCGCAAATCTGTTGTTTATCCATTAAAACAAAAACATAACTAGTATCACAGTTTATACAACTGTGTAAAAAAAAACACTCTTTTACATATATATTAATGTTTATAATGAAAACTTGCCAAGAATATTTCTATATGACTTAATTATTGTTTATATTCATGCTAAGGCTCGACCTTCCAAATAAATTGCGCACAACCACGGCGGCCTCTGGTGGCAAACAGCTGGTATTGCAATCATAATAAAATAAAATAAATAATAATAGATATATAGATAGATAGATAAATAACCTTAGTAACCGGATAATTCCTACAAGTTGAAATATAATTAGATGTCACAATATAATATAACCAAACAGATATGCACCTAAAATGTATATATAAACCAAATTTCTTAAAGTGTAATTGTTTATTTAGTTATTTTATAATTCTAATTCCTGTGTTTGTGTCGCAGATGATGGAGCTTTCCCAGCTACATCGGGCAAGAGGCAGAGTTCGCCTGTCTAATGCAGGGCCTATAAAGAAAGACAACCAACAACATGCACTTGGAACTATGACAATAGGTAGAAATCTGTAATAAGATCATTTTTAAACTGGTGATGACTGGGTTGCGACCCAAAATTGGATTAAATGTGTAGCCAATAGCATTTAAATAAAAATTGAAAACAGTTGTACATTTTCTCTACATGTAAGTAAGTAAGTAATTTTTATTTGTAGAGCGCTTTTCCAGACCGGGTTCACAAAGCGCTTAAACAATCAAAACAATATTCAATAAAGTATATATTTTAAAGATCAAGATAAAACTGATAACACAACAGGAGTTCCAGAAAATCAAGGAAAAGCCTGAACAAATAGAAACGTCTTAAGATGTTTCTTAAAGGAGTCAGTAGATCCATCAAGCGCAAAGAGAGAGGAAGATTAGGTCAAGATAAAACTGATAACACAGTATTGTTTATATATACAAATACCACCCAAAACAATACATAAAAAGACAAATAAATCTATTATTAATTTAATATTTTACAATCATAAAAAATTATCAATTTATTTATTCATTTTAAGTTTTCATATTATCATATGTAAGTCTTGAAGGTGCGTGGAAATTGTATTATTTTTATCATCATTTCAGAAATATAGAATATTTGCTCGATAGGTTTAAAATATCATACGAAACCCAAATAATATAAATAAATAAAAAAGAAATTAAAAAAAGCAATTTTGTGTGTCAAAGTGACGGTCGTCGCCGGGTGACGTCATGTCTCGTCGTGCGAAAGGGGGCGTGGCCAGCCTTCTGCTGCAGCGAAGAAAGATGACATGGGGATGAGAGAGAGAGAGACGGAGAGCGAGGCGGTGAGACAGCCGAGAGGAATTAGCGGTTCGTCAGAGAGGTCCGGACCGAGAGCATCACGACGGGCAACGATGACCGAGGACGACGCGGTAAGAGGCCACGGTTTGTTTCCGTTTCGTTCCCCGACGAGTGTCGACCGACGACGGGGGCCGGCCCCGGAAGGCTCGTGCCTGTCGGCGGACACAATAGAGCAGCACCGCAGACAGGTGCACCTACTGTACGTGCCGCGATGCTCCCAACTTCCGTCCCTACACCTTTATTTCAGGTGGAAGGAAGGAAGACTTGAGGCCACAAACCTGCCCCGGAGGATTCCTCAACGATTCATCTTTAACTCTCGTTAAAATGGTGTTTATGTCTCGTATAAATAGTGCAGTTCACTTGGCTATATTTTGGGATGCTATCTTATTAGCCTGCCGGATATGTTACTCTTATAGATAAACAGAAGGACATGGTTCAATGGAGAAAAAAAAATCAGTTTAAAGGAGCAGCTTGATCCTTGTTTTGTTTTAGTGCTTGGCCTCATTTAAAGTATCCTACACAATCCTTTCGATTTAAATGAAACATTGCACGTTTTCATGTCATGTTTACGATTTTTCTTCATGTACAGAGACATGACACTAGACTACATGTTATCCTCTTTTATTCGTTACATAATCCTTCATCCCAAGTTCTTTCATTCACAAAATGAGCATCAATGAGCTTCTTTTTTTTAGGTTTGGGGCCAAGCAAGTTCCTTTCCAGTGGTTACAAAATGGGAAAGAAAAACAAAGCCTGAAAATATACTGTTATTACAGAGGATCTTTTCATTATTTTATAGTCATTTATATACGTTGGCAGTCAATTCAAATATAACATTTTTCCACTTTTCCCTCAATATAATTTGTCACCTCCTTGTAAATTTAAAATGATCAATATAGCTGTTTATGTTTGTGTATTGTTGAAGTGAACCCGAATGCTTCGGAGTTTGGTCCAAGCTGAGTTGGAGCCCGGGACCTTCTTACCGTCATCGTAACGTGCTAGCTTTTAATTTCATTTTCATTAGGATAAAGTGTTCTAAGATTAAAAAGGAGGGCTCGCTCTTCCTCATCTGCTGCCCTCGCTTTTAGTCTTTAAATAAGTGTATGTCAAATGAATTGATGAGGTTAAAAACACCCAGAGAGTGAGGACCTCCACCACTAATGTTAGTTTATTACACAATATTGTTGGACTTTATTTATTTTATCTATACTATTCGGTTTATTTTTGCAATATCATAACACAAAACATAGTAGTCAAATATATTCCTTGTCGTTTGATCAACATATCCTGAAAATGTGGTTCTAACTTTTTGAGTAATTTTATCCATCAGATAAGATACTTGCTGACAAAACCACAACTTTCTTGGCTGAGGTCATACAATATTTGTTTTCCATTTCTTCTGCTGATGGAATAATGGAGGCGGGAAGTGTTATGAAGGGATTTATGTCGATGACCACAACAGCAACTCTTATTCAAGATGATATAGTGCTCGGGCCAGTTCAATTTTAATCATGATGGAACTTGAAGATCTCTGTTTTGGTTAGTTTACCTCTCTTTGTGGTGGATACCCATTAATTTAATGTATTTATTGTGCCTAAAAACATTTGCTTTTGCTCAAATACATTTGACAGACATGCATGTTAGTCTCACACATGTTCTTTATTCAAATAAATGTAATAAAATAGTTGAAAATATGGTTGGTTCGTATCTTACTCAATACTATTCAGGTTCAATATTGATAAATAGTAAGAAATAGCTGGTCGGTCATTGTTTTACTTCAGCTGAAGTGGTTTTGTTTGACCAGGAAGTGGGACTATATAACTCCGGGTGTGGCGCTCAGGAATGTTCGAAGTAATTAGGGTTTGTTAAAAAAAAATCTTACTTAAGTTAAGGATTTATATTTTCTAAAATATATTAACAAACATGAAAGAAATGTAGTTTTTAGAGGCTGATTTTGGACAATGTTATCATGAATTCCTTCGGTGATGATCATGTTTTCATGAGCTTCATTTTGTTTTTTGTCTAACGGTACATGACATTTTAAGAATTAGCAACAGCCTTACTAAGACGTGATTAAATATAAGTAGTATTCTGAAGTTGCTGTAGCGGTTAACTACAATACCAATGAGGCATTGCTTTTGGGGTCATGTTTCAACTTCCATTTGTGATTGTACTGGGTTATCTTCATATGTTTATATTCATATAAACATTAATTCATAGATTTACGGTGTTGTCTTGACCTTTTAGGTATATATTTTATTGGGTATTGTTTTGATTATTTAAGCTCTGTGTGACCCTGGTCTGGAAAAGCGCTTTACAAATATAAAATAACCTACTTACTAAGTCTTTATCTTTCTTATCCTTCTTTCTATCTTTATTACTGGCGCTGGTCAAATGGCCAGTTCCATTCAGAACTGGAAACGGAATGGAAAAACTAAAATGAATACACACTGTTCACTTTTATTTCTATACATCTCCTTCTCAGGTAGGTCCTATTGACGCCATCTTGGTTTTTCTTGCAGGACTGAGCTATAACTTTTTGTTTTCCTCATCGGCTCAGAGATGCTTTTTCTGAATAAGTAACATTTCATTCATAGGAACCTCTTGTATGAGGATGGTCTATGCGTCTCTTTCCTTGCCATGCCCAATGGTTTATATTCAAGGAAGTAGGTCAAATGAAAAAAAAAAGGTGGGCTTTAGGAATTGAATGAACTCCGACTTAAATATTTCTGTAATTCAAGACCAAATATTGGATGTGGAAAGGTTGAATGTTTCTCTGGGAAATATTGAGATCAACTGTAGACGGGCCCGAGTCTGGCCGGCTTACGTCATGCCAGTCCCTGAGCGAGTCTTAGAGAATCGGGGCAGGGTGGAATTGTGGTGGAGTTGCTCGGAACCTGATCAGATATCAGAGGAAATTCTGTTTCCGGCTTTGGCATTCGGCGACTGAAAAGTAGAACAAAGATGACATTTGTTGTGGAGCTGGGACGGTCTTTCATGCCACGTGCTCATTGACATTGTGACGCTAAAAACAACTCAAAAGAGAATTCAAAGGCAATTAAAGCAACAATTTGGTTTCTTGATTTGACGTCTATTTTAGAAATGAATTTCTTGACGTTGAGAGGTTGACGGAGGGGGTCAAGTGCTGGTGGGACTTATTGCCCAATCACGGCTCCGAGCAGAAGTGGTCCTCAGTCTTTCCCCATCCCTTCAGGTGGGGAGGCAAGTGTCCTGCCTGCGAGCATTTGGAGGTCAGCTGTTGTTCATGGAGGCTGGCAGAGTGGCCGATCACTCATTTTTTTAAAATGAGGTTGGAGGGGAAAATGTCAGGAAATGGATTCCTAACGTTCCAGCTATTGCATTTGCACATCTGTTACAGGCCGCTATGGCGTCATGCTACTCATGATCACATTACGTAAGCGGGAAATTGGTCTTTGACCTTAATCCATGGCGATAATGCACATGTTTTGTGGTGTGAATTATATATGTAAGAATCATATACATGGTACACATCCGCTTATAACGTCATCATTTATTGTGTCGGTCCCGATCCACGCATTATTATTGAAGTAGCTTCTTCTATCGTGATCATCATCCCTATAGTCACACCTGTCTTCTTCGTGGCCTTATTTACTTGACTGGTTGTCTTCCTTTCTCATTGCCATCATTATTCATCCAACGCTGTCTCTCCTCTCTTATGTCTCCACACCATCTGGCCTCCCTCACTTTACCCCTAAACTTCACCAGATATACTCCATTCTGAGCTTTTCCTTTCTAGATATTGAGTGATGAAGTGTGGAAGAAAGAGGAGCCGACATCATTTTTTAAACAGAATACACACATTTGTGAAGCTTAATCACATTTTAAAAGAATAACGAATCAGTATGTGTTGTTGTTTCCTTCCATCAAGTAGGTTTTAAGATGGTCACGGCTGTTCTGTTTACAAAATAACAAAAAAAAGCCTGATGTAATTTTAAGGAAATGTTTTTAGTGGGGAAAAGAAACCCATTATTTAATTATTTTGTAGTTCTGGAACATAAGTTTTGATGGTATTAAGCAGCACTGTTTGGACACCACACTCAGTTAAACCAAGCAGAATTAGGAAACATCATACACTAAAATGACTTGTATGTATATTATTTAACAGTAATGTATCGTTGCTCCTTTCTACATTGTTATAAAGTTGCTTTGTAAGTCTGGTGGTGCCTTATAAGAACTCTGTGAACGCAGAATTGAAAGCTAACATCGCTGGTCTCACTGTAAGAGTTTGGTGATTTGACTGATCACTTTTCGTGATCTCAAACCAATTCCAGTAAGAGAACATCCTTCAATCAGGAAGCAAAATATTGATTTGAATGAATGCTTTTTTTTTTTTTTTTAAGAAAAGTGAATTGAGCCCTTTGGGGGAAGTATGAGCTATAATCCAAGATCTTCTGTTGTTGACAAATACTCAAGTACTACTTCTTACTGTAAACCAAATCCCTAAAATATCACTTTGTATACAATCATTTTGTGAGAATACTTTGTGTGACTCGAAGTATGAAACAGCTAGAGCGTGAAATTATAAATCAACAATGGATGAAAAGAGCTTGATTATATAAATAAAATAATCAATCGTAAAATGAAAAAAATAATAAATAAATAGTTCCCACGGTCAAGGTGAGGTACTCTCAGAATTAATGTTTGGAACACCCACAGAAATGGCAGGGTTTTTTTTGACAGTTTTATATTTTATAGTCCTAATAATTAATCGGACAGTAATAAATGATCTACCATTAAACAATGGCTTAGAGGAATTAATAAAGTGTTTGGCTATTTTTGTGTTGTTGGTGAGAATGTTTCCATTCTTATCCGTGAAATAAAAGTTTAGATAGAAACATGTCATGTATCACTGATGCTCTGCTAATGTTGATAAATGTACGGTTAATACCTGTGCTGTGTCTCAAATCCCATACTGTCGGTTAGTATGCATCAGGATAGTGTACGTACTAACTAGTACACAAATACTTGACAGATAGTATGTCTCAAATCACACACAACTGGAAACGACGTGACAGCTTCTTCCTCTACTACTATTTAACGATGATTTCAACCAGCTGTAAGAACACTATCGACACCTGCTGGTATATACATAAGTATATGTATATACATATATATATATATATATATGACGTAACTTCCATTTACAATGTCAACTTCACTAAGATGGCGGCCATTTATGATAGAAAGTCGATCCATACTCAGTTTTGTGGGTGTTTGAGTACGCCAATTTAGTGTGCATGGCGCACTACATTTTGCATACTAAAAATTGAGACGCACTTATGCACTAAAAACACTAAGTTTAACTACGCAAGTATGTGATTTGAGACACAGCTCAAGTGTAGTTTTTAGTATTCGTAAAAATGATACACAATCTTGAAACAGACCTGTAGTTCTCGGCGTAAAAACAGGGATCTGAACCATGAAGTCCTTATGTTGGGACTGTTGGGAATAGAAAAGTAACCCAGTGGTTTAGAGTAAACACAGTGCAGAACCAAGAAGGATGGGGATGGAGACACACAAAAAAGGAGAATAGGAAGACGACCTTTGAGGTAATTTGGTGAACAAGAACATAAATAGGTGTGACTAAAGGAATGAGAGTCAAAACATGTTAAGGTGGAGCCTGTTGCTAATCCCTATTTTTAGGTTAATTTAACTAACTAGCTTAACAAGTTAATTGTTGTGGTCCATTGGAGAGCCTGTTTAGCTGCATCATGGTTGTTTGCCATGTGATGAGTAAGACAGATATTTCCTGTGTGCCAGTATTTACCCAAATGTGACCCAGATCGTGATCACTCGCGTGGCAGCCGAGTGTCTTTATCGCCGTGTTTATGCGCCTGCAATTTATTCCGGGCGCTTCCAAACCAGTACGACGACCTGCCGGGGGAATCAGCAAGGGAACCTTTTCTAAATCGAACAGTTGCGCAGGATACCCTTGGAGACCTGAATTTTCGAAGCTCCACAGCCCAGGTCATTTTCATTCATTGAGAAAAAGAGGTCAGCCTTCTTTTTTTTCTCACCACATTCCTTCCCCCGCCACTCGGAAAATCAGCGTATCTCCATTTTGTCGCTCGGTTAATTTAAGCCCCACTAAAATCTTCTTAAACAGAACTCATCCCTAAAAAATAAGCTGGGCTGGTTTTACATGCTTTTGTGGAACACAATATTGAAGGCTCTCTTTTGCTGTTATGTAACAGGGTTTCTGCTGTTTGGGAAATAATGGTTATTCGCAGATTACACGAAATTCCATCTTAAAGTTGCCGTTGTGTCAGTTGAACATTAATGTATTATGTCTTAACAATGTTCTGCTGAAGTTCTAAAATGTTGATTTTAAAGAACGTTATACTTTATTATTAGATAACGGTTTGAGTGCTGTATAAAATAAACACAATAAATAGTCACATATTGTTATAAAAACACTAAGACGAAGTAAATTATTGAAGGACAGTCTTGTTATATGCAAAAAATGTTCTTTAAATAATAAATTCTAGTCATGAAAAAACAAACGTCTTCACTCCTCCCTGAAAAATGTCTTTAATTGGCTGTAATTTTCTTCCTCATTCCGTCCTTAAACACAATAAGTACCAGCTGTGTCTCCGTCCAACAAGGAGGTCATAAACGCTTGGCAGCCAAGCACGAGGAAGAAACTGTCCAACTTATTTTCATAAGCAGCTGCAAGTGTCCTGTAATTGGTCTTCAAGCTTTGTTTTGACGCAGCCATGATGAAGAAATCAGTCTCAAGTGTTTTACTATCCCTGATTATTTTCCCACTTAACCAACACCATCATTTTCATTCCTATTTTGTCGATCCAAAAACTGGCAGAGGTTAATAGATGACTTGAAATCTTTGGTAAGAGTTTGTCTGAGTTTTTCTTTTCTAATTTAATATTCAGGTGTTTGTTTGTAAACTTCAGTTAAGAGGTGATCCAAACGAGAAAAAACAGCTCAAAGTCCGTTTGTACAGCTCAGTTGTTTGCAGTCAAGAACCGACAATACATGTTCCTTGTCATCATGTTTGAAGCACATTTATTGAAGACTTGATTTTACACAATGTTCTTTTAATTCACGACTCAAAGCCGTTTCAACCTATGCCAGCTACCTAGGGCATGAGGCAGGGGAGACCTTGGTCCAGGCCACCAGTCAATCCTATGAAACATACAACCAGAAAACTACACACACACACATCTATGGACCATGTTGAGTAATTTAATGAACACCAAGGTATCTCTGGATTGTGCAGAAGAAACTGGGGTACCCAGTATCTATACTTACTCTTGTGAAGACAAGTACAGATGATACAATTGATTAATTTTATTTGAGAACTAAAGGCTGAACATGTGGGAATGGAGGATTTAAAGAATTTAACTGGATTTATGTCACGGTTTGAATCCAATTTGTGTAGAAAGTGTGTTTTTGTTTGAACTTTTCTTCACAGTGTTTACAAACTATGTTTTCATATGTTCTTTAATATGTATTAATTAAGAAAGAAACCTCAGCTTTACCTTTCGTTAATACCTCTGCAATACAATTACTTGAGCAACATGGTAAAAAAAATACAGTATAAAATGAGCAACAAAGTAAAAAATACAATATTGATTGAGCAACATAGTAAAAAATACAATATTAAATAAGCAACAATAACAAAATGTACAATATTAAATAAGCAACATAGTAAACAATATAATATTAAATAAGCAACATAGTAAAAAAAATACAATATTAAATGAGCAACATAGTAAAAAAAAATACAATATTAAATGAGCAACATAGTAAAAAATACAATAATAAATAAGCAACATAGTAAACAATACAATATTAAATGAGGAACATAGGGAAAAGTACAATAATAAATAAGCATCGAGGTAAACAAAACAATATTAAATAAGCAACATAGTAAACAATACAATAATAAATAAGCAACATAGTAAACAATAACAATTTAATTGAGCAACATAGGAAAAAATACAATAATAAATAAGCAACATAGTAAACAAAACAATATTAAATGAACAACATAGTAAACAAAACAATATTAAATTAGCAACATAGTAAACAAAACAATATTAAATGAACAACATAGTAAACAAAACAATATTAAATTAGCAACATAGTAAACAAAACAATATTTAATGAGCAACATAGTAAACAAAACAATATTAAACGAGCAACATAGTAAACAAAACAATATTTAATGAGCAACATAGTAAACAAAACAATATTAAACTAGCAACATAGTAAACAAAACAATATTTAATGAGCAACATAGTAAACAAAACAATAATAAATAAGAAACATAGTAAACAAAACAATATTACATGAGCAACACAGTAAAAAATAAAATATTTAATGAGCAACATAGCAGAGGTTAGCAATATGAGTTACACTGTATTTATAATGAAAGGCCACATTTAAAAGAGGTCAAACTTTTTTATAAATTTCCAACACATTTCTTGTAAAAATAATGAATTCTTTGCATATTAATCTGATGATGTCTAAGCTGTGCTCTCAAGGTCAGAAGATTGTGTGTGTTTAAGACAGGAGTGGACAACCTCCCTCAGCAAAATACTCAAATAGAAATCTCCAGCTGCAAGTAAACGCTGCTTCAGGTCTAATCATCTGACGTAGGATGACGGAAATATGACGACGTTGCACAGATTTCTCTTCCCATATCTCAGTTTTGACGTCAACGGTTTTGGATCCTGTCTGATGATGTGTCCATGAGAAGGATTTCTCGCCCCGTCTTCTGCAGTTGCAAATGACTTGCAAAAGGCCAAATCAAAAAAAAGTAGTTAGTGGCTGCTGAGACCTGGAGGGGCTGACATTTGAAGAGTTGGTGGTCTCCTGCCCTTGCCCCGCAGCCACCAATCTTTGAGTACACACAGTTAAGCCTCGCCTCAAGACTATGGGTCGTCTATAAATATCTATCTGAAATATTTTTATTGAACTTTCCACAAATGAAAATCACTGAATAAAATGGATTTTAACCTGGCTGGATTATTATTGTTCTCAGAGAACTCAAAACACTACATTGTTATATATATATATATATATATATATATATAGTTTTTAAATGAGCAGTTGTACAGGACAGTTAAAAATATTTGATACTGATATTGTAGCTAGAGAATAACAGGTGGGCTATGACTCATCAGCAATAATTTAATAATCCTGGTCTTATCTTCAGTAGGAGGAAAAAACAGGCCTGTTTAAATACAACATGTATCAGCAGCATTTTCTTATTTTAAATCAAAAGTTAACGTGAAAATTAGCTATTCGCATTTTTATGAATGAACTTTGTTATTAAATTCTAAACAAACTTACATTATTCTGTAATAATTATTCTTTGTCAATGTTAAAATGTACAAAATAATTCTTTCTTCTTTTATTGTCTTGGGTTGGATTCTTTATCAACAGATATCTGATGGCTAAAAAAAATGATACGATCCGAAACCTGAGTCCTGTTTAATGTATTATACGCCAATGGCTACATTTAGAAAACACATCTTACGTTTAAATAACGTCAGTAAATGTTTTGTGGATATGCTCGTTTGAGATGTTCACGCTGTTTAAGGGCTTGTATTCACATCATTCATTATTTTATGGTTTATCTTATGGTTTATCTTATATATAGTGTGTGTGTTAAATAAAACAATTCCTTTTATCTTTTATTAAAAATTATAATGTAATAATTATATAATGATAATAATGCAAGTATTCACAGCGTTTGATCATTTTTGTGTTGCAATTCAACTTCCGGATGATAGATAATAGCATTCATTCTGTCCTCTACAAATAAAGAAACGATAAAACCCAATGTAATTCCTGGGAAGACTGAGGACGAGAGGATTCAGTTACAACTTCGTCAAAAGTCATGCGGTCTGTAAACTCTGCAACACTAGAGTCAAGTACTCTTTCAATAGTCAAAATATACAGTATCCTTGTTCCTACAGTATCACAATATATGTCAAAGTACAGATCCTACTAGTAGAGATTTGAATTCTACTACTGAACTTGGATCTGAATATTGGAATTCCAAAATGTCCTAGGAGGATTTCAGATTCTACTAGTGAATTCCAATCTCTACTAGGAGAGATTGGAATCCTACTACTGTATTGGGATCTGAATATTGGAATTCCAATCTGTCCAAGGACAAATGGGAATTTTACCAGGATGATCTCCAATTCTAATAGGAGAAATTCCTAGAGGATGATGTAGTCAAACCCTAACCCTAACCCATCTCAATATTAAGATCCTAGTTCTGTACTAGTAGATTGGAATTCCAATCTCTACTTGCATTATTCCAGATCCTACTGGATTCCAATCCAGATCTTTCCCTGTGCACTCTTATAATTGAAATTACTCAATGATCTTCTATTCTACATTCATCTTGGCTCAGTTCCTCCCTGAGCTGTGAAAAAAATGGCACTTTTTCTTCTCACCTGGTTACTTTCGCTCCTCGGACCTCAAGCACTTGTCAAATATTCATGCGATGATGGCGTCTGGAGATAACTGACGGGATGTTTCAAACGCATGCTGTGCTAGCGATGTGCAGCAATGCAATTAGATGTAAAGTGACATTATTGCTTTAAGCAGCATCTTTCTCCCAGCAGGTGGACCGTCGCCACAGAAGGCTTTTTAACTTTTGAAGTGACGGAGAAAGTATGAGCGCATGGTTCATTTATAGTCTAGAGGTCACGGCTGGATTATACGCTCTTTTTTTTTTTCGCCTTCATTAAACATGAAACATGGCTCCTCCACTGCTCACTTTACTGTGAGCTTTTCTTTTTTACTTTCTCCATCTGTTGGTCCCTTTATCCCTGCACATATTTCTTTAATAAGGAGGATCTGTTGTTGATCTCTTTAGTTAGCTCCAGATCATTGCTCTACTTTCTGCAGGCTAAAGGTGTGCGATACTGTATCAACGGCTTCACCTGACCACACATACCATCATCTACGTGAGAGGCCTTCTAGACCTGTGATGTACTTCCTGTAATGTCATCAAAGTGGTTAATGCAAGAAGATAAATCACTTCTTCAAGACGTACAAATAAGGGGTTAGAGAAGCTGTGCAAATGAAGTAGCTTGAGCAGAAAGTATTAGAAACATACCGTGATGGTTTTCTCGTCATTTTTTTCTTAAAATGGGTGCATCAGAGATGAGGGGGTGTCCACATCTTTCTGGCTCGTGAGCAAGATCCACCCACTCTTTTTAATCCTTTTCCTGCACAGTGTCCAGTACAGTAGAATACTTTAAAACGCTGTTGTCTCTGATATAACGTGTTTCTTCAGTAAATAAGAGCTTGAAAGTCAGAAGGAAGATGGCAGAGGACATCAAGCAATAACAAATCATTATATTTATAATTTAAGAAGATACTCTTTTTTTTAATTGTCACACCATTTCCTCTCTAGTGGATGTTTGAACAACATTTCATGTATGTTTGCTTTTTATTTAGCAATTAAGTGGATATGACTTTCTCATGCTGCAAAAGTCATAAATGAACAACATTTGTCATTTATAAGGATCAGTATATACACATTTATGACAAATAATAAGAGTAGAATGGAAGTTTATTTGTCTGTTTTAAAGTCGTTGAACTACCTGTGCGACTGCTGGATCACCATCGATTATTGGGCACCTTTGAAGAAGGGATTTTAAATTGGCTAAGTAGATAATGATGTTCTTTGACTAATGATACTGTGTACTAACAAAATAAAACAAAATAATAATTGGAATTACTGAAGATCACTCCGGTCATTCTCCACGTATAAATAAATAAAGCGACAAGTCTTAACTTTGGCATGAACATGTGTTAGTTGTGTCAGATGGCTTGAACATATCAAGGTTATGTTAGATACTGTAACCCCAGATTTCCACTGGATCCGTCTCAGCTCCTTCATAGCTCCGGCGTCCGGCAGGAATACGCAAGAGGTCTATTTTTGCCGGACAACGGAGCCGTCATGCATCAATCGACAGCGATTAGATCGCAACACAAAAGAAGTGAGACGTACAAAGCATCCGGTTCATTTCAAAATAAAATACAATAATCAAACTCCCGATTGCATAACACCACTTTGCAAACATTACGTCACATCCGATGGTTGGAGTTGAAAAGAGCATGAACATTTTTTATTTGACCAGCAGATCAACCTCAGAGTGTAGCTGTGTCTCAAATCACATACTTGTGTACAAAACTTAGTATTTTTAGTACATAAGTGCGTCTGAGTAATGATCGATGGACACTTTCTACCCTAAACGGCCACCATCTAAGTGACGTTGATAACAGAAGTTACGTCATATATATGCATGCACTTACAGGTGCATTTTCAGACAGTAGTAGGATAAAATGGGACTTCAAGTGACATTACAGATGACTATTGATATCTAAACACAACTTGAATTATGGAGCCCAATATTTAGATTAATTGCAATTGCTTGAAAATGTAAAAAGGTTGGAGTGTTTTCACAAGTGTATCTGATATCATGGATATATATTCACTACTTCTGTTTGATTTGAGACATACTACCTGTCGAGAATTTGCGTACTAGCTAGTCGGTCGGAGCTAAAACTAGTCATAACGGAGTGGAGACGGACCAAGTGGAAATTTGGGGTAATGCATTGTCAAAGTAGAAGACTTTTTTACTTTTGAAAGCAGAATCATTCTTAACATCCAGAAAACACAGGTCTGACGCAATCCAGAGTTTTAGGCTTGACATTTAAAAACTCTTCAGCTCACAAAGTTATCCATCAAGGTAAATACGGTAAGAGAGAGAAGCAAATTTAAACAGTGTGATTAGATGTGAAATTGATTTGCCAGAACGTCAAATTAAAAAATGGAATGATTGTTGATATTAGAGTCGGAAAGAAAAGTAGTCAAATACAAGGTGTGACGAAGGCCTGACATATATTAATGATGTGTCAAGGCTCAGTCTAAAAAACCCAGACGCTGTAAGTGCGCGGCTGTAACTGGAGCAGCACAGGCAGACCCTGGACTGGCGTCTGACTGATATGAAGGCTGAAGTATAAGTGCTGCTTCCAGTCTGCGATGGAATTCTCTGATTGCCAAAATGTGCTGTCAAGCAAGGACTTCAAATGAGGGGAAGTGCCTAGTTTGTTGTTGCAGGAGATGCATTACAAAACCCCATTACATGAACTCGGTCAACAGGAAGAAGGGTTATGATGAACGCAAATGGCTTGTGTTGTAATAGTGTCGTAACAGCGGAAGACATTACTGTACTTTTGATCAAAATATATGTGCTGAGGGAAATGTACACTTTCTTCATGATTTTCTTTTACATGTAAACCCTTAATGAAAGCATTTTTACGACTCTATCTCCAGATGTTACAACAAGAGAAGGCGCTTCCATTGTTGGAGAACCAGGAGTGTCTTTTGTAATGTGAAGCGGAGGCTTGACATTTAGCAGGTTACATTGATGTGAATAAGTGCTCGGCAATAATGAATGCCATCTTTTATTAGCTGTCCTCTTGTGTCTTTGGCAGCCCTTTGTAGCAACACTTGCTCTGCTGGCTTTGGTTTTGGTAAACATACTGCAGCACAGTAGGCAGTGAAAATGCAGCGAGACCGAGCTGGCGTACAGGCACTCCAGTGACGGGGATCATAGAGTGTTTATCTAGCAGTGTGTTGATAGCAGCAGTTTCTGCTGCTCGGCTAACCCCATCCTGCTGAGGCAACAGTTGACGGCGACGGCAGTTCAACCAGGAGGAGTGAATATATATCCATGATATCAGATACACTTGTGAAAACACTCGCTTTTTTACATTTTCAAGCAATTGCAATTTATCTAAATATTGGGCTCCATAATTCAAGTTGTGTTAAGATGTCAATAGTCATCTGTAATGTCACTTGAACTCCCATTTTCTCCTAATACTTTAAATTCTTCTACTCAACTTGTATATGGCAGGGTCTCCTTTAGGACATTAACCAGAAAAACCCGGAAATTATTTCACAACTCGATCTGGAGCTTATAATCCATGCATTTTGTCTTCTCGACTATTGTAACAGTTTATTTTGGTGTCTAGACAAGAAGGATCTGTCTCGCCTGCAGTTGATACAGAACTCTGCAGCCAGAATTCTGAGCTGCTCTAGTAGAAGAACTCGCATTACCCCGATCCTTAAAACTCTTCACTGGCTGCCAGTTTTTTTCAGGATCATTTTAAAATTCTGGTTCTTACTTTCAGATCTATTCATGGTCAGACCTTCCATCAGTGATCTGATCCAGCCTTACACCCCAGCTTGGGCTCTGAGGTCTGTGGATCAGAATCTACTGATGGTTCCTGAACACGCTTCAAGAAACATCTTAAGACATTGTAATTTGTGCTTTTCCATGATTTTCTGGAATTCCTGTGTTTTTCTTATGTGTCTTGGCCTTTCAAAGTATATATTTTAGCTGTATATTGTTTCTTATTGTTAAAGCGCTTTGTGATCCTGGTCTAGAAAGGCGCTTTACAAATGACCTTTACTTACTAACTTACTTACTAGACAAGAGTATTGAAGTTATCAGGAGAAGTTTCTCAATTCATTCAAATTTGTACTTTTTTTGTTTCTGTTTGTTCATTAAAAAGGACAAACTGTGATCATGACAAGTGCCTTATTTTAAAAGTACCATTTACAGAAGGTAAAAAAAACAACAACAAAAAACTTCAGAACAAAAAAAGGAACAGAAGACGGCTAGTAATAATTAGTTTAAGGCCTTAAGAGTCATAATTAGTTCTATATCCGACCACTCTTTTCCTCTCTGGGGTTTTTCACAAAAGGGTTCAATCAGTCTAATAAACCCTTCACAAGGATTGAACCATCAGCTCTCCATTTTTAGTCGAGTGAAAAATAATGGCCGGAAGCCTCCCTTGAGCAGTGATACGCACGTATTGCTAGTTGCTAAGGTTTCAAACCTTCAAGTGCACTTTCACTATTTAAATCGCCAACAGGCTTTCCATGACCCCATCCAAAGATTTGCATGTGCTCGTACCATGACGCTTCACGGTTATACAGTGAGTTATGGCTCAGATCTCTGTTGTGAGCCATGATCGCCCACATAGGAGGCAGACATACACAGCAGGTGGGAGGTGAACACGCTGTGCAAACACTCTTTGTGGCCAGTATGTTCTCACAACCTACAAGGCCTCGTTCATTTATGTTCATTATTTATTTAGCATCTCAGTCTTTGTTCTTCTGTCCATTAATCTGTCCGTCCTGTCAAGAATAGCTGGTTGTTGAATAATAACGATTATGGCAGTTAAACTTCTGTATGAGAAACGATTCTACTTTGAGTCACCGAGAAATTAAACGAGCCCGAGGACCTTCAAGGAGTAGAAAACGAGCTCTTTATGGTATTTTACATCTTCATAAACATGTGATTTAAATCTTCGCTATGTGTATTAATAGAAGATTAGCTAAAATGTGAATCAAGGGTGTGCGTCAATTCAAGCAACATCAACTTTCACAAAAAGTAAATGGTATCTCTTGGAACTGGTTAAAGTAAATTGTGTCTAAAAGAATAGAATAAAAAGTTAAGAGAGGTAAAATAATTGCTGTATATCTATTACAACAAGTGGATAAATGAAAGGGGTACACAAACCTCAGCACTGGCCGGAACATTGCAGAAAAACAAGCCCAGACCAAAATAATAAATACATGAGGTAGTCAACTTTTACTGTAAAGGACCATTTGGAGAAAGGTTAGGGAGACCAAAGGGGTTCAGAGCTGCTGAAGATTCAGGAAAAATAAGTACAACTGGGAAGTTAACCGATGAGGTTCATGGATGTGATGAAAGAGGAAATAGAGAGTTTAGGGACGTTCAGGAAAGTTTAAGGTGGATTAAGATTTGTATTATTTATTTGGCATGGACACTTCTGAAAATGTTTGTCTTTTTGGATCAACATTGACTATCACTATCTTTTTGTTGTTTTTGGGGCGTCAAGACATTTAAGCTATAGAAATTCAGACTTAAAAATCCCTAAAAACCACACCTTCAGCTAAATTCCATCTCAGAATCTTAAGATACATCCGTTTTCTTCTGTTTTAGAAGCATTTTACTGGGTGAATAATAAGATTGATTTGCAGTGCAGCTGTTAATTCATTTGAATTCCTTCGCCAGCTCGAGTGACAGATCCATTAATTGTAGGAATGCTGATGTGGCATCCAAGTGTCCTTGAGCTAGACCTGTACTTGACATGTGAATGATGGAAATAAAAGAAAACCGGATGTGACAAATCTATCTTCCTCTCCTATAAAAAGCAGGTCTAAGCTGTTGCTAAGAAGGTTTTGTGTAGATCAACTACAGTCAAAAAATAATGTCAGGGGTGGAAAATAAAGTTGCTTTATATAAGAAAAAAAAGTTAGACAAATATGGTCCAGACAGTCGGTTTTGTATAACTCGGCGTTCCCGCATTCATTCTCAAGTATCTACCCAACTGAGCGAAAAACTACTTTATCAGTCCAACAACATCTGGGTTCTGACCCAAAACATTATCGTACATGCAGTCTCTCATTAATTTCTATCAACTGAATTATATATAATATAGCAGGCTTTTATCAATACTATAAATAAACAATGTCACAAATCAACATTAATCAACTTATGTAACCCAAACAAGTTACAACATCTTGTGTTTGATGCGCTTTTCTTGATCCATCTGTTTTTCCTTTTCATCTTATGAACCAAAAGTTACAAATGATTTCAAGATTTTTTTTAGGAAATGTTTATAATAGATGGAACCAAAAAAATTGGCTAATTTTAACTGATTTCCTTCTGGATCCAATAATGATATGAAGGATTGGGCATTAACTTGTTTGGCTACTACCGCTGTCAATAGACTATAAAGATCTTATTAAAGATCAACAGCCTATCAGGGATGAGCTTTCAAAATTGGAAAATAACACCACACTATGATTGGGAAGAAGCTGCTTATCTTAGGTCTGTGCTCTCCTAGTGCCTTTTTAAGTTATAAATACATGTGTTGTAGAGTTAAACAAGTAATATTTTAAACTACGTGAAGTCTTTGATCAGATTTAAATGTGAAAAGTGCACTCGGATAAAAGATTTCTGAATTAAAAGAATGAGACTTTCAGAGTGCATTAAGCTCCGAGGGGTGTTCAGTGACACGACAGCAATGATGGTTCTTCATGTTCCGGGCTAAGATGGCGGCGTACGTAGCAACACGGTCGAAAGCGATATTGATCTGTCGGCACTGGATTGAGTGTCGTTTCAGTTTTCACACTCCTGTGACTGACATGACTCAAGGTGATGCTTCATTACACCTGATTTATTCACACTTGGGTTGTCAGGAGGAGAAAGGCATGAGTCCACTGTTAATATGAATTACAAACGCATTTCGCCAAAGATGAAAACGCACAACCACATTTCTGTTAAACAATATAGAATACAGAGGATAATTTATGATCGAATGCAAATTGTCCACCGTTAGATCCTGACACAATCTTTTTGTAATGTGGCTTCAGTGATCTGAGGAAGATGATTACCATTATCTAGCAGCAGAATTTCCACTACACTGCTTACTCTCGCTTTTTTTTCCACGCGTGTCCTTACCCACACACGAGATAATCAAATCTCAGCCTGATGGGGAAACACTGACCTTCACTGAAGAGCAAATGTTGTGAAGCTTCTTTTATGAACGATGGATGGTACAGATTTAAACCTCAATCTGTCGATCGGGATGTTTCTTGTCATTTATCTCAATGAATATTAGGAAAAACACCAAATAAAACGGTAAATCTGAGCTTGATATCTTTGTTTAATGTTCATTTAAATGAAACTTGTTTTGGATACAGGGACATCCGGCTGGTGGCATAGAGCAGATTTATGGTTAAGCGGAGAGAACAAAAGCTACTTGATTCTTCTGGACGGGGACGATAGCGGCTTTTCTTTAACCATAGTGACGGCAAAACAATGGAAACAAAACTAATCTGGTAATGGAGGCAGGTTTGGGTTAAGGGGATAAGAGTCACACGCTGATTGAAAACAAGAAACGGGTGGAAAGCAAGAGAAGTTGAAGTCACAAGAAAAAGTGAACCAAAGATAAATAAAAAAAAATAAAACATGTTTTATTTTAACTCAAATTGTATATTATGTATGATGTAAAGTGACCAATTCATTAATGCTCTTGATTTTTATACATTTTATTATTATTTCCAACACATATTCCCTCACCTTTTTATCATTTCAGCATGAATATTTATTTATTTACTCATGTTGCCCTTAAAATACATTTCCAGAATGTAAATTTCCACATTTGTTTTCTTTATATTTGCATGATAACTTCTTTGTTTATGTCAGTTTTCAAACAGGATAAATCCATAACTCTTGTATATGAACATGTCACTCGAGCTATCTAACAGTCTATTATCTGTGTTTCAGGGTTCCCTGAATCCCCAGAGTCTCCCTCTGCTCTGCGGCCCCTGAAGCCATGGACTAGAGCTCCATCTGGTCAGCACAGTCCGAAAGGTCATCCAATGGCTTCCCAACAACCGTCAGCAAAAACGCAGAAAGTATGTTTCATCTTGTAATTGATAGTGACACATATTGATAGACTAAGAAAGACTAATTGATTATCGAGAGGTTTTCTTTTAAAAGGCAACTAATGTGAAAACCCAACTCTCCTGATTCTGACCCGCTCTAGTAGAAGAACTCACATTTCTCCGATCCTTAAAACTCTTCACTGGCTGCCAGTTTCTTTCAGGATCAATTTTAAAATTCTGGTTCTTACTTTCAGAAATAACCATTACTTACTTACTTACATGTTTCAAATGTTGAAGTCTTCTTCTCCAAGATGCAGTTACTCCCTCACTAAGTTATTACATTATAAAGTTCTGCCCCGTCTGAAATCTCGGTGAACAAGAGGTTATGAGAGTGGAGTCCATTATGACGTAATAATGGTCTTCACTCCTCCTCCAGCCAGCTGTAATGACTCCCCGCTTTGTTTATACAAAGAGTCCCTTGGAGGTGGAGACTTCTGATATGTAGTGATGGACCTTGATTCTTGACCTATCAAAACAGAGTGGGTGTGGTTATGGTAAACAAGATTTAATCTCCAAAAAACAGCATTTTCATTTGGCAGGCCTTAAGCACATTTTCTAATGTGAAAATGTCAATGAAAAGAGTGTTTTGCACAAACATACACATACTGATGAGTACAATAGAAGTGCAACATTTAAGAGACACTTAAATCAACACATTAGAACTTTAATAAAGATCCCTGGGGTACTCTGTCTTTATGGGGCTTTTGAGTTAATTTGAACAATTGGTAAATATGTTGCTTTCTTCCCAAACCCAGGGATTTGATTGGTCACCCAAATTATGTATCAGTTACCATTAGTTTGACAGTGTTCAAAACAGCAAGGGTGAATCTTAACTACTATTTCATTGTAGCTTAGCATTTAGCAAAATATCTCAACAAATAGCGGCTAGTTTAGCAATTTGTATTTCTAAATAAAGTTGCAAGATCTTAATGATACCTTTACCTTAATTAGAAAGTAACAATAACAAGGATGTAGTTGCCAAAGATAGCAAACAAATTACATTTAAAAAATATATATTTTTTGGTTGGTCTTTTAATACTGTTTAGTGTTCTGATGCCCTGTCTAGGTTTGGTTCAGCGTCCAGTGAGAAATATGCTCATCTATTGTTGACTCACAGACCAACCTACCTGGCAGGGGAACATGAAGATCTTGAGTCATAATTGTCCCAACAGAAAAACCAATGAAGTATTCATAATTAAATAACAGGAGAACAAGCGGAACTCCTACCTGACTACTGTATTAGAGTTGCAACTAAACTGTTGCAGTGCATTATAGGACTTCTAAGTGTAACTGTAGGCCGATATTAACCAGTAAAGATAAAGCTCAAGTAAGATAAAACATTTAACATAAATGTGCATGTTTATTTCTGATGGTTGTTCATCCATATCTTCCTTTTTCTCTCTGACAAACCTGTTTTTTTTCCTGGTTTCTCTTCGCACTTCTAAGCTCCGTCTCACAATGCAAATGGCTGACAGTAAGTAGGTCAGCTAAACTACCTCGTAAGTGCTGCTTTGTCTCATTAATAATGCAGATGATAAAGACTAAAGTTGCTGGGTCATGAACAAAGATACTGTAGCGTCTTTTTCTTTAACGTGGAGAGAATTCATCGACTTTTGCATACCGACATTGACAGCTACAGACATGACCCGAGTATATGCGTCACCTTCAGATACGAAAAAAAAAAATACACCGACATCGAGGAACTGCTTTGAAATGTAAAGTTTAGCTGTTCTACTGTCAAGTGAATCAAGCCCGATATGTTCCTCTCAGAGCTGCAGAAGCTGAGCAGTGTTCAAACTTGTCTCACAAAGAGTGTTGGAGCAGCGGACCACATGTAGGTGGATTTTCTTCAGCGACATGCTGCTCCGCTGTCGCCCACACAACTTCAGATGGAATGAAAGCTATGGATGAATTCATTCATTCGCCCGGTCTGAGGGAGTGAAAGCGTGTGTCATACGTGACCTAACAAGATGGTGATTGTTCCTGGCGTTGCTTGAAAACATGTTTCTAGATTATTATTTTAAAGAAGTTGTATAACTGTGTCAAGGGTTGTATTAAAAATGAGTCAATTAGACATTTGTTGTCCAAAACAAATCTGAAATTATCATTCAAATTGGAGGGAATCATTTTTAATAATTATCTTTTTATTCACTTCTATTGGGTTCTAATATTTAAATATATGTGTAAACAACGTCTTAGTCTTTTATCTATTTATGTTTTGGCTTTGGCTTGACCCGTTCCCTTATTATAAACACTTTTTTAAAGTCATTTTAAATTATATTTTTATCCATTCTTATATTCTTGTTTTGCTTATTTATTATTTGTTTGTTTTAATTATTTGTCGACCTTCACCATCTTGATTAACTTGTTTTGACTTAATATAAAGGCACCTTATGGTTTTTGTTCCTGAATGTACAAAATTAATGAATTAATAATATTGTATTTTTTATAAAATACACTATTTTGCAACAATTCTAACCGATCAATATTAACATTTTTGAGTCTTCCACCCAAAGTGTCAAAATTAGCTAACGGTGGAATAATTGAAAATGAAGTGTCAACCTTTGTTCATGTATTCTTTCCAAAAGCACTTTATAAATATAATAAAAAACACATAATAAATATTTCTCATGATATAAATAGTAGTCTTAAAACAACTTTCTTTATTATGGCCTTAAAATATGCTCATACTGCATTTGGTAAATAAAAAAGGAATCTGCACTATAGCAAGAGAAATATTGTTTAGAAAAACATATTATTATTTTCTTTTTTATTGTATATAAAGAGTTTTTTAAAGCATTTGTTTATTGTTACAGACAGTTTTCTTTTAATAATAAAGGCCCATTGGAGTTTTCTTAATTTACAAAGTGACAAATTCCTTTTCAACGAGTTAATGTTGAATTCAGATTTCCACGATTGGAAAATAAAACTAAAAAAAAGAGAAATGTTAATGTCAGATTTTCTGACTCATTGTTTTCTCTCTGTGTTGCAGAGCTTTGACTTTACTGTGATTCACCAAATCCATTTTTAACAGGCACATTAGTCAAGCGTACAGAAAAATTTGCAGGAAAAGAATTACATTTTTGTTACATAATCACTTCCAAAAAAAACAATAAAAGAAGGCATGTTGACACAATTGGCCATTGTGAGTCTTAATTGTCATTACGCTGCCTTTAAAAATACACAATAACGAGATTTAATTAAAAAAACGGTACAAAAACATTGTGAAACGGATCCATTAAGAAGAGAATGATTTTATTCTAAAAAGGCTTTGTATGATACGCCCGTTAGCATCTGTGCTAACTGCTGGCTGGAAGAAAACCGGTTGTTGTCCTGACCATGTGATGCGAACTCTCGCATCTTGAAACGTGAATCACTGTCACCGGTGGATGTGATTTGGCCGCAGCGGAGTGGGAACGTGTGGCGTGGAACGCCGCTCACGCCGATGTGAAATATTTGACCATGACAAATGAGGGGTGAGCCCGAACAAAGGGGTGTTGACGAGAACTATTTCGTTTTTGTTTTTTGCAGATGAGATCGTGAAGGCTGGCGTCCACCAAGGCCACCGCTGCACCTTGGGCAGCGCACACGCATGATCACATGACTCTGGACATGGACGCGGTCCTGTCAGACTTTGTTCGGTCCACTGGGGCGGAACCTGGTCTGGCAAGAGACCTGCTGGAAGGTGAGGCGGAGCAATTTTTCTTGGCTAATAGGCATTTGTTAGAACTTTACACTGGAGCTAAAGACCTTTTTATTGTACCTGTGTGTATCTGAACCCTCAGGCCGTCTGCTTAAGTCGCCCTAAAAACTTCTAATATTTGATTAAAGTAGCAGTGATTCAAATTTGAAGTGTACAAGTGGCTGCAAAAGGAGGAAACAAGTGGTTAGGAAATGAAGGCGTGTATGGAAAGAGAGCGCAGGACTGGTTATTTAAAGTCCGGCGTGACTTTTTTATGAGTGTGTGTCCAAGGGGAGAGTTTTGTGTCTATTCAGTTGAACCCACAGTGGGTTTGTGTCCGACCATCACCATGTTGTCCTCAACTGTGTTCACAGAATCTGCGTGTTAAGTCGTCAAGTGATAGTACGTTAATAATGTAGAGAAAAAGACACTTAATACTTTTATTAAAGTATAAAAAAAGGTATATAAAAAAAAAATAAAGATTAAAATAATCTTCCACCATTTGTCTCGGAGGAAGCAATGTCCCAAAATGTTTGAACTTTTGCTGCTTGTATTTCCTCTTTGCCACAAAAACCATAGGGGAATGATCTGTGACACCAGACAAGACACTGCACTCAAAGGGAGAAGGCGAGAAACGGTGCAATGCTCTGTCCTCCACTGGTGTGTACTTTCTTACTTTACCTCGAAGAGAAGAGACGACCGGAAGATACTCTTAGCTTAGCTGTGATAGTTTGTTGATCAGGGCTGATTCGAGGAAATGGAAACAGCGATGGTTGCCAGGATGCACTTATGGACGGAGGTATGTTTCCGATTCAGCAGCTACTGATGATTTAATGACTGAAATACTTCATCCTGATTCAGATGGAAAAGTCAGAACTTGAGTTTTCCTATTTGGATCTTAGAGTGAGGTAACATTTCTTTTTTCCCGACCTACTTTATGGATCATTACTTACTTTAAAAATAGTTAGTGTTTTGTTTAGTAGTGATATATGTTATTTTCAAATTTTGGTAAATTTTCTAATCATGTTTTTGTCAGGCATTCTCCCTGTACTGTCTAATAGAAAAAAAATGTGTTGGTTATGTGTGACGTCAAAAGGGGAAGTTACTGGCGTCATCTCATGTGACAATACAGCGAAATAAACAAGGATTTCCATTGACACCATTATTTAATGGTGTATTTAAAAAAAAAAGCATAGTGACATTTTTGAAAAGGAAACATTCTGTTATAATTGAATTATTTTAATAATGTTTAAAATGTTTGCTCTTAAATTAATTGCAAAATAAAAATGACATTTAAAGACAATTATAGACAATATAGGCACCATAAAGTATTATTATATTAATAGAAAAACTGGTCTAATGTGACAAAATTAAATGCCTTTATTACTATTTCTTTAACCTCTATTTTCCACATATATATGACTTTTAAATGTGTGTTTGTGTGTGTGACTATGTTAAATAAATATAAAAAAAACAATAATTTAAAAAACAGAAAAAAGGTGGATACTGGCACGTCTAGAGTTTAGATAAAATATAAACATCAAATACAATTTTAAACTTTAAAGTAAGACAAACATTCTATAAATCTAAATGTTAAACAACAAGAGAAAAAGCTAATTTTATTTAAAAAAAAAGACATTTTGTCCAGGTCTGCTCTTCCATCAGCTTGTTTTTCTTCAGTATTACAGTTGTCCTCGCTGAGCCTTTAACATGAGTTTCGTGAGAGCTTTTTGTTCATCGATACTTTGCTTTTACTAGACTCGACAGGATGACGGAGACATCCGATGGTCGAAGGCCGTCCATTAGCTGCACTATCTTATAGTGCGGTTGTGCGTTCGTGTGTCTTTTTCCTTGCGTTGTTCAACTGGAATTGATCAGCTTCAGATTCTCGGGCACACACAGACCAGTTTTGTATTGATTGATGAGCAATTTCAAGTCTCTGGTTTCTCAATCAGCGAGTAGACAATGGGGTCGGAAAGTCAGACGCGATAAACAAAAACTTCCTTGTGGTTTCTAACACCGAAAGTGGGTTTGTTAATGGACGCTGCTCAATGTGTTCGATAGAGATTAGTAACCCTCTCGATCCTCTGTTTACTTCCTTCTTATCTGAGGCTGCGTCGTGGTGGCAGCAGTCGAAATAAAGAGGGGCGAAATACTGAGGCTAAAATCGCGAGACTTCCTGACTTGATACCCCACCCCAAGTGACCATAAAACTGTAGGAAAATACTGTATAAAACACATCTAAAATATTTTCCTATACGTAAATGTTGTAAACTGAACCCTGCGACTAGATTCACTTTGAATGAAGCACTAAACACAAGGTTGTCAAACAAATGTGACAAATAAACACCAAGCACATGTTTTATTCCCTAAATGAGACGCTTTCATCTGGTTTATGAGGACTTCAAAGACATTCCATTCCTACGATGTTTTCAAACAACATCGTTTTTACTGAAGGTCTAACTTAGTCGAGTCTTTGGGACATTATTTTTTATCTTATTGGTTACCAAGTTATTTAACTCCAACTCAGTTTTCTTTACATTTTTCTGACTCAATAAACTTCCAAGAGTTTTGTTCTTCCTAGTTGACATACTTTTTTTTAGACTCACAAGATTCTAAAATCAAGTCTATTTTAGGACTTCCAACATGATGTCTATTTTAGGACTCCTCAACCGACCTTAGTCTATTTAAAATGCTTTAGTCAAGAAAAGTATTTTTCACAAATCTACACTTGTTTTGTATTTTCCTGTCTGTTAAGTTTATCCAGTTGTTTTGGATACAATATACTGTATCACATCACCAAGTTCTATTGAGGTTTCTTGGTCTATTTATATGTTTACTTATTGCTTTATTTTAGACTTCTTGGTTTACACCAGCCTACTTAAGAATGTTTAGTTTGTAGATCCTTTTTTTTGTACTTCACAGTTAATGAAGTCACTTTCTGACTCACACTTACTGAATATTTTTTAGACTTTGTGATTCACCACTCATCTATTTCCTCTCATTAGTCAAGTTTTTTTTGAAAATGTTACATACAGTGTGGTTACAACGTATAAATGATTGTTCATTTCCTAGTTTTCAAATTCTTACTTGCGTTTTGAAGTATTTGTTTTAAAGGGGCAAATATTGCTCTGATACTTTGGAGTGTCAAGGAAAACAAGGAGGTTAAAGGTGCTGTTGAGGTTTCATTCCCATACATCCTGTAAGGTCACATGGGAATCTGAGGCAAACTCTCCAACTCAGCAGATTTTTTTTGTTTCCCTCTGGTGGTTTTGTTGACTGTAAACTGCACCCTCAGCACAGTCGAGATGTGCGGGAACAATAATACAAGGTGCGAAGTAACCGTGAGCCGTGATTGTGTCCCGCAGGTAAAAACTGGGACCTCAGTGCTGCTCTGAATGACTACGAGGAGCTCAGGCAGGTCCACACTGCCAACCTGCCGCAGGTCTTCAACGAGGGCCGCTACTACAAGCAGCCAGAGACGCGTGACACGCCCACCCATGTCACCAAGATCGACAAGCCGTGTGCACAGAAGCAGGAGGACAATGCACAAGGTGGCGACGACGAAAAATTCCCCCCTCGAATCTTCTCTCGTCTTCCCACTCATCGGTGTTTTGTTTTTAGAAAAACGTCTGTCCCGGGGAATCTCCCACGCCAGCTCTGCTATCGTCTCCCTGGCACGGCTTCAGGTGGCCAACGAGTGCACCAGCGAGCAGTTTCCTCTGGAGATGCCCATCTACACATTCCAGCTTCCAGACCTCAGTGTTTACAGTGAGGACTTCAGGAGCTTCATAGAGCGGGATCTCATAGAGCAGTCCACCATGATGGCTCTGGAGCAAGCCGGTGAGTTCGTTCAAGTGGTTTTCGAAATCAAACGCAGAACTGGAGGGTTCATACACTAGCTAGCTTCATGGAGACACATGGAAAAGGAAGATCATCAGTGAGGTTCATGTGTGTCATTTTAGGATTTCCTATTGTTCCCTAATAATAATCAGTTTATTTCCCCTCATCACTTTGATTGCTTGGCGCAAAGGTCACTAAAAAAAAAACCTTCCTCCACAAAAATAATGTAACCCAGAAACGATGTTGGGTTTGTTGTGTTTAAAAGATCCTAACTTACATAGCAAACCTCAAACAATTCTGAATTGACAAAAACTAGAAAAGCTAAGACAATCAATAATGAGTGACTGGAAATTGAATCTGAGTCTTGACTTTAGGCCACTTGCAATGTAACTCCAATGAATTCTGGATTCCTGCCTAGTTAACCAAGTTACTGGTTATTAAGTTGTGTTTTATTAAGTCATGTTTCCTGTTTTTTCTTGCTAGTTCAGGTTGCACTAAACCATTAGTATAAACTTCCCTTTGTCCAAAAACCAAAGACAGTAAAAACAGTAAAAATAATATAAAACAGATAAAATACCATCCTTAATCCAAATAAACAATTTAGAGATACCCCAATAAAATCATCTGCGGCCCCTTCTTCAACATGTTCCGATTTGTTTTATTGAAATATAATCAGAGTTTCTTACATTGTTTAACTAACTACCAATGAGAAAAATACAACATTAATCACGAGATTTGCCGGGTCACAGTTGTGGAGGTATTTTTAATTGCTCTGTCGAAAGAAGGAACACGTGACGGCAGTGCAGAGGAATCCAACAAAGTAAATCAGAGCTTGAAGCCCAGAGACATCTGGACGACAACAACTAATTCAAAGCATCTGGGATCCCAAAGGGTTCATCTCCCTGCTGAAGCTTTGAACTTAAGGAGAAACTTGCTAATGAACTTTCAAGTCTCCGCAGAGATATTCCCTCTCTAAGACTGCATCATTGCAATGCAGTTTTCTTCCTTCCGGAATCCAGAGTCAGCTGTTGTTTTACAGAAGTGCACAGTGAATTGCTTACGATGATGCAACCTCTTTTTTGGAACCACATATCAATGTTGACCGTGTTTGCCAGGACCTGTCAAGCGTGCGCAGTTGTTTTAAAAAAAATCTTTAGTTAGTTAAATAAAGAGAAAACACTCTGAGGTAATCCAGACTGAGGGCTAAATATTTCAGTACTTCCTCAGTGTTTACTTTTGTTTAATAAATGATGCCATCAGATCACCACAGCCTTCGAGCACTGAGGTATAACGGCAGGAGAGAAAAGCATTTCAGGACAGTCAAGTTGCTTTAGCTCCCCCCGAGAGACCCTGGTGTTCTAGTGTTTTCATAATATGTATATTAGTTAAAAATCTTTGTAGTTTGTTATCTATATTTATTGATTCCAATTTCAGGCCCTAAAGACTTTCTTCTGAAACTAGAGGATTGTTTTAAGGGTGTATATTATATTAATATTTAATTATTTGTGTCCAATTTTCTATTTGAATAGTCAAATTCTCCCTGAATAAAATGTAAAAGATCTTTATTTAAAGAGACGACAATGCTTAGCTGTGCACTTATCTCAATGTAAAAGCCTCTGAAATAAGACATTATTATGAGACATTGAAAAAAGGGAACTATCTTTGTATCAAGAGTTCTGAACTGGTCTGCCTAAATATAGAATAAAAACATCACTCTGCTGCTTTTCTATCTCTTTATAACTTGTATTGCAAGTTGCAAATTGTGTTTGTGAATTGTAAATGGTTAATGACCACAGTGAATCATACAAACATTATAGAAAAGTACTCATTCATTTGTTATCACCTGCTAATCTCAGTTTAGATAGATAGAAGTGGAGGTGAACCTAGCTTTCTGGGAAACCATGGATTTTAAACAGTGTAGACTATGACCATTATAATAAAGGATTACAAGGAAGACGCAGCTGATTCAATGCGCTTAATTTGAAAGCCCAACGTGAACTTGACAGCTTTATGTTGTGAGCACTGTTGTGTTAAAATGATGAGTTAAGATGACTCGATCTGTTGTCGCTACCATTGTAAGTAGTGATGCTGTAATGAAAGATATACCCGCTGTATGCTGCTTCTGATTGGTTAATATGTCATAGGGCCTTCTGTGATTGGCTAGATTTACATAAAAAGGACCAAAGTTTATTTTAATTTAAAATTAGATATAGATTATTAAATGGTTCAATATAAAAACAAAGAATATTTTATTTAAGGCCAAAATGTAGTTTTTAAATATTCATATTGTATTTTTCTTAGTCTTATCTCTTTTTTATATGATTGAAATGAAAACTGTTACTTTGTTGTTAAAGTCCACGTTAGTTTGTTTAGTTTTAAAAGTCTCTCCGCCTCAATGGAGATGTGACGTAGTTTGAAGCAAACCTTTTAGATCTACTTTTGTTAATCACGTCCACTTTGACCTAAAATTTGAGCTTAGATATATAATCATCTTCCATTTTGGCAGTGTGACGTAGCAAAATACAAAAATACTGGACTCGCCTGGCTCCTCTACGTAGAAGGAAAACAGCAGCAACAAGTACTCATTGGCTCTTGTTCGCCGCTTTTCAGCGCAGCACAGAACTGTGTGCCATGAACTTTGCCTTTTCACTGCGGCCATCAGCATAACAAATAAGGCCCTTACGTACATTAAAACTTTAATGGATGAAAACATTAGCCAGGCTGAGGTAAATTAAGGCAAATAAACGTATCTGCAAACATTGTATTTGGCGACATACAGAGAGACTGCAACCAACAACATGCTAATTGCATGTGTCAACCCAGTTTGTGATGGATTAGGCTTTCAGAGGTGCCTCACCTGCCTCCCTTGACCTCACGTCCCTGGTCAAGGTGAACGACCTCCACTGCATATGTATTTCAGCTTGACCGAGAGATAAGTGACTAATGAAAACTATTCAAGGGACATTTTTATCGTATTGTGGACCTGGTGTGGCCTACAGACCAGGTATTTTACACTGACGTACAGCAGCACAGACATGTAGAGAATTCTAGTTATCAATAAGGATTGTTGTATCTTAAGAAAATCTCACGACTAGATCAAAATGTGAAGATACAATTCTTAACCTTTTTATTCTGAAGATACTTTTGTTTTCCATTTTTGGTTAGTATAATTTCTGATTGGATTTATTTATTAATGTATGATATATGTAAGTTTCTTGTTGTGTTATTAATAGACCGATTGTGTGTGTGTGTGCGTGTGTGTGTGTGTGTGTGTGTGCAGGTCGTCTGAACTGGTGGTCCACCATGTGCACCAGCTGTAAGAAGCTGCTTCCTCTGGCCACCACAGGGGACGGAAACTGCCTTCTCCACGCAGCTTCTTTAGGTGAGCTTTACTGTCACACCTGACGAGCGTGAGTCACTCTTTTTTTGCTAATTTTACCGAGAGCCGCGTCACTTTGCGTGGCTCTCAGGATCCTGAGTCACACGCACTTTTTAAGGACGATTACGTGTCTCTCTCCGGCAGGGATGTGGGGCTTCCATGACCGAGACCTGATGCTGAGGAAATCCCTGTACACCATGATGAAGAGCGGGGCGGAGAGAGACGCGCTGAAGAGGCGGTGGAGGTGGCAGCAAACCCAACAGAACAAAGAGGTTTTTAACACCATCCACTTGTGCTAATAACACTTGAGAAATAATCCAACTGATAGTACGAGACGATTCCACTTAAAAAAAAACTGTTCCTTTTTTTTTTTTATTATCGCTGAAAGAAAAGTGCTTTTCACAATATTTCTGTCTTTGTAGTGTTTGTTGTGGGTGCGGGATCAAGTGTGTACCCACCAGAGTGTCGGTGTGTTCTCTTGCAGTCGGGCCTGGTGTACACCGAGGAGGAGTGGGAGCGAGAGTGGAACGAGCTGCTGAAGTTGGCCTCCAGTGAGCCTCGCACTCACCTCAGCAAAAACGGCAACACCAGCGGAGGGTGAGCGGCGGCGTCGCTCTTTCCTTCTACCTCGATGCAGAAGCTCTGTTTTTCTTGAACAGGAATTGACTTTTTTAGGACATAAATTGTTGCGTTCTTACCTCGAAACGGACAAAACCACTCTGGTAGACCGATGGATAAACACAACGATCACATAAGCTCATCGGCAGTGGTGATTAAATAAAATAAATGCATTAAAACAAAATTTCAATAACAAGGTGATAACTATACATCAAATATGAATCCAAATAACAAGATTTATTTACAAAGAAAATAAAATAATTGTTGTTTTCTTTTCATAGAATGGACAACAATCCATCTATTTTTATATTCAATGTGTATGTTTATATTTAATTTTATTTGTATGTTTAAGAGTTTATTTTTTAGATCTATTACAGACAAGTGTCTGCTTGGGTTTATATTAATGCACAATAATTGAATTATTCAGCTGAAATCCTTGATTTACAATTTTCATTTGAGACTGACTCACACATGACAAGTAGCAGATCATGACATTATCATGAAATGTGATATGTATGTACACAGAAGGAATGTGTTAACATGCTGTTTTTATGTCTGGAGGGGCCTCTTAAAAGTTCGGGAGCCACTGCTCTACAAAGAAGGGCCACAGCTGACATTTTAATCCTCCATGAAAAAGTTTCCTCGCTTAATTCTAACTATTCCGCTTTACTTGAAGAATTCGTACAATTGAACGTGACCTTTTGTCAGGGAGAAGGATCGCTCCAACTACGACTGTTGCCCTTTTCAACTGACGCCTGAAATGAAATCTCTGCCCCATCTACTGGCCACACGCGGTATGACACCTCTCAGCTCGACTGTCTCGTGTCGTTCTCGTCGACGTGAGCGCGTCAGATTGTGGGTTTTATCTTCTGCATCAGAGGAAGGAAGTGCTTCTTCTTCTAGTTCCGTTCACACGCTGAGTCTAGGGTGGTTGTGAAGGTCACCTGGAGGTCACATTTGAACGTCATTACATACATTTGAACAGCGCTTCCATCGGTGTGAGCACAAGTCGTTGATGTGAAGCGCTCGTTGTCTTTGACTGCAGCTCCGTAATCAGGTTAGGGATGTTTGATGTCCCAACCGTGTGATGAGCCCCCTAAATGGGATGTGTGGGATTCTCTTATTAAGAGGCTCTTTATTAGAGTGAATCTGGCGGCGGCGGCGGCGGCTCTTTGTGCGGCTGACAACTTAATCGTTCCTTTACTCCGCCAAGGCTCTTCTCTCACGACCGAGGAGTCTTTTGTTTGCCAGCAGTGTCCACATGTTTTCTGCGTAAATTGAATTATCCTCTCTTCTGTGTCGCGCGCAAAAAAGGGTGGACAACTCGGAGGATCCGGTCTACGAGAGCCTGGAGGAGTTCCATGTGTTCGTGCTGGCCCACGTGCTGCGGAGGCCCATCATAGTGGTGGCCGACACCATGCTCAGAGACTCTGGAGGAGAAGGTAGAAGGTTGTTTTTTTGGTTGTGATTCCTGAAGACAAGACACTTGACCCTGTCTCTTCTTCTCCTCCTCCCCCTCCTCCTCCTCCTCCTCCTCCTCCTTCTTCTTTCAAAAAAAAGCCTTTGCACCCATCCCCTTCGGAGGACTCTACCTGCCTCTGGAGGTCCCTCCGAGTCGCTGTCACTGCTCCCCTCTGGTCCTGGCCTACGATCAGGCTCACTTCTCGGCCCTGGTGTCCATGGAGCAGCGAGACCAACAGAGAGAGCAAGGTGAGGGGGGTTCCCGGTTCGATCGATAGAGGGTCTTAAGCACATGTGTCAAGGCCAAGGGGCCAAATCCTCAAAGTTGTTTTATGTTGCCCGAACAGATGGTTGTCTCAAAATGAATTTGTGTTAATTGAATTGTTATCTATAAAGTTTTTACGAAGGGTTGATTGGTTTTCATGAAACAGCCCATGAGGTTTCGTGATACAGTGTCCTTATAATCCAAGGCCACTAGATGGCACTCTCTGCAACATAACATTTGGCTCCTCAAATTTCATAAAACCTCAGAAGTTTTAAGTGCCAACCTTCTGAAAACTGAAATTAAGTAAGTAAGTAATTTTAATTTATAGAATGCTTTTCCAGACCAGGGTCACAAAGCACTTAAACAATCAAAACAATATTCAATAAAGTATATACTTTAAAGGTCAAGATAATACTGAGAACACAGGAGTTCCAGAAAATCAAGGAAAAGCCTGAACAAATAAAAACATCTTAAGATGTTTCTTGAAAGTGACAACACTGTATCATGAAACCTCGTCAGCTGTTTCATGCATGAGAGGAACTTGATGGGAGTGTTTGGTGGAGCTAAACAATATAATACAATACAAGATAATAATTAGATACTTTCCTGTTACTGTTGAAAGAGTTTGACAATCATGGTCTAAGGCTAGTGGAAAGTCAAAATGGCCGTTACAAAAAAAGCCTGAATTGTAGCTTTATTTAAAGTGGATTATGTAAAAAGCAACAAAAAAAACACAAGGAAGTAATGTCGCTCCTTTGATCATATCCTTTTTTTAATGTTATTGATTTGAGCTACTTGGCGGATGTATGCTCTGTCCGAGTGCTTTATTGTTTGAATCAATTTTAATTTGTCTATAAAGTATTGATTGTGACAATTCTTTCAACATTGATGAATTCATAAAAAGATTAGATGTTAAATTGAATCTCACGTGATTGAGAGGCGCATGAGGAAGTAGCGTAAAACAAGCGGACAACACTTTTTTAAAAGTTCATTATTAGTTAAAGGTCAACGTTGGTTCTCGTTCCTCCACGTCTACCTAAATGCCATTCTCTCCTCCCCGCCTCTCTGATGCCTCTTCTGGAGGTCAGACTCATCCTCACAGAGAGTTCCTCAAATTGACAAATACACTTTGGTCTCCATGACGACCAGTCTTCACTATCTCTCCGTGGGTGGAACTTCTTCCATGTCATCCGTGTGGGCAGACGTCCAACCCCGTCTCTCGCAAACTGTTGCGCTCGTCTTTCCTCCCCGACAGCTCTTTTCCCAGGTTCTGAGCGCCAACCCGGTTATTAAGTCGGGGTCGGCGCGCTCCAGACGTGCAGACAGACGTGATTACTAACCTGCAATCTCTGCCCTGAAGTCATTCCCTTTTAATGTCAACAACACTGCGCCGTCTGCCAACTCACTGCTCAGCCCACCCACTTTCTCTGCGCGGCTCCACCTCTGGCCACTAGATGGCGCATGAACACAGAGCGTGTGAGTTCACTGTTAGGTACATCGTGTTCTGAGATAGCATCACTGTTGTGTCTGCTCTTTCCAGGAACTTGTACATTATCTTTTTTTTGTCTTTGCCGTTGATGGTCGACATGCTGCGTCATGCTAGGACCGCAAGACATTCTGTGACCAGAGTGTGATGCAACACTGAAGGTGTTTCTACAGTTCACTCATGTTTTCTCTCTGCAAGTTACTGGTTCAATCAAGTCTTTCTAGCTGTCTGTAAACAGGAGTTTGCAAGACTTGATCTGGGATCAGCGCATGACATGCATTCTTTTATGTCAGTCTAGACTTGTGCTGCTACAAGTACACACATACAATCTAACACACAGACCTAAGTTGCCAGACTCAAAGGGTTGAAGTGAGAACAGAATCTGGGACTGATTTCCTGAACTATTGTTGTCGGTGTGAGTCTGGCGGGACCTGAAACACATTCAGCTAATAAATAAAATTTAGAATTATTCTCTATTTATAAAGCCTTTGTTTGCATGAAACCTTATGTACTATGAAAAAAATAAATAATTAATAAACAACATTCTAAGAGTTTTAACAAAGAAAAAAAAGAAAAATATTGTGAATTATGGTTTTATTTCCTTTTTTTTACATTTTGTGGAAATATTCATTAAAAATAAAATTACTGGAAAGTATAACATTTTATTCGCTACATAAATAAAAATAAATGCAAAAAAAAACAATAAGAAAAATGAATACACGGGGAAAAAATTGTTTTAACTTCATCAATTGCTAAATCAACACAGATATCTAAAAAAGATATATGTACACCTGGAATGTGTAATGTGATACAAACATCATGAGAAAGAAAAAGCTATAAACTAAAATAATTTAACTGTACACATGTATCAAACGTGGCAAGATACAGGTCCAAAATAGAAGAAAAAACACTAGTTTATTTGTATATATTCACTCAAGTCAGGTCAAGTAATTTTCTTTTATATGTTTTTTAACAATTGATAACAGTAATACAACAAACGTTTTGGATTATTTACACGCTCAGATATTGACCCATACACTAGAGAGAAGCAGCAGACAATAGGCGAGGGAAGCCTGAGCTCCTCATCACGGGCAGGGGTCTCCTGCAGCAGGGGCTCAGACTCTCTTGACAGTCGACCACTGTGTGTCTCAGGTGGTCTCGGTTTCCCCCTCACACGGCACAGGACATCACAGAGGCTTCTGGGTTCAGTGTGTGTTCAGGTGCCAGCGGTCCAGTCGGAATAGTGGCTCTTTCTTCGTCCGCTCTGTGTGTCGGATTAGAGCGAGACCCTCCCAGTAACCCGATTCTCCGTCACATCCTCACAATACTGGCCCCTTTATGGCCGCCTCCGTGTGGATGCTTGAATCACAACAAACATAGTCCCGGGGCGAGCGCCAAACGAATCCCAACGCTGAATGTTTTTCCGAATAAAACCGAAGCCCTTTCTCCCCCCATCACCTGCTGCGTGATAACGACTCCGAGGGAAAAGTTCTTTATGGCCGTACGTGCTGCTGAGCCTCAGCAACGCTGCGGTGGAATCGGCCTTCGAGGAAATCAGAGTTTATTTTTAAACTCTCTCTCCCCAAAACCCAAAAACATTTCCAGGTTTTTATTGGCCCTGGTGTGCACGGAGACCACCTACACACAGAAAACACACTGCTTTATTTTACATGTCAACCCTCAAATATTCTCATAAAACTTAATGTCAGATCACTTCAACCTCTTGCCTCGTCTGACCTCATGAGACTATCTTTGTTTATTTAGATTGATTTAAACTGAACAGGAAATTAAACCAGCAGTTATCGACTTTTATACCTTGCTTAAACATACACTACATTTCCAGAGATCAAGCAGTGAATATTACTGTTATTAATTGGTGTAGTTAAACATTATTTATCTTCAAATCTAAATTAAATTGCTTTTCTACTCTTCATGAAAGAAATAAACAATGTTTTTTTTTTAATTTGGATTGAAAAGGAGCACATTGAATTTGTTTCCCAACAATTTAAACTAGTATAAACATATTGCAATAGCTCAAAAATAGATTAAACATTTTAAAAAGGAAAAAAGAAGATAATCAAAACAATTAATGAAAAGGATCTATTCATTAATAAATAATGTATTCTTCTTTAGATTTAATTTTTTTTAAATATTAAAAATGTGTTTTTTTTAAAATAAATAAAAATATTTAATAGGAAGTAATTAGACAGGAAAATTATATCACGGAAAAACCTTTTATTATTTAATAATAATAATTAATAATTTAATAGTAATAATATACGTTTCATATATATCTTTGAAATGCATACATTCTTAAATAGATACTAAGATGAATAATTAAGTATTATTTAATTATTAAAACAATAATAATGATTCTAAGTTTACAGTTTTAAATATTTTAAAAATCAGATGTATATGTATTTTCTACTCTTAATGTAATAAATAAACAATGTTTATTTCATAATGTATAATTAAAGGAAAAATATTGCATTTTTTTAAACATGCATTTCAGTTTCAACTTTGAGAAAATGAAAAAACAATAGATACGATTTATTCAATTTTTTTTAAATTATTTTAAAATGTATACAAATGTATAAAGATTTATCATTAGGATTACAATATATATTGAAAGTAAAACAAAGTTTGTGAAACATTGATGGAGGAAAATGATATACAAATAAATAAACATTTTCTTCTTCTTTCCTGCTCAATATTTTTAAAGAACCACAGATTTCTATGGGAAATTTATGTTTCATACCTTGGGAATGTATAAATATAAACATAGACAGGAAGATAAACAATGAAGTATATATATATATATTTTGTAAGTATTAGATTCCAATGGTGATGTAAGAAAAGATGAAAGACAGGAAGAGGAATGTAATTTGATCAGTCAGACCAGATAATTATAGGTTCCTGCGGGTGTCAGTAAAGAGCACTTTAGTGAGCATTAAAAAGAATAAGAAGGATTTCTATCCATATATTGTATAACATTTGTTTTAGAATTAAATATCATATAAATGTAGTATACAATCCAATAATGTGATTCATAAAACACTGATCATAGAATTCAAAGCTTAATACATTTTTAAATGTCCTCTCTTTGTGTCTCTAGTGTGTGTTAATTGTGAGTCTCTCTCTCGACCCCACTTCCCTTCCTTTTAAGTGTCCAATCTTAAATCTGCTCATTAGCCTCTCGCCCCACTTTTGTTTGTGTTCGAAGAGGTTTTAATGGCCCCTTGCATGTCCAGCACGTCTCTAATGACGAACTGTGTCAAATTTGCGATTGTTTTGCCCCAACAATGCCGTGATTGCGTCCATCTGCCGGACGTGAGATATTATTTGGGGGGGCGAGTGCAGACTATACAGACCACTTCCTGGTCACTGCAGCAACATTCTCGGCATGCATGAGCGGTCGAGTCATGGTCAGAGGGACCGGTGTCTGGAGAGTATTTACAGTGAACCCAGGAGAGGTGACGTGGAAGTCCTTCCCTCCCCTTTAATACGTCTGCTCAGATGTGAGGCTGAACGCTCCGACTTGTTCGGCAGGAGGCTGATGTTCGTCTTCTTTTTATTATTATTTTTTTTACTTTCTTGCTTGAATTGGACTCTGTCACCGCGCAGCTGTACGGTGACCAAAGTCAAGAATTCAATTTTGAGCATTTTCCAGAGAGTACAAAATGTTCTGTAGCCGCAGCTCTGTTGGAAACACTGACTAAGTGTGAGAGAAAAAGCGTTTAATGAGGGACTTCAGTCGCAGATGAGGACCAAAAAAAAAACAAAAAAACCTCTGATAATTGAGCTTTTATTAAAGACACGACATGACTCATCCGGCACAGACAACCGGCAGCCTTGTTTATTAAAAAATCTGTTCATTTCACGTCGGTTCTGAGGATTTGTCGCACGTCCGGTAGCACCTGCTCCTCATTGAAACGCCGCCGAACAAGAGATGCAGAAGCGTCCGCCGCCTCACATTCCACTCGGGGGGGCGATGATGTCATCCCAGTCATTCACCACGAGAACTGGTCATTCAAGGACAGAAAAACAAGGCTGCCAACAGGGATAGTAAATACATTACGGCACGCGTTCATCCCCCAGAGCTTCGCTGGCAGTGTGATATTCTGGAAACGGTCCAAGCAGAAACAACTGTGCAGAATCAGCCACGATCGCACTGCTGCATTCTGGGAGGCCGGTATGCTGCTCGACACAAGTGGGAGTGAGCCAGGACCTGTTTCCTCGTCTTTTTTGTGATCCCGGGTTTATTTATAAACTTCCAGACTGTTCACGATGTCTTTTGCCGCCAAATTGTTTGTTTTTTTGCACCTGCGATTGTCTTTAGTAAAGAAAAACACATTTAAAAGCAAAAAAAAAATCCTCAAAAATTGTATTTAACTCACAATTAACACATAGAAGTGAACGTCTCTTTCCAACAGTTTTATTATTTGTTTTTTCTTTTATTTATTAAATATAAGTGAGTCAGTGACACTTACAATCGTAGTATGTGGTAGTTGTGCAACGCTATTGAGACTTTTTGAAAACAGAGATTTACACTTTATCACGTGGAACTATGAAAAAACTGCAATACCCAAAGTGAGATGATGTTTTTTTAACCTCTTAATACTTTTAACCCTCCTGGACTTTTATTGTTCAGTGTATCTGTCAGCAGAGAAGTCAATCCATGTCTGGGTTTATTTCAGCTGTCGTGGTATCTTTTGCTCTCAGTACTGTGTATTTCCTCGTATTGTAGTATGTGTTGTCGGTTAAATACGGGTGATAAAAATTCAACACAACCACAGAACTTAGTGGGAGGGACTCATTACCGTCACCACCCTGATTATGGTGCCAACAGAAACAGGTAACTCCCATGATGCCTTTCTATACACTGCTCCAGTTTGTGACTCGTTGATTGGTCGCTACTTTACCACATTTAAATTACACGTCTACGATCAAAAGGGATCGACATCTGTGATTGGTTGGCTGGGCGGCAAAGCATCCCGGAAGCTGTTTGAGTCACTTCTAATAAGATGGTCGTTGAAAGGAAACGACTTTTCTTAAGCGTGTAGTTAAGGATCAACCTTTTAAGGATTTACATTCATTTTAAATACTGGATTGTGAACTAAGGGTTTTACGATGTTTGTTGATGATGTGGTGATTCATGTATTGAGAGTTAGTTGAAGGTAGTGAGCTGTTAGAAAGGTTTTGTTGGTGAGAGGTTAAGAAGAAAGTGCAGCCATGGTAGAACCGATTGAAACAAGATTTAAAGGGTGGTGGTCACTGCCATGTTTGGTTCAGAGATTAGTTAGAAAAGTTCGAAAGAGTCGACGATACCGAGGTTGCGATCGGGCGTGACTTGAAATGTGTGACTTGGGTGTGATGGGGAAACGAGGCACCAAGAAAAAAATGTGACGCCTCAAGCTCCTCTTCTGTTCCAGCCGTCATCCCACTGACCGACTCCGAGCACAGGCTGCTGGCGCTCCACTTCGCTGTGGACCCCGGGCGGGACTGGGAGTGGGGGAGGGACGACAACGACAACACCAAGCTCGCCAAGTAAGTCGCGGCATCACAAGGAGCCGATGCTTATCGCCAAACAACACAGATACCCCGGCGAAAGAGATTTGGGGGCGGGTCCCGTGAGCCGACCCACATGGTTCTTGTATGTGTAAGAGGGGGGGGGGGGGTTTAACTCTGATTATGGGCTCGGGGTCACTTCAAAGAGCGAGCAGAGACAGAGCAAATCGTGTGTCACGTCAGTCAGCCAGAGGGTTAAAGCAGCAAAGTTTAGAAGAGTTTATGTAAGCGTTTCTGTTTCACATTCCTGACAGTCAGGAGGCCAGATTATCCTCCTGCAATCTACATGTACGCCGGAGAGACCCCGAGATTAACCCCTTACAGAGCTGCCCACGATAACTGCAGCACATGCCTCCTCACTAGCTGGACTGTCTTCCTGACGTGTCTTGTCCTCCACAGTTTCATCTTGTCTCTGGAGGCCAAACTCAACCTGCTGCACAACTACATGAATGTAACATGGATCCGAATTCCATCAGAAACAAGGGTGAGTTTTGTTTGGCGATGCATGCCACAACTGTGTGCGCCCCCTACTGTCCGGTGAAGAACAAACTTGCATGATGAGATTCTATTTTTCCCTGATTTCATGAGATGTCTTGGGGTATTGTTTTTTATTTCCTGTCACTTTTCATTTCACAGTTCTTAAAGGGCACCTAATGTGAAAACCCAACTCTACTGACTTATTGTAAATGTTGAAGTCGTCCTCTTCAAAATGCAGTTCATTCATCATGACGTTGCTCCGTTTTGAAGTTATTACCTAATAAAGTTCTCTCCCGTCTGAAATCTCGCCAAACGAGATTACGGTTTAAACATTCTGATGTCACACTGGTGGAGGTTACCTCCCCTAGAAGCTCTAAATCAGTTAAGAACCTGCATTTTAATTGTAAAAGAAATTATATATTTATGTAAACATGGTGAGAGTTACTTTAGGTGTTTTTATAATGTGTACATCAAGCAGCAAACCTTATTTTTATTATTCATTTTTAATGGGCAAAACAGGAGTTTCACTGCTGAGTGGAAATTTACTTGAGTCCTTGAATGCAACTCGTGTTTTTGTGACCAATCAGAGCAGAGTGGACGTGGTTGCTCGGACGATTTATGGTGTGTCTCAAATCGCATACTTCTCTTAGTATACTAGAAGTTAGTATGCATCAGGATAGTGTACATACTAACTAGTACGCAAATTCTCCACAGATAGTACGTCTCAAATCAAACACTGCTGCTACACATTGACGTGACAGCTTCTTCTTCTACTACTATTTAACGATGGTTGCAACCACCTGTTTGAACGCTATCGACACCTGCTGGCAGCACGTATTGCAAGTTTGGAAAAATAAATAAAGAAAAAATATGAGAATCGAAATATTCGCGAGATATTTAAGCTGGTATCAGCAGCGAAGACGTGTCATCCTCCTACTGCTGTGGAAAATACACCTGTACGTATATGAATATATACAGTGCCTTGCGAAAGTATTCGGCCCCCTTGAACCTTTCAACATTTCGCCACATTTCAGGCTTCAAACATAAAGATATAAAATTTTAATTTTTTGTCATGAATCAACAACAAGTGGGACACAATCGTGAAGTGGAACGAAATTTATTAGATAATTTAAACTTTTTTAACAAATAAAAAACTGAAAAGTGGGGCGTGCAATATTATTCGGCCCCCTTGCGCTAATACTTTGTAGCGCCACCTTTTGCTGCAATTACAGCTGCAAGTCGCTTGGGGTATGTCTCTATCAGTTTTGCACATCGAGAGACTGGAATTCTTGCCCATTCTTCCTTGCAAAACAGCTCGAGCTCAGTGAGGTTGGATGGAGAGCGTTTGTGAACAGCAGTCTTCAGCTCTTTCCACAGATTCTCGATTGGATTCAGGTCTGGACTTTGACTTGGCCATTCTAACACCTGGATACGTCTATTTGTGAACCCTTCCATTGTAGATTTGGCTTTATGTTTTGGATCATTGTCCTGTTGGAAGATAAATCTCCGTCCCAGTCTCAGGTCTTTTGCAGACTCCAACAGGTTTTCTTCCAGAATGGTCCTGTATTTGGCTCCATCCATCTTCCCATCAATTTTAGCCATCTTCCCTGTCCCTGCTGAAGAAAAGCAGGCCCAAACCATGATGCTGCCACCACCATGTTTGACAGTGGGGATGGTGTGTTCAGGGTGATGAGCTGTGTTGCTTTTACGCCAAACATATCGTTTTGCATTGTGGCCAAAAAGTTCGATTTTGGTTTCATCTGACCAGAGCACCTTCTTCCAAATGTTTGGTTTGTCTCCCAGGTGGCTTGTGGCAAACTTTAAACAAGACTTTTTATGGATATCTTTGAGAAATGGCTTTCTTCTTGCCACTCTTCCATAAAGGCCAGATTTGTGCAGTGCACGACTGATTGTTGTCCTATGGACAGACTCTCCCACCTCAGCTGTAGTTATCTGCAGTTCAACCAGAGTGATCATGGGCCTCTTGGCTGCATCTCTGATCAGTCTTCTCCTTGTTTGAGATGAAAGTTTGGAGGGACGGCCGGGTCTTGGTAGATTTGCAGTGGTCTGATACTCCTTCCATTTCAATATAATTGCTTGCACAGTGCTCCTTGAGATGTTTAAAGCTTGGGAAATCTTTTTGTATCCAAATCCGGCTTTAAACTTCTCCACAACAGTATCTCGGACCTGCCTGGTGTGTTCCTTTGTCTTCATGGTTCTCTCTGCGCTTTAAACAGAACCCTGAGACTATCAAAGAGCAGGTGCATTTATACGGAGACTTGATTAAACACAGGTGCATTCTATTTATCATCATCAGTCATTTAGGACAACATTGGATCATTCAAAGATCCTCACTGAACTTCTGGAGTGAGTTTGCTGCACTGAAAGTAAAGGGGCCGAATAATATTGCCCGCCCCACTTTTCAGTTTTTTATTTGTTAAAAAAGTTTAAATTATCCAATAAATTTCGTTCCACTTCACGATTGTGTCCCACTTGTTGTTGATTCATGACAAAAAATTAAAATTTTATATCTTTATGTTTGAAGCCTGAAATGTGGCGAAATGTTGAAAGGTTCAAGGGGGCCGAATACTTTCGCAAGGCACTGTATATATATATATACCTGTATATGTATATATATATATTATATGACGTAACTTCCGTTTACAATGTCACTAAGATGGCAGCTGTTTAGGGTAGATGGGCGTTTTAGTACGCCAATTTAGTGTGCATGGCGCATTAAATTTTGCATACTAAGAATTGAGACGCACTTACGCACTAAAAATACTAACTTTGAGTACGCAAGTAAGAGATTTGAGACACAGAATTATGCTGTGTCTCAAATCGCATACTACTCTTAGTATGCTAGAAGTTACACTGATGCTACACACTAACCGGAGATCACATGACAGCTTCTTCTTCTACTTCTATTTAACGATGTTTCAACCAGCTGTTTGAACGCTATCGCCGACACCTGCTGGCAGCACGTTTTGCAACTTTGGAAAAAGAAATAAAGAAAAAATATGAGAATCTAAATAATCGCCAGATATTTAAGCTGGTATCAGCAGCGAAGACATTTTTATCCTCCTACTGCTGCGGAAAATGCACCTGTAAGTATATGCATATACTGTATATGCATTTATAAATGACGTAACTTCCGTTTAAAACTTCACTAAGATGGCGGTTTTTTAGGGTGGTTAGTGTCCATCGAACCATACTCAGTTTTGTGGGCGTGTTAGTACGCCAATTTATTGTGCATGGCGCACTAAATTTCGCATACTAAGAATTGAGACGCACTAACGCACTAAAAATACTAACTTTTAGTACACTAGTATGCGATTTGAGACACAGTCTTAGTCTCAGCTGAAACTGTGCATTTTAAGTGGGTGGGGCTTAAGCTTATTTTCTAATGTAAATATCTTTATTATATGAGAGTTTGGTGCAAAAAGAAAAATACTGATGAGTATAATAAGAGGTCCTAGAACAACTTAAAACACACTTCAGCACATTAGGTGCCCTTTAAGTTTGGCAGTTGATTCTGTGTACTTAACAATTGTTTACAGTGGGTTTGCAAATGAAAGACTTAATTGAAAATCGTACCCATATCTGTAGAAATTACTTTTAAAACTATATTTATTATTGTCGCAAAATACCATCTTCAAAGGAGTAAAAACATTGAAATGTGCCCGAAAAAGTTTGTTGACCACTGTGTTCTACGTATTTCTTGGTCATTTTAAAGTCACTATTAAGGATATAAAAAGCAATCTTAGTCTTTGGTCACCGTGGCGAGGAAGTTGAACGATATTTGGTCGTTAAGGACTCCCAAGTCAACTGCCTTTTTTTTTTCTTTTCCCCCGAGCCTTTAAGACCCTGCCGCAGTGGAGAGCACTTTGGTGTGGAAATAGGTTGAAGCCTTTTGTTCAAAGCTTTGTTAATCTGATTACTTTTTTACAAAATCACCAACAGAATATCATTAAAAATAATCCCATGAAGCCATTTGTTTTCGGTTTAGTCCCGGCACTTCGGGGTCCTGAGGCGCCGGAGACGACCACAGTTTCATCAGGAAAAGAAACACCTCAAAGAGAGACCACCAGGTTCACATACGTACAAGAAGAATTTTTAATTGGTTAAACGTGACCTGTAGGAGGGGGTTAAGGTGGTCCACTAGCTTGTTTTTTTAGCAAGATTTGAAAGACAAAGTCAAAGCGTCTACATGCAAAGTTAATTTAGAAAAATGGAATATTGCCTTCATTTAGCTGAAGGTTCAAAAACATGGACTACGGTTTGGCCAATCAGTGCCATCATTGAAGTCGTTGGCAAAGGTTCTGTGAGAGTGAAAAGAAGTTCAGTTGGTTTTTTTTGGTAATTAATCAAAATAGATTCTGTTGTTCATACGACGCTACTATAGCAATGAAAGTCAACCAAGGAAAATGATTTCAAGGATCATCTTTGTTAATATACACACGTGTGGTTTCCTGATATTGTTAATTTGAAATTTCATTCACTCGTAGAAAATAGAAAAGCTTTGGAAAAATTAATTTGTGACATCATCACATCCTTTTCCCTACGTTGGACTCATGGTAAACCTGCACCAGTCATGCTCGATAAAGAGTATTGATCTCAGGTACTTGTCCATCACCTAACTCTCTAGAAATCCTGCATCCTCATCTGATGACTTCATTATTTTGACATTCTGCACCAGTAACTACTGTTTATTTAAACCTTCTACGATCATTTTTTTGAAGTAAACCTAAATACTTTGACTCCTATCTAACCAGTGAGCATTATCTTGAACTTCTTTGATCCTCTTCCTTGCAGGCTCCCCTGGCCCAGCCCGAGTCTCCCACGGCGTCCGCTGGCGAGGACGTCCAGTCTCTGGCCGAGTCCATGGACTCGGACCGCGAGTCTGTCGGAAGCAACTCCAACGTCAACATGAGCAAGCCCGGCAAAGAGAAGGACAAAGACAAGCAACGCAAGGACAAGGACAAGAGCCGAGCGGACTCTGTGGCCAACAAACTCGGGAGCTTCAGCAAAACGTTGGGGATCAAGCTGAAGAAGAACATGGGGGGTCTCGGCGGGCTCGTGCACGGCAAAATGAACAAGTCCAACTCCGGCTCGGGGCGTAGCGGCGAGAACGGAGGCGAGAAGACCAAGAAGAAAGACTCTAAAGCGACCAAAGGGAGCAAGGACGAGTCCGGCCATTCTGCCAGCTCCACCTCGTCGGAGAAGGCCACCAGCCCCTCCCCTACTACTGACAGAGACAGACCCTCGAGCTCCTCCCCCACCGAGAGACAGGAGGCTATAAGCAGAGTCTCCGGGGACAAAACCCTTGAGAACTGGAAGTACAGCACAGACGTCAAGCTCAGCCTCAACATCCTGCGCGCCGCCATGCAGGGGGAGCGCAAGTTCATTTTCGCCGGCCTCCTCCTCACCAGCCATCGACACCAGTTCCACGAGGAGATGATCAACTACTACCTGACCAACGCCCAGGAGCGCTTCAGCCAGGAGCAGGAGCAGAAGAGGAAAGAGGCAGAGAAGAAGCCCCCCGCCCCGACGGAGGTGACGGTGAAGAAGCTGGAGCAGGAGAGCGCCTTCCAGAGGGAGCGGTCGGACAGTTCGCCCCCGGAGAGCTGCTCCCCGGTCCTGCCTCACCACACCTACAACCCACAACCCTCGCTGGGACTGAAGGGCAGGAACAGCCCGACGCCCGCGGCCCCTCTCCCGGCTCCGCCTCACACCCCTCCGACAGTCTCACACCACGCGTCCCACCCAACTCCCGCCCCTTACTCCTCCCCTAGTTTCGGTGCTAAGAGACCCGGGCCCGTTCCTGTGTCGGCCCACTACAGCCATACACCGCCCATCCAGAGGCACAGCGTGATCCACCTCCAAGATGTCAACATGCAATCCTCCATCTTCCAAGCCGACCCGTACAAGCCCGTGGTGGGCACGCTCAAGACCTGCGCCACCTACCCACAGCAGAACCGCACACTCTCCTCGCAGAGTTACAGTCCGGCCCGTCTGTCCGGCGTCCGCACCGTCAACGCCGTGGACGCCCTGTCGTACAACATGCCCGCGGAACACAAGTCCCACACCTACACCAACGGGTTCAACGCGGGGGACATTCAAGACTGCCTGGAGTTCGCCGACGAGGACAACTCGTCGCACACCTGGCTCAACCAGGACAAAACCAAAGGGCGGAGCTCTGGAAGCCCTTTGTATTGCTTTCAGCAGCGCCGCTGCAAGCGCGAGAACTGCTCCTTCTACGGGAGGCCGGAGACAGACAACTACTGCTCGTACTGCTACAGGGAGGAGCTGAAGCGCAGGGAGCGAGAGAACAAAGTGCAAAGGCCCGCGTAGCAACCGCCACCGCCGCTTCAGCCGCACGCTAGCAGGGCCGCACTTCCGGGGGAAAAAAAAAAAAGATTTTTCTTATTTCGTTGACTCTTGTATTCCTGCCGCCCTTCCCTTGTTGGTAAAAAAAAAAAAAAGATTCTTACTTTATTGATGAGGGAAGCAGAACTCGACACAGTGAGAAACTTTGGCCAGATGTTGTGCTTTTTATCCGTCACATACGTTTAATCTTTTACTTGTTTTAGAGTAAAAGTCATCTCCGCGCGTGCTCGCCGACGGGAGGGGGGGAAGCCGTTTATTTTTCTGCAACATCTTAGGGAGAATATTTTCAATGAAGTCGAATGCAATACCTCTGCTTTGTTCTGTCGAAAAATAACCTTTGTGGAAAAGTCGTAGTCGTTTGCAATCAAAAAGATCATCTACCGGGAGATCAATTTAGACTCGAAAAGCAATAAATTGGTCACTTTTGCTACACTCGCTCCCGACTTTGTCTATGCACCAATAATATAGTTACTGTAGGTTAACTGTGTCTTGTAAATTGTAACAGTCCTGGTGTGCTTTTGGAGGCTAAATCGAACCACAGGAATTCAACTGTATACACTTCTAGATTGTAATGATTAGGAGCTCATTCGTCGCGTGGATTCAAACTATCTCGTCTTTTGACATTTTTCGTCCTGTAGTTGATCTAATAACCACAAGCACCTCCCAGACGTACATGTTTGGCTGTTCAAAAATTTTTTGCAAAAGCTGTTCCTTTGTGCCAAACACTGAACAATAGATTTATCTCAGGTGGAGTCGTGCGATTGTCGGCGGCGTGTTTTTTTTCTCCGAGCGGCCTTTTACGGGGGCGTCTCTGAAGAAAAAAAAAAAAGGGGGTCTTACCGCAAATTGTCGCGAAACGAAAGGCATGTGTTTTTTTGTCTGGAGCGTGATGAGTAATCCCCCCTTGTACACATACACGCCGTCATGATGTTTTTCGCACTCTGTGGTGACCTGCAGTATAGATGTGTCACCGGTCCAGTGTGAGATTGTCTGTTCCATATTCAGAGGCAGATTTAAAAAAAAAAAAAAAGAAGAAGAAAAAAAAAAAAAAGCACCTGCTGCTACAAGCACCTCAAGCCTTTGTGATCATCAGTGCTTTAACCAATCAGAGGGTTTTTTTCCCCCAAAACCTGAGGCCTCTAAGTGCTTACTGCTCGTCCAACATGACGACTGTCAAGACGCAGTGTTTGTGTTGCCGTCTGTTCTGGTGATGCTTGGGTAACGTACCATGCTGTCCTTAACTCCGTGTGTCCTGGCCAAGGATGTCTACTGCGGTTCGCTTCTGTCTCTCCTCTGTACACACTGCAGTCGTCGCTCCTCCTCGTTTCTATGTGACCAGTTTCATGGAACTCACCATGTTAGGACTGTAAAGATATGATTTTGTATTGCTTTAAGACTTTTACACGACTTTAAATTATTAATTTGCACATTAGGTACAGATGTAAATATGAAAAAAAAAAAAAGAAATAGTTTATTGTTACAAATATCACGTGTCTTGTGTCTTTATTTGATTCCTCGACAACTTCATGTGACTTTCCTTTTTCCCAACGCAAGGAATGAGAGATAATCGTGTTAGAAAGTCAAAAAACTTCCATGATGAGAAGGTGCTAATCGTTGCAAAAGTGCTAACGTGAACACAAACGAAGAAATATTGGACCCAGAATTAGCAAAAGTTAACATTCAGGATCTGGATTAACACCATTTAATTTAACCTTTTTTTGCACCACAGACCAGTATTATTTCTGCATTATATTCACATATATATAGATTAAAAAGTCTTATTTGAGTTTGTGTTTCACCACTCTTTTTTTTTACTTGTTTTTGAGTAAAATTGACTTAAAACGTTGACGTTTCAAGAGAAACAGGCTTATTTTCATTTGTCAAATCAAAGCACATTTTCAGACGGTAATAATCAATAAGATAGATAGATAGATAGATACTTTATTCATCTCACAGAGAAATTCACAGATCATTATTCTTTCCGTGCGGCCCCGTGACAAATGCCTCGCGGACCCGTTCACCGGACCAAGGGGTTTGGGACCCCTGATTCAAGGGATCATGGGACAACAAAAGACATGAAGGAAGAGGTGGAGATTAACTTTAAACACGTCACGTGTTGACAGGAAACCGCCTCAAGCAAAGATGTTATCACCTGCTCGACATCACTGCCTGTCGCGCCTCCTCCGGTGACCGTGAAAAACCGACATTCTTTCAACGTTTAATTCTGGTTGTGAAGCAGTGACGGGGACTGTTACCCCTGCAGCTGATGGTGGAAATCTTCTGTGGTCTGGGGATAAGTGCCCCCCCCCCCCCCCCCCCACCCCAACATCCTATCCTTTCTCCTCAGCCAAAGGGTTCTTTGGTCTCCCCTCCGGTCACTCCTGTGTTCCTGGCAATCCCAGTAAGCCTCGGCATCCGACCTCAACTGGGGTTGACGATAGCCTTCCAGCCATCTTTCACAACCATTCCAGCGGCCGCAATCCCTGCCTCCAGTGGTACTGAGAGTTTCATGAGGTACACAGTCTCGGTTGAAGCCACAACGATATGTGGCCGGAGCGGTTTGGTGACCATCTCTTAAGGGGGAACCGGTGCCGTCTATCCAGGTCCATACATTGTGTTCTACTCTGGGAACTTGAGGTAAAAGAGTATGTTTTATTTGTACAGCGCCTCTCACAGGCCAGGGTCAGAAAGGCGCTCAAACAACAAAACAATATACAGTTCAAAATATTTTTCTACCGCTTCATCCCTTAAGGGGCAGCCTATCCCAGTTTCATCGGGGCGAGAGGCGGGGGACACCCTGGACAGGACGCAAAGACATACCAATTTAAAAACTTTAAAAGGCCACGACAACACAGTGACAAACACAGCAGCTCCAAGATAGTTCTGGGCCTGGTGCTTCTTCTTGCTGGTAGATCTTTACCTTTAAGTCAAAGGTCGTACCTTGTTGACCTTATGACACGGCCTTGATCTTATAGCGATCTTCCTCCGTCCTCGTCACCTCTGATACGACCGTCAAGTAGTGACTGACAATAACATTTTATTGATATTGCTATTAGAAAAAAAACAAAAAAAAACTTGGGTTATTCACACACAAAATCTTGTTCACCCACAATAGAAGCTGGAACACTCCCACCCAGCTGCCATCAGCTCCCTCCCCCTCCCCAACTGCTCACCCACCTCCCGCCACACCCTCCCTCCCGGGGGGAGGCTGTAATCCCGCCGCTCGGTTCTGAGAAGAAGAAAAAAAAAGTTGAACTTTGGGGCAGAAGGAATCGTCCAAAAGAAGCTGAGAGGAGACGATGCTGCTGCAGTGAGTCAGAACTGAGTGTTGAAAGTCAACGAAGAACTACGTGTTCCTGGACTGTTGGAGAATCATTATATAATGTCACAGTCGTGGAAAAGATGCAAGAGCTGTTTTCTATATATTTATTCATTAAAAAAAAGTAATTATTTACGCTTTAATGGGGAATAATAATAAAACGCAATAATGCATAAATTACATTTATTTATTAAAAATAGTAGATGAACATGACAAATAAGAATTAAAATTAAATTAAAAAAAAATCATAACCTGAAAAGAATAAATTAATAATTTTTCATTTACTATAAATTAATGGATTTAATATCTAAATACAAAAAACGAAAGGAGCGAAAAAATATATAACAACTATATATAAGGTTCACCTTTCTTTATATATTTTAAGTCAAATCATTCATAAGAAAACAATATTTGACGGTTATTACAGAATAAATAATTTGATTGATTTTAAACCATTTGAGGAAAAAGATTATATTTCTCTTATTATATAATACTTTTTTTAAATACAGATAAAATGACAGAGTAAAAAAATATCTGTGTCTGTGCTTTTGTGTTCCAAAGTTGTTGTTTTTTTATCTTCTCCTGAAGGGGGCGCAGTGCAGTGATGTCTGTTTTTTTTCCACCTGTCCTCATGTGACCAAGTCAAGTTGGCGCCGAACATAAATTGTCTCGCTTTTACCACAACTTCCTGTGTTGTTCTTACATCACTGGCAAATAAAGCTGGGTCTGATTCTAATTTATTTAATTTATTTTAACCATATTTTACTATAGTTCAATAAATGTCAAGCAATATACATTTTTAAAAGGCAACATATCATCATTTCTCACCTAGTGATGAGCAGGTCGATGTTGTCTGCTCTACACACTTTTGGATGATGGATCTCAGAGGGTATTTATCAGAGAAGTCGTACGAGATGTTTGTTTACACTATAAGAGTTACTGAGTTACGGAGCAGGAAGTTCAGACAGTCGTATTGTTCCACTTCCATTCCCTTGGTTACTATCGACCTCTCTTATGGATTTGTCTTTTTTTGGATTTAATGTTTTCCAACATCTCTCCAGCTTTAAGTACGAAGCACCTGGGATGAGGGTCCTCTAAACTCGGGGTGTACTTCTTACTTCAAACTGTTGTCGGGGACACACTCGACCCCTGAGGGTTGCGATTTTCAGGGCGACACTGTTAAAAGGGGGGCAAAACTGAATCGACCGGCTCCGAACTGGAGTCCAGACTTGATGACCTGCTACTGTGTTCCTGAAGCTTCCTGTGACCAGAGGTGCCGGACACACAATGGCCCTTACGCAGCGGGGGCCCCCCTCGGGACGCCCCCCAATCTGGAACAAAGTGCATTGTCTTTGTTCCCGGAGTCGCTTTTCTCAGAATCTCATTCAGATCCGCGGAACAGAAGAAAGAGAGCGAGGGTCTTCATGCTGACGCCGAAGCATCATCATCGTGGGCCTTCCTGAAGATTCTCGGGACTTTAAATCAAGTACTGTGGGTCTGGATCTAAATCAGAATCCTCCTTCATGAGTGGGCTGAACCCCCGTCACCTCCTGGATGGTTCCCAGTCTCCAGAATCTCATCCCACCTGCTCCACCGGATCCAGCGCCAGCCCCGGGAGTGGTGGGTGTTATCACATGGCCCCTCTCTCTCATGTCTCCACACATGCTCCGGACTCGGCCCCTCTGTGTGGTCGGGGGGCCTCCGGCGCTGCTGACCGGCTCTTTTTTTGTGGGTGAACTCCAGAGAGCCCGAGAGTCACGGGAGCCCACACACCTCAGCAGAGACCCTTTCCTGCCCACACCGCCTCCCACACAGAGCTCTGATGCAGCAGCTCGCCCACCGCCTCGTCCCTGCCTCGCACACTGAGCTCTCTCTCCTGGTCGGGTTCACAGGCGCCGATTTATGTTCCTCCGGTGGGTGCGAGTTTGATTCCCGACTCCTGGAACAACACACACTTCACTGACTGTAAGTCGTGGTGAACGGAAGAGTCAGAGATAGACGTGACTTCCTTTGAGTGGAGTTTACGTTTGTTTTTATTGTTTATGTTGCTCATCCATCCATTCATGTTTCCATCCATCTGTACATCCATCCATTTATTCATTCATTTGTACTTCCATCCATTCATTTGTCCATTGAACTGTACATTCATCCATTAGTCATTAATTTGTACATCCACCCATCCATTAATTTGTAAATCCATCCATTAATTTGTACATCCACACATCCATTCATTTGTACATCCATCCATTCATTTTTACATCCACCCATCCATTCATTTGTACATCCATCCATTAATTTGTACATCCACCAATCCATTAATTTGTACATCCATCCATTCATTTGTACATCCACCAATCCATTCATTTGTACAGTCATCCATTCATTTGTACATCCACCCATCCATTCATTTGTACATCCATCCATTCATTTGTACATCCACCAATCCATTCATTTGTACATCCATCCATTCATTTGTACATCCATCCATTCATTTGTACATCCACCAATCCATTCATTTGTACATCCATCCATTCATTTGTACATCCATCCATTAATTTGTACATCCACCAATCCATTAATTTGTACATCCATCCATTCATTTGTACATCCATCCATTCATTTGTACATCCACCAATCCATTAATTTGTACATCCATCCATTCATTTGTACATCCATCCATTCATTTGTACATCCACCAATCCATTAATATGTATATCCACCAATCCATTAATTTGTACATCCACCAATCCATTAATTTGTACATCCATCCATTCATTTGTACATCCATCCATTAATTTGTACATCCATCTATTCATTTGTACATCCATCCATTCATTTGTACATCCACCAATCCATTTGTACATCCACCCATCCATTCATTTGTGCAGTCATCCATTAATTTGTACATCAACCCATCCATTAATTTGTACATCCATCCATTAATTTGTACATCCACCAATCCATTCATTTGTACATCCATCCATTCATTTGTACATCCATCCATTCATTTGTACATCCACCAATCCATTCATTTGTACATCCATCCATTCATTTGTACATCCACCCATCCATTCATTTGTACATCCACCAATCCATTCATTTGTACATCCATCCATTCATTTGTACATCCACCCATCCATTAATTTGTACATCCATCCATTAATTTGAACATCCATCAATCCATTAATTTGTACATCCATCCATTCATTTGTACATCCATCCATTCATTTGTACATCCACCAATCCATTCATTTGTGCAGTCATCCATTCATTTGTACATCCACCCATCCATTCATTTGTACATCCATCCATTCATTTGTACATCCACCAATCCATTAATTTGTACATCCATCCATTCATTTTTACATCCACCAATCCATTCATTTGTGCAGTCATCCATTCATTTGTACATCCACCCATCCATTCATTTGTACATCCATCCATTCATTTGTACATCCACCAATCCATTCATTTGTACATCCATCCATTCATTTGTACATCCACCAATCCATTCATTTGTACATCCATCCATTCATTTGTACATCCATCCATTCATTTGTACATCCACCAATCCATTCATTTGTACATCCATCCATTCATTTGTACATCCATCCATTCATTTGTACATCCACCAATCCATTAATTTGTACATCCATCCATTCATTTGTACATCCATCCATTCATTTGTACATCCACCAATCCATTCATTTGTACATCCATCCATTAATTTGTACATCCATCCATTCATTTGTACATCCACCCATCCATTCATTTGTGCAGTCATCCATTAATTTGTACATCAACCCATCCATTAATTTGTACATCCATCCATTAATTTGTACATCCATCAATCCATTAATTTGTACATCCATCCATTCATTTGTACATCCATCCATTCATTTGTACATCCACCAATCCATTCATTTGTGCAGTCATCCATTCATTTGTACATCCACCCATCCATTCATTTGTACATCCATCCATTCATTTGTACATCCACCAATCCATTAATTTGTACATCCATCCATTAATTTGTACATCCATCCATTCATTTGTACATCCACCAATCCATTCATTTGTACATCCATCCATTCATTTGTACATCCATCCATTAATTTGTACATCCACCAATCCATTAATTTGTACATCCATCCATTCATTTGTACATCCATCCATTCATTTGTACATCCACCAATCCATTAATTTGTACATCCATCCATTCATTTGTACATCCATCCATTCATTTGTACATCCACCAATCCATTAATATGTATATCCTCCAATCCATTAATTTGTACATCCACCAATCCATTAATTTGTACATCCATCCATTCATTTGTACATCCATCCATTAATTTGTACATCCATCTATTCATTTGTACATCCATCCATTCATTTGTACATCCACCAATCCATTTGTACATCCACCCATCCATTCATTTGTGCAGTCATCCATTAATTTGTACATCAACCCATCCATTCATTTGTACATCCATCCATTAATTTGTACATCCACCAATCCATTCATTTGTACATCCATCCATTCATTTGTACATCCATCCATTCATTTGTACATCCACCAATCCATTCATTTGTACATCCATCCATTCATTTGTACATCCACCCATCCATTCATTTGTACATCCACCAATCCATTCATTTGTACATCCATCCATTCATTTGTACATCCACCCATCCATTAATTTGTACATCCATCCATTAATTTGTACATCCATCAATCCATTAATTTGTACATCCATCCATTCATTTGTACATCCATCCATTCATTTGTACATCCACCAATCCATTCATTTGTGCAGTCATCCATTCATTTGTACATCCACCCATCCATTCATTTGTACATCCATCCATTCATTTGTACATCCACCAATCCATTAATTTGTACATCCATCCATTCATTTTTACATCCACCAATCCATTCATTTGTGCAGTCATCCATTCATTTGTACATCCACCCATCCATTAATTTGTACATCCATCCATTCATTTGTACATCCACCAATCCATTCATTTGTACATCCATCCATTCATTTGTACATCCACCAATCCATTCATTTGTACATCCATCCATTCATTTGTACATCCATCCATTCATTTGTACATCCACCAATCCATTCATTTGTACATCCATCCATTCATTTGTACATCCATCCATTCATTTGTACATCCACCAATCCATTAATTTGTACATCCATCCATTCATTTGTACATCCATCCATTCATTTGTACATCCACCAATCCATTCATTTGTACATCCATCCATTCATTTGTACATCCATCCATTCATTTGTACATCCACCAATCCATTCATTTGTACATCCATCCATTCATTTGTACATCCACCAATCCATTAATGTGTACATCCATCCATTCATTTTTACATCCACCAATCCATTAATTTGTACATCCATCCATTCATTTGTACATCCACCAATCCATTCATTTGTACATCCATCCATTCATTTGTACATCCACCCATCCATTCATTTGTACATCCATCCATTCATTTGTACATCCACCAATCCATTCATTTGTACATCCATCCATTCATTTGTACATCCACCCATCCATTTGTACATCCACCCATCCATTTATTCATTGATTTGTACTTCCATCCATCCATTTGTCCATTGAACTGTACATTCATCAGTCCATCCATTTTTTAATTCATTTGTCCAGTCATCCATCCATCCATTTATTCATTGATGATCTGTCCATCCATTTATCCATTCATCTATCCATCCATCCGTCCGTCCATCCATCCATCCATTCTCATGCAAGTGCTGCACCGTCCTTTAATCCATTTATCCAAGTATTCATCAACACATTTATTCATCCGTCTATCGTCACTTTCTTCTTTTGGTTTAGTTATGAACAGTCATGTGGAGCTCAGTCGCTCTGGGAAGGAAGACAGTGTCATTCAGTTCCATCATGGCTGACATACTGAGAAGTTTGTTTTTTTACTCCCATGAAGAGAAAATAGGAAAACGGACCAAACAAGAGCTTAAATCTAGTTCTATAAATAAATGCAGATTGTGGGGGTGGGGCAACAAAATCCACTCTCTTCAGGCTGTTTTCATCCAAATCCTGGAACCAACGAATCAACTGGTCAGAAAATCTTCTTTAATTACAGAATTAATTCAATATACAAGTGCTATTGAATAAAAACTTCACAAGTAAAGATTGAGACTTGACCCTCAGAGCAGTTGACTTGTATAAACCAAAGTTCTTCAGTGTTTGTAGTGAGTTTGTATCCTTAAATAATCCCGTCGTGTTGTGGTAGTGGAGCTGAGAGCGGGAGGATCTGGTTGAGTTTCTCACACGGCTTCACCTGGAGTTTGGGCGCAGAGGCAGATAATCCAAAGAAAACATGTGAGTGAGGAGATAAATCAGTCAGAGTGAAAGCTCCTCCTCCGCCCCCACATCCTGTCAGGGGGGCGATACTGGCAGAGATGTGCTCTCACCGCTCGTATAACAGTCTGTACTTCACCCGACAGCTGCCGCAATGCAACTCACAACACAGAGTAAATGCGTCATCTCCAAAAAAATTAAGAGACAAACTCCCACGACGTGCTCTTCCTTGGTGTGCGTTTGTAGTGAAGCAGCAACATTTTTTTTTGTATTTTTAGGAGCTCCACAGATAAATATAAAAAACTATGCAAAAGTGTAACGGACGAGATGAGGGGAACATGCCGGCTGTGATGGCACGCCGAGCTGGCGTGGCGATGCCAGGGTTCGCCAGATTGTTGGGGATGAGTGTGGCCGCCACAACCTGCCCGGAGACAGGAGCGACCGAGCTCTCTCTCTGGCAGGAGTTTGACGTCGTGGTCCGGGGAATTTTTTCCTCAAAACGCATGATTCAACCCGAGCTCAGAGATTCATCCCCCCCCCCTCGAGGTTGATGGGTAGATTCTCGCAGTGCTCCTCACAGCTGGAAGCCCTTGATGTTGGAACGGAGCGGAGGATGAAACACGAGGAAACGAAGAAGACGTCCTCATGACTCTTATCGTTGGCTCTTCGGTGGAATCCATTTGCATGGAGTTAAAAAACAAAGCAGGAATTTTTCCGCTCAAATTTCAGACTTGATGCTACTGAGAATGACATTTTAGCTCTTATCAAAGTTTTGGAAAAGATGGATCATCACGGTTGTTGCTGACTCAACTAAAATGGACCTGGTGTCTGATTCCCACTAAATTCTGACACACACTGCGATATCTCCCCCTTAAATTCTCACCACAATGCATCTTAGCACCTGCTGTATGTTTTCGACGAGCACCATCTGAGTCACTCTGAATTGGTTTCATCTTGGCCCACAAATGTTCAGCAGTGCTAGGATTGGGAGATTTTTAAAGGCCACACTAAGACACGTACTTACATTAAGCCACTTTGGACCCAGTTTGAAGCTTTACTTTTCTGGCTGATGACTTGAGAAGTTGCTTCCATGACTAGGCTCAGAAAACCAAATGTTTGCTTAAGTCTGCTTTAGATCAGAATTTTAAAAATCCAGCTAAGACATTTCTATTAGTTAGACATCACTAACCATCTAAGCATGTTAATGGAAAAATGAATCATGTATGTAACATGTGACAAAAGATCAGAACTGTGGGTTTTCACCTTTGTTATCGTGGGTGATGCTCATAGAACTCTGGAAGTAAACAGCTGGGTGATTGATAATTACTAAAGATAAACTATTTCATGAAGTATTTGCCTTATTGTCTAAATAAACCTTTCACTGATTCTGCAGAGAAACATATGCACTTCCATCTTGAAATCTCAAAATTTGTGGGTCAAAGAGAGATTTTCCACACAGTTTAAGGCGGTACTTTCCGTCATTTATTCATTTTCTATACCGCTTAATCCCTTTATGGAGGTGGAGGGACACCCTGGAAAGGACGCAAGCCTGTCGCAAGGCAAACAAAGACAACCGTTCATACACACACTCATATTAAGGAGAAGTTAAACCTCTGTATGTTTTTTTACTTAGGGAGGAAACCGGAGTAAAGCCACGCAACACGGGGAGAACATACACACTCCACACAGAAATGTCACAAGTTGGCTTCCTCGCGACCTGGAAGTGAACCAGCAACCTCGCTGTGAGGCGATCACATGAACCACTTCGCCACCGCGCTCCTACTTTGAATCATTCTAAACATATTTGTCCATGTATTCATCTCCTTTAACTGTGTCAAGGTTAACCAGTAGCATCTATACCATGACTTGGGACGAGCTGATCCTGATCCCAGGAGCTCTTTACTTTAAGCAGATTCCTGGAGAGATGTTGGAACAGATTCAATCTCGAAAAATACTTTTAAAAAAGAGTTTATCCTGTAAAAACCTGGTTTAAGATCAATAAATGTGCGATTTGAGCGTACCTTAAAAATAGTCCAGTTTTCCCATATTTCACATTTTTCAACACAGATATTGACTGAACTTTGAAGAAAACCCTGTGAAAGAGTCTCACTACACAGGACCCGAGGCAACGTCGAGGCGTAGCAGTCATGGCAACTTACTCACTCCGGCTCCATCCGACTCCACCAACAGGAACATCCTACGGAATTCATCCTCAGCTCACGTCGTGAGGTGCGTAGTACACCAGTAGTTTGGCTCAGTAAATCTTCTTTCCAAATATTATTGCCTCTGAATTTTTTTTGGATGACTTTGGTCTGAGCTGCAACTTAAATGTATGTGAAAAGCCCTCTGGGGAAAGATAAGGCGAGCATATCTTGCAGGCTTTAAGTCGACTCTTGGGACCCAAAATATAACTTTTTGCGAGCCATAGTTACAGAGAAAAAATTGCAAAATTGCATCTACAGGACAATGTATTCCTGCTTTAGATAAAGACGCGCTAAGCTAGCTATGCTAACCTAAAAAAAGACGCAGGATATTATTTCTGCAGCTTACTTTAAAAAAGTAAATTGATGTTTTTTATAATTCTCTACTTTACACTTCCTCTTATTTATTTCTCATATTTACCAACGCATTCAAGGGGATTGTTATGACGTACGTAGCTATGTTTCTGGTTTCAACATGTCCTTTCACCAGCCGTGCAACATTCTTATGAACTGAACCGAAGTCTCCGCACGAGACGCTGATGTCCTACAACAAAACAAAGACGGCGCCAGACAAAAACAGTCCCGTGAAAAGATCCTGTTTTTTTGGTTTCGAGCTTGAGTCGCTCTCATTTGTGGCAGAATTCTCCCCTCAGAATGAAAACAGAAAACAAGATGTAGCAGCGTACTTTACGAATTTATTTTCCAAATGTAAACTTCACTATATCATGCATACAAGTTATGACAACATACATTATTTTTAAACAATTTGTTATTTCTCATATTTGCATAGGACATGGTCACAATATATCTGTCTAACATGTAAAAAAAAAGAAAAAAGAATGCCATAAAAAGGTACAGCAGAGCAGCTAAGACCAGCACATTAGCCGTGTGTGGAACCCGAGGAAACTGTACAGCTGTAATACTTTTGAGAGTAGTGATTTTGGTTTGCTGAGAGAGAGAACAAAGCTTATGAGTAGGTGACACCTGAATGGTCAACAGAAGGTGAGGTCATCGGAGAATGTACTGGCCGTAGCTGAGTCCAGAGTTTACAGGTAATGTCGGTGCCGACGTGAAAAGCGGCACCTTCGGAGTCACTACAACAGGCAACTGATGGTGATGGGCAGAGACGGGCGACACATGGAGGTATCCGGAGAGCCACGAGGACAGACGGGGGAGGTCTTAGGGAGACGAACCAAAAGCCTGCTAAGTAGCGTTCAGTGAATTGGTTACGAGGGTCAGCAACATCTCAGTCTGGTTCGGTTTTGAAAAAAAAACATTTGGGCTACACACTCATGTTGCTGACACAGTTACCAAAGACACTTCTAGCTTCTTCACTGAAAAAAAAAAGAACAACTTATGACTTCATTCCATGTTAACGCATTCATTTCTCTTTATCATTCAAGATGCTTTTTTCTTTAGTTTTTTTTTAGAAAACAAGGTCCATATTTCTGCACAACCTTCACCGACAGCAGGTAAACATTAAACCCATCAAAGTCAAAAGTGGGTTTAAGAGTTACCGCGACATTCATTTTTTTCCCCATTACATAGCCTTTGGTAACGTCATTTATCCCTTCCTTCATCGTGTGGCAGGGGGGAGACACGCTCTATGGGGGTCGGTCCAAAAAAAAGGGAAAAGGTCAACCCCACGGGAATGTTTAAGATGAGACATGTACCATTGAGAGTCATTGGGACGGTGAGAGCAGCACATTTATAGCAAAAAAAATGTCAGTCCTTTGGAATGGTTGGCTGTTCATGTCCAGTTAGATTGTTTTTATCAAAAATACCTGTTATGCAAGCCATCATACATTGCTCGTGTTATGTACAGCGAGGAAAAAAACGGAAAAATAATTAAATAACAAGAATCAAATGAAGTCCTACACAACCAAAATAATTGTTTATATAAAGCAGGAGAAGAACAAATGAAAACACTTGCCTTTTTAAATACACGGCGTTTTGCTTCATTAAAACCTGTACACGACATATTTAAAATCACCATTTTTAATATATAAAAAACTGTACAACGTCTGATTCAACATTGGTGTCATCGTTAGATTTTTGAAGTTTGGCACACGTCAATCATCCGTGTAGCTTTTTTTTTTAGATCCATGTTAGTTCTTTACATACTCGACAATCCATTCAACATATCTTCTTTTTTTTTTTTACAATTTGAAAAAAAAACTCCACATGGAATTTTTTTTTTTCTCTTTACCCAACGCAGCTGTCGCCCGGTAATCTGACCGAGATTATAACCATAACGTTGGATTAAGAGTCTCATAGCCGACACAAGCCCACGCAGACATACAGAAGCTTTAGCGAGGATCAAGAGGCTTGAATTTACCATCGTACGATAAGAAGTTTAACCCCCGACGATGTGGGAAAATGATCATAAACATAAGCCCGGTGATGCGTTCAAAGACTCTCTATCTCTTCATTCAAGTATGGACCAAGGACCCACCCCAATGTTTGTGCTACTCTTCGAGCAAACAGAAGCTACATGATGGATGATCTCGAAAAAAGATATGAAGTTTTTTTTCAAAGAGAGGTAAAAAAGTACAATTTAACAAAGATAATATAAAGTTGGGACTACGTCGCTATCTCCGTTCTCTACTGGAATAAAATAATCTAAAATAATATTGACACACGTCAGAGGTCGGGAGGTTTCCTTTTTTTTTTCTATATGTCACCCTGAAACATCCTTAGAATTCTTGTACTGGAGGAAATTGCGGTCGCGGAGCGATTCAACCTGCATTTTGACATCAGAGTAAAAACTGGTTGATGAAGTGAGGAATTGTGTTATTAAGATTAAAAAAAAACAAAAAAACATCAGTCAACATTTATGGTTTTTGATGAACAAAAAAATAAAATCACCCTCTTCCAGAGATGGTTTTTGACAACAAACGAAACGCACAGTGAAAAATGCACAAACTGTGTTCAATGGCCGTTTTTTTTCGTGTGTGTATAGTTATTCAAGTAGAGTCTGGTACAGTGAGAGTTTTTTAAAAAGACGGATGGAGCGATATTTACACTGTCACAGTCTTGCTGTTGTCATCGTGATTGTTGCTGACGGACACTTTAAAAAAAAGACGTGCAACTCAAATGAACGAGGTGCCCGGTGCCGACAAAACCCTTACGTACACCACGCTAACCTGATGGTTGCTCTGCTGTATTTTCCCCCCTTTATTCAATTGTCTCGAGAATAAATCGGTTTATTCACAAAAAAAATCTTACAATTTCTCCTTCTCTGAAGGTGGAACATTTCAAGTTTTTTTTGTAAGTATTCAATCAAGACCGGTTACCTGTACTGTAGAAAGTAGCAGGTTAAGCAAAGCAGATGGTGCCGATTGTAAGACGTACAGTACAAAAAAAGCTGTAGCCGCTTAAAGGTTCAAAGCCCTTTTGGCACCAGGACAAGATTAGCCTGTTAAGGAGAGGCCCCTTAGAATGACGTGGAACTCTTCTCGGGACTCATTATGGCTCATTGTGAAGACTCTTTTCGCCTGAAAAAGGTTCTTCTGTAATCCATGTGTCCAAAAGGCACAATGTCTAAGATTTAAAATGAATTTTGGGTTTGCGCTGGTAGCGAGTCATCAAAAAAGACTGCAATTTAACGTATTTAATTTAGAGATCATTTGACGTTGAGATCAAGAGAACGGGGAGAAAAACCGGCAGCGACTAGAGAGGTGAACAGCAGGTCGGCACGAGGCGCCCCCTCGATTGTGAATAGTAGGCCATGTTGGCGTTAAGAGGCCGTTGGTTGGGACCCTTTCTCCGTCTCCGGGGGGCGCGGTCGGTGCACTGACCAGCAGTGGGCGCCGAAGCGAACCCCGGAGACTTCTCGGCCATTTTTGCACAGCAAGTGACGCGACGACAACAACATCCACAAACTGTGTCCCCACATCTGCTTTACGTGTGGACCCTGAGGTAAAATGCAGATCATGGATTGATGGAACCTGCTGGAGGGTTGTTGTTTTTTTTTTTTGCTTTTGCAAGTTACACTACAAAAGAAAACATTTCTTTTTTTTCCTTTTTTTTTTTTAAAAGCTGCTCAACAGCAAATTTAAAGGAAGGTTAAGAAGAAGAAGAAGATGGTGTTTAACCTCTCAGTGTCGTGTGTGCACTGAGAGCTGCTGATCTGTGGCATTCAAAGTGTCATTCGCAGCCTGACAAAATGTGGCGTGTGTGAGGAAAATACTGCATCAGGTGTTTGTTTTGTGTTTTTTTTTTGCTTCAGGATGTGGCAGAGATGATTCTTGGTGTCTTTGAAAAGGCTGCTGTGGTGGGACACAAGGGCTGCCATTCATGCTTGCACACCTGCCAGATGCACCCAAAACCCTTTTTCTGCGCTTTCAGCCGAGACTTGTTAACATGCGTATAGTGTGAAGCGTGAGACTGCGGCGAGGCGGGGGGGGGGAGGGGGTTTGATGGGGGTCTGTCGGGCCGATATCAGGGGTCGACGCTAGAACATGCAGAACTCTTGATGGCTGGGATGGAACTGTATACACAGCCCGACGCAGACATCCGTTATGATAGCGGCGCTGCACTGACTTATCCAGGCATGTCCGTCTAGAAACACACGTCGGGCGTTTTTCTCACGGGTCGGTTTTTCGTCTGTAAGAAATTTAAAGGCAGCTGTTGATGATCCCCCCGAAAACCGTCTGTGCTTGCGAGTAGGTAGTCGTGTGGTCAGATGGCTCCTCTGTGCTGCTCGCGATAAAAACTTCTCCTTTATCTGAAGCCGCCCTCTGGCCTCGCTTCGTTCACTCCCTCTTTTTGATCCCGGCGAGACTTTGCGACCGGACAGGTAGAGCCGGGTCGGCGACTCAACAAACGGGTTTTATAGCTGTTACTGTTATTTCACGAGGAAATTCACCGCCATCTTTGGTACATGTGCTTCAGGGGAAATGGAAGATTATTTATAACCCGGGGCTGCACGATGGTGGCAAATATTATTTTAGTGATGCTTCAATTTTGATGGCAATTAAAAGTTTGCCATAAATGTATTTGACGTTTAAGATTCAACTAGTTAGTTACCAGATGTTTTACTCACACTTGTGCTGCTAAAACCTTACGATTTGTAGGATTAAAGGACATAAACATAGCGTCAAACAACAGTGGCTAAAACACAAAAAATATCATTCAATAATTAATAGAATTATAATTTCAAATTATTTTTGTTCAGTGGAAAAAGTCCATTCAGTGATTCAGTTCTAAATAGTGAAGTACATTTAATTTAATTTACATAAGCAAAGGAAGTAGTTGAGATTAAGCAGGAAGTGATTAGAGGTCCGTCCGAAATTATACTAGTTTAAGCATAGCTAACGTCTCCCTCGTCGACTACAACCAAACTGTAAGTTATTTAAAAATAATCTTTTGTTCATCCTTTCTTACATTAAAAGCAACTCTCTATGAAAGTTAACTTTTAAGTTCTAAGTTAGCATTTAGCTGTGTTAGCATGTGAGCTAACAATCAGCCTTTTCAGAAGTATCTTAACAAATTGTTGTGTACTTTCACTTTGTTTATTTATTGTACAGCCCTGGGTGTTGTTTTTTTTTTAAACGTATGCTAACTGGTGTGCATTACTCTTCTAGGAGAACATTAACAGCTGCTTTGAAACTTCTTTTTTTTTTATCCACATTTGATTCAAAAATCCACCCCACTTCATGCAGACTTCCCTTGTGAACCTTTGGGGTGAGAATGAAACGTTAAAAAACACATACGTGTGGGGATGAGTTTCGTCATTAGATTGGCGTGGGGGGTTGAAGGGGATATTATTTCCGGGGCGACACGTAACAAAACACAGAGTGCAAAAGCGTGTGGAGTGTAAGGCGGATATATTTGTACTGTGTTTGTCTCTCTTTACCGCCTCCATTTTCTTTCAAGCTAACAAGGCCATCCCTGAGCAGGGCAGAGAATCCAACTGCTGTTGAATCCCGGAGTAAAGTGAAGAGTATATTGTGCAGTTGATGTGAGTACTGTAACGTACTGTGGTTGAACGAGAAAAAAAAAAAGAAAAGCAGTTGTCTTCAATCCTGAGGTGTGTGTTTGTGTGTGTTTACCCCGCCTCTTAAACTAGTTTAAAAAAAAAAATCATAAGACTTATGAGAGTGTCTGTCTTTTTCTGTTTTTCATTTGACGGATCAGAAGCTTCCAGGACATGTGGTAGAGAAGGAGCCACGTGGAGAAGACCTTCTTCTAGGATCACACCAGTCATTGCACTACAATAAGCACTTATGTACAGTATAGTACACCACAGCAAGCGCAGGGATAGCAAGAGGGGGTCAAAGGGGAGGTCGCCGACAACTGTGCAACACGAGTGTTATGACAAAAAAAAAAAAAGCCTCGCAGGTTTTTTTCCGAGGCAAAGAAAGTGCGACCGGGTTTTTTTTTTCGGGGTTTTAAGGCGAGTTGGCTGGACTGAGGGTGGGGCTGAGGGTGGGGCTGGAGGCGTCGGAGCGGCTGTAGTCGCTGAGGGAGCTGGGTCGCGTGGCGCCGTCGCTGCCGTGGGGCCTCTTGAGCATGCCGGGCTGGAAGTCGGAGTGGCGGCGGGCGTGCTTCATCAGGTGGTCGCTGCGCATGAAGCGCTTGTCGCAGAGCGGGCAGCCGAACTTCTTCTCGCCCGTGTGAGTGCGGTAGTGGCGCGCCAGCTCGTCCGAGCGAGCGAACTTCTTGCTGCAGTCGGGCCAGGTGCACGGGAACGGCCGTTCTCCTGCGAGGACAAGATGGCAGAGATGAGATCGGGGGGTGTCGTGCGGCACCACTTTTTTTTACATCATTTCTTCCACCCGTCACTCAAGATGACTAGCCTTTCATCAACATATAAACACAGTCACTGTTTGTATTTATGCAGCCGTGCTGAAGACATCTTGTAGTACGTGAGTCATGTAAAACATTTTTTATTTATTAATGAGTAGTTCATGTCTGTATATAACTTGTTGACATTCGTTGTATTACGTACACGTGTTTTTCTTTTTATTTCCCTTCTTGTCCCTCAAAAAGAACATGACAAAATAATATTTAAATGGGAAAAACTTAATTTTTTAAAGAGTTTTTCCCAACATATTAAGTCCTATATTGGCCCTTCTTCACTTGACCGGACAACACACATCCACAGTGAATAATAGACCCTGTGTAAACAAAACATTCTTATAAAATATTTAAACACTTGCATCTTTAAATGTATGTATCAAAGCACTCCGCTCAAATAATGAGTTTGAAAAGGTAAATAATTCAGTTTTATTTGGTCATAATTGCACTTATGTCTCTTTTGACCGAGAAATAGTTTGAAGTTAATGTGGGTGAGGAATGTAAACGTCTCAAACATGCTTCATCAAAATGTTATGGTTGTGATGACGTTTAGCTTTTCATTTGTTGTAAATTATGAGCAAAGCATGATTGTGTAGTTCACACTTTAGAATCTACACTCGATGTTCAACAGATGTGTAAGTAAGTAAGTAAGTAAATTATATTTATATAGCACTTTTCCAGACCAGACTAGGGTCACAAAGCGCTTAAACAATCAAAACAAAACTCAATAAAATACATACTTAAAATCAAATGTGTCAAACTCTGTGAGATTGCACCGTTTTAAAACCTTTATTTCCAATACCATACATGTATATACTTTTATTGTGTCATTAGGAAACATTATCAACATACATTCCTAATAACACTCACCACATAGAACATTAGCTAACCTGCTACATACCACTGCTAATGATAGATAACCAAACATAATAAGAAGATAAAAAAGAATCGATTTCTGTCTCAAACCCCAAATCGTCTCCCACCCTCTTTCTTGACAAAACTCTCGTCTTTTTACTCCTTTGTTTTAATTTATTTGTTAAAGACACAACTGGCGACCACTGCGTACAGACAGGAAGCTATACATGGGGAGCAAACATCGCCCCAAATCGTCCAGGCGCTGTAAACTAGACAGAGTTTAATTACCCGATCTCCAGATGCTAATCGCCCTCACAATTATTGCCCTGCCCATTTTTCCAATGAATCAGTGACTTGACTCATGGGAAAATTACACCCTTCCCCCCTTTCATCGGGGTAATAAAAAAAAACGGGCTTTGACACACATCTACAGGAAGCCAGATGGTACTATATATCCTGTGGTTTCTTTTTATTCTGATGTGGAAATAGAACGCGGCGTGTAGACCGTGCTAGACTGCATTTGTTCCATTTCAGCGGGTTTTTCTGCCTGACGCTAGCCTCGTCCGGATTTCTAATTTTACCACCGCCATGACCTTGCAGCATTAGGGTGGACACACTCGTTCGCCATTAAGCAAATAATCGTCCCAAATCTCCTCGACGGAAGATAAAGACCGTGTGTGGACATTTAGTGTCGGAGAGGACGACTGCCATGGGCTCTCTTTGTTCTGTGGTTTCCCTTCGGGGCCCACAATGGAAATAGAGCTGCCTCGGCATCAAAAGCTCTACCTGATGCTAGGAAGTTAAAAAAAAAAAGAAAAAAAAAAAAGAGAACTGCATCTACCCCCCTCCTCACTATATGGTTACAAAACATGCAGCAGACAGACACAGCACGTCTAGACAGCAGGTCTGTGTTCCTGCTCTGACACTTCACCTCAACTACACGCAAACGCAGCCCGCCACACTTCCTGTAGGCCATGTGAGGCCCAGTGTGTGCTCGGGGGGGGGGCAACACGACATATGTGCATTTGCATTCACACACACTCGTGTTTTATGCAAACTATTTCAACTGTTTTTTCTCTCCCCAGAGAGTTCGGAGCTAATAGACGGTCAAACGTTCAGGGACGACACACCCAAGAGTTCGTTTCCGTGTTCTTAGTGAGCAGATGGTCTCGCTCAAGTTTATAAAGGTAAGTAAGTAGTTTATATTTAAACAGCGCTTTTCTAGACCAGGATCACAAAATGCTTAAACAATCAAAGAAATAATAATACTAAATATAAACTAAAAAGATCAAGATAACACCTTTAAAAAATAGGTTTTTAAAGGGGATTAGATAAGGACAATGAATTAAGCAGAGACGATAACTTTACTAAATCAGGCGTTTTTCGACTCCTGCAACTCAATATAAAAAACATTTTTCATTAACTTAAACCGTAATTCCATTATTTGAAGCTGTGTCTCTTGTCGTTTAGTGTTACGTGCCACACAAGTGTGCGTCAATATCTCAAACACCTTTGAAACAATGTAAATAGCAAATGTGGAGCTAAGATGTCTTGACTCGCCAATGTACACATGTCCAAAGAGCCATTTGCAGAACCTGAACAGATCTCAACAGGGTCCTATCTAACGTCAAACAAATATTTTAAAACTTCTGAATTTGATAGCTTTTAGTATTATCTTCATTTTTTTGTCTTCTCGTCAAGAATGCAAACAATAGTCTCGATGAAAGACTTCATTCAATTGAATGTGTAGCTGTGCAACAATTGTTAAAGGACGTGGGTGTCGTTTTTTTAATTTTAAACATTTAACTTTCATTAACCTCCGGAGAAAAACGAGGAGCGTTTTAAAGCGACCATCTCACTAAAGAGACTCGCGATGGTCTGATTTTCCAAACCTTATTAGCAAGAGTGACAGCTGGTGTTGCCACCTGCCACTACAAAATGAGTGTTTTTTTGGGCTTAAGAGAAGAGTTAAGCTCGAGACACTGCTTAAGGCTCAATGGCCAGTGTAAAGTATCCAATGCCATTAATATTTCACGTGGACACCAGAGAGCTCCACGGAGATCCTGTGATGCCGCCGCCGCCCCCGATACTCTCGACACGGACGTAAGCGTCGGGTATCTGACGGCTTCTCCGCTGACGCAGCTCCAATTATTTAGAGCTTTTGACTTCCATCACGATGCAGAATTAATGGACATGCTGTCTCGCACCATAGGGCGGTTGAATAATGTCCCAGTATGACTATGCTGCGGGTGGTTAATGTATGTTTCTACGGTAACTGTACTCCTTTGATAACAGACCTAAGATATAGGTCGGTTCCAAAGGGCAGCTCAGACTTACGAGGACGAGCTAAACCGAGAACGGTAAGCTAGCCCGTGGTTGGGGTGTGGATTCTGTAGCCAAAGTTCCCAACAGAAAACAAATGCCACACATTTTAAGGATGCAGCAATAACACAGCTTGAAGAGGAATTTGCTCACACTTTAAGGGGGAATGTTTGCGACAAGTTAAGAAATAAACATTGTATCAACAGATTTAATAGTAAAATAAACCTAATTAATCAGCAGTGAGAGATGCATAATATTATGAAAGCCAGTCCAGACTTTTCAATTACTTTCCGTGGTGACTGAAAAGGGAGTAAAACTTCAGCGTTAATGGTCCTTTGTGGCGCTTTTCACCAGCTACTTGTTTTAATTTACCCTCCTCCCTTCGCCCTTGTCACGGCAGGGCACAGTGGCGCTCCAGAATTTGCTGAATGGTTATCCCATTATTGGCAGCGTTCCATTTCCAGGGTGTGGTTTGTCTTTCTCAGAATGTGTCGGTTGCAGAAGTGGAGGGCGGGGGGGAGGGTAGGGAGGGCGGGGAGGGTCACCGAGAGGGAAGCTAACGAACACATTGACCCACTTACCCCGGGAAGTAAGTTACATCATTTGGACCAACGGTATCTAGAGCGAGCACGAGAGTCCACTCCAGCCCAGCAACGCCACATCGTGAAGATGGTGCGATTATGTCACAGGTGCTTGTGTAACTGTTCTCTCCGTTGAGGCCACTGGGTCAGGAAATAAACTGTGGATCATCGCACCTCCCCCCCCCCCCCATTAGAGTGCTCAACTGGTTAACAGTTACAGAACCACCGTTTTTCTTTTAAAGATTATATCTGGGGTTGGAGACTCAGTCACCTGCTCTGACGGCGAGCGCCACTATATGAGAAGGAGATAACATTCCTGTCCTATCCTGAGGGCCACAACACTGGAATCACCCCGAGAGGCGAGAGGTGTGTTAAAAATACAGAAAACAGAAGAGAATCTGTTTCATCTCAAAGTTGCGTGACTCGCTTAAACAGGATGTGCAAGGTCTAACCTGAGGTAAAAGTAAACGCACAACACCTTAGCTTAGATGAAACATCACAACATGTATCGATCAGTATCCGTTTTTAAAAAACGTAACCATTACAAACGATAGCTATAGCTCAAATGAACCACATGGTGAAGAATTACACAACCACTTTTTTAAACTTGGACATTGACAAACTACGGCTTTAATCTGGCCCTAAAGACCTTTTCAGGGCTGATTATGGGTTCAAATTATCATGAGTGTGGGCCTTTTGGCAAGATTCTCCATGATTCACATTGTGTTTCCAACACTCATACAGATGCTTGTTCTAATAATCTGCTCATATCTGGAATATTCACAATAGCTTTTCTCAATAAAACTTGAGATGTAACTATTGCTAAAAAAGACTGAATGTATAAAAAATAAAACTAAGACACATAACATTGTTCGTTTGACGTCCACGGCATTTTCTCTAACCAACAATTCACATCATTTTTGGATGTTTTTTGGTCGATTATGTGAGTGTGATTCTCTCTATATAGATCTGGATGTAATTATCTTTGTTGTTTATGCTGTATTTATAGTTGTTTTTTCCATGTGTTTCCTGTGAAAAGAAGTGCACCAGAGCAAAAGAAGTATAATAATAATGTTTTTAAAGAGCAACTTATGTAAAACCCCAACTCTCCTAAATCACTCACTTCCAAGTCTATCATCCCCTGTCTGAAATCTCGGCGAATGAGAGGTTACGAGAGCGGAGTCCATTATGAAGTAATAATGGTTTCACTCCTCCTCCAGCCAGCTGTCATCACACCCCACGTTGTTTATACAACGAGCTCCTTGTAGGTGGATACTTCTGGGCTTAATGAGAAACCTTAATTCCCGACCAATCGCAGCAGAGTGGGCGTGGTTATGGTAAACGTGATTTCCAGAAAAATTGAGAGTTTTAATTGGGTGGGGCTTAGGCACATTTTCTAATGTAGATATTTCATTTTGATGAGTACAATAGGGATCCAAGATCAATTTAAAAGACACTTAAATCAACACACAAGTTGCCTTTTAACAAAAATAGGGTGTAATGAGGTCATTATTGGGTGCAGTTCCAAGAAACATGTCTTAACAATGTCTGCTCAAGAGTAAAAGTTGCAGCTCATTCAGTCTGTTCTCAATCAGGCCATGAGAACGATGCCACTAACAGCAGCCCAGCTCATCTCAGTCCTGTAATTAACTTGCATGTTTACAGAGTTCTGTGACCAAAACGTAGACCCGGTGCTCGCAGACAACCGCCTCTGGGATTGTGGATAATTCCTAAATGACTGCCCGGGTCCTTCATCCGAATAACCACTTGAGTAGACGTCCTCAGCCGAGCCATGCTGTGTCTCCGGCAGCATATAATCACGACCTGCGCTCGGAACAATGGCTAGAGCCGAATACATTGTCTATGTTTACATGAAGTGTGGTTTGTATGAGTGCAGGAGATCATGTAAACAGCAGGTTAACCACTTGACTTTCAAGCCTGTCTCCTAACAGCCAAATAAAAAGCTCAGAATCGCTGTGAAATCTGGTCTGTGGCTCAAACTCTTGATGGATTACGCCAAACATGTTGCTGTCAAGAAAAGGTGTCGCTCAATGACGTTCACTTAAGGAGGTACTAAAAAATAAGGTATGGCGCAGGTGAGGCGACAAAAATCTTCCAATATTTAAAATAAAAGTGCATTTTTGAAAAGGAATTGCCTCGTCATAAGTCTTCATGACTTATTGTCTTGTTGAAGTCTTTTGTTTCCTTTAACAAAACAAATCAGGTCAGTTACATGGGTTTTGCTGACTCATGCCCCCGCAGCAGCGACGGGAAGCTTAACCCTAGCTAAGACTTGCATTATGCCCAAAAAGTCTGTTGATTATTCCATTGTTGTGTTGTCCATTGAATGGTTTATTTGCAAATAATCTTTCTGGTAGTAAATCTCTACCGGTGACCGTCACTTATGGGATGATTAAACTTGAAAGCCTTTTGTCATAAGGTTAATTTACGCAGCCCAGCAACCATAAGAAAAGTTCCCTAAAAAGTCTATTTCCTTTCATCTGTATGTTTCCAGACCTATACATGCAACGACCTCGGAGAACAACAAAACAGTTTTCCTCATAAAGGAAGGTTTTGTTCCACTGATTGCTTGCATGTTTTTGAATCCAACATAAACACAGCGGGGGATCAGTAATTTACTACCAAGAAATCCATTGCGTTTCTATTCAGGTTCCTCTGCAACAATAAGTCTCCTTTGCTGAGACGACAAAAGAACCCTTGGGTTTCTCTGGATGAACACTTCTTAAGCGGAAAACACTTAAAAACCGAGAGGCATTTTGATGTATTATCATCTATTGTCTTGGTTGGGGATGGTCCTTGCTTGCCAATGAACACCTCACATCCCCTCGTGGGCCTGTGAGGGGCTTGTGAACAATGGCGGATTCCTCGCTCCCACTATGACGCTCTCCTCTTATGCATTTTAATCAGACCCTGTGCACTGACTGTAGCCCTTCTGTCCTTGGCCACAGGACTATCGACTATAGCTCGCAAAGACATGCAATGTGACCGTCTCGGTCCGGGCCATATATCTCTCCATCCTTTACCTCCGTAAAGAGATTGCAGGCACTGCATTGACCAGCTCATCATATTTTCCTCAATTAGCTAGAGTGGGCACTCTCCCTTAGCCTTGAGAGTGTGTTAACACAACCTGCAGCCTTAATGTGGTGCAGCCCTTATCTTTGCAGACCCCAGTTAACTAGGGACACGAAGGCCGCAGTGGCGGCCACGGTGTTTACAGTGTCTACAGAGGCAGGTGGGAATGGGGACGCCCCATTAACCGTGGCTCTGAAGCCATGAGACGGCTCGTACTGAGGCAGATAAACAGGGGAGTTGAACCGAATGTCATCCTAGCAAAATTAACAACATAACACCTCTGGGGTGGTTATGCTTTTGCCCATAAGTTGAGAAGAAGTGATCCGATTTTATTAGTCCAGAACCACCATCTGGATACCGGAATTTTTTCAGTCTTCATTCACTTGTATGTCTTCTAACTGTTTGCTTTTAACCGCTAACATCCATGTCATTGACCAAGTACTTTGCCCAAAAAGCGCCACGGGATTGCTGCTACACTTTGGGCTAACCAGCAAGAACAAGAATTCGGTGTCTAAATTTAAGCCGTAGCATGTCCATGTCCTAGCAACTCCCATGTTCGTTTGCCATAAGCCAACACAAATCTTAAAACAAATATGTTTTAATTTGATTTTGTGTTGTTTTTTATGACGTGATGTAAAAATAACTCTATGATGGAGCTATTCTCTTTATGGTGCTTTTCTTGTTTGTAAGCTTATTGAGAGGTTTACGATTTCCTGTGATAGTATAGTAGGTGTGGATTCATGTTGTTTGTTGTGTAGCCTGTTGTTTTGTGTTCTTCAGATTAGGCTGAGATAGTTCCCTCTGCAACCCCTTTAATAATTAACGAAACGCGACTGTTAATGTACAATTGAAATAAGGAATAGAAATGTCTCCATGTTGATGTTAGGTATTGATGAAACATCTAAAAAAACCCTCACAGTACAAGATTTGTGGTAAAGGATACATATTAGCCTGCTTCCTTCTCCTAAACATCAGGCTTGCTCTCCCCATTACGCTGAGGGCCACACCCTACTTCTGTCATGGCGTGCCATAGAGTCGTTCATCACTCCAGAAAATAGGGGCTCAGATTCCATGAGAACATTCACAGCCTCAGACAAAACACACCTTTGGAGACCAAGCTTATCCTTTCTAGTACTCTAATCTAACCATATGATGTAACCATACTAGCAAAGGTACTAGCTTGTGCAGTACTCTCATACCATCCAAACATAATCAGATTAGCTGCAGCTGAATAAATGGTCGACATCACTAGAGGGCATTGGCGGTGAATATACTGGTGTTCAACCCCACCCCCATCAGCCACACTGTATATTTTGTCTTTGTACTGCAAATCCCTTTTTTGCATGAAAGATGTGGTTGGCGTTTTTTTAAGGAGCGGAGGTGACTAAACACAAAGTTCCACAGGTCTGGACCCTTCGCTCTTCTAATGGGTGCCACACCTCAGCCAAGCTTAGCAACGCAACACACTTCCCCCCCTCTTTGTAGAGCAATGGGAGTGGCCATCAGGGAATAGATGATGCAGCATTGAAGGAACAACTGGTGGAGAACACATGACCCTGTTTGGGCGCTGGAGGCTGTAAAGCCAGTGAACGTTAGTATTTGGGCCATTCAGCTTTAGGAGAGTCCGCCATGCGTGCTTGGCTGCTCAGCCACATCTTAAATCAGGTTTATGTTCCAACATCAGTCAGGGTGCTTGCCAGCTTGTCACTATGCACGAGCTCTCGCCTCGGAGATGTCTCACATGGAAATGCATCGGTGGAGGATTAAACCAAGAAGATTAAAATCTACTTTAGGTGCATTTACTTCCTGATGAATTGGACCAAACTTAAACCAATTAAAAGGAAAACATTGTCAACATATATATATATAGTACATGGGAAGCAGAGGGATAGAACTGATAAGGTTTCTGTGACAAACTATTATTGGATATCTGAGGGAAATGTCTTTCAATGTCTATTTATAACTAACTTCACACTTGAATCATGCTTGTAGAACTGCTACATTACTGGATGCACATTATCTGGATTCTCAAACTATGCTTCTGGGTTTTATGTATACTCAATTGTTCATGTAAATCCATTGCCTGCTGTCTTAGTTAAACTTAAGCTTGTTAAAAACAACTAATAAATCTTTTAAACAGCTTTGACAACATTTGTTGCGCCACTTGAACTCGAGTGGTTTCAAGCAACGAAGCAACTTCCTGTTGTCTCTCAAGTCACATCTTGATTTATTGGGTATTGTTTTGATTGTTAAAGCGCTTTGTGACCCTGGTCTGGAAAAGCATTCTAAAAATATAAATTATTTACTTACTTACTTACTTACATCTAAAGAAACAAATTCCACACATAAATGCATCATTACAAAAGGAAGCAGACGAGAGATCTTAATAGAGTAACAGGCTTAGGACATTAGATTTAAGTACAGAGAAAAGACAACTAAGGTAGATGCTAATTTTATTCCAACTATTTCAATCCGCTGTAGGGCAGGTCTAAAGTTAGTGGAAAGTCTAAAGGGGGAGATAAGAGAGACAGTAGCTTTGTAGCTTGTAAAATCCCCCAAAAGATTTGGATACCCCAGACTAGGTCCAACAGTTTAATGTGCTCTAACTTTAACTGAATTTCAGATGTTTTGAATTGAGCTTTTGATAGTACAGATGGAAAGCGCAAATAGTATGTTGATTTAAGTGTCTCTTAAGTTGATCTCGGACCTCTATTGTACTCATCAGTATGTGTCTGTTTGTACAAAACTCTCTTTTCATTGAAATATTGACAATAGAAAATAAACTTAAGCCCCGCCCACTGAAAACACTTCTGGTTTATGCTAACCGCACCCAGTCTTTATTGGTGAAACATCAAGGTTTTTCTCTGCATGTCATCAATCCTGAAAGTTTCCACCTTTGAGGGACTCATTGTATAAACAAAGCATGACTTTATAACAGTTGGCTGAAGGAGGAGTGAAGCCCATTATTACGTCATAATGGACTCCGCTCTCATAACCTCTCGTTTGCCCAGAATTCATAGATAGAACTTTAAGGACTAACTCGTCATGAAGACTTTAACATATAAATATAGGGGTAAGTCAGGAGAGTTGGGTTTTCACATCAGTTGCCCTTCATAGGAAATTAATCTGTATTATTTGAACACAACTTTACAAGATCATACTTCTCCTGAGGTCAAAAATAAAGCACCCTGATTGGTCCTTCATTACAGAAGTAGCCTCTGATGGTCCTCGAGAAAAATCAGTTGTAGTTTGATTTTCCATGTCGTGCTTAAGGCCACCAACAGCTCTTTTCGACAAGATTATTATTTGCCTTTGCAGCGTTGACAGTGACGAGGTGGATTTTCTGTTTGCTTATGACAGCCATGTCCAAAGTCCGACAGGGGCCAATCGAAGGCTCTTGTTCAAAGTGTATACAGCACAAGGCCTTCGCCATAAAATCTACTATTTGTCTCTCACTCTGTCTTTGAACAAGTGAAAAAACATGTTTTTTTTGTTTCCAGACATCACATCAGATCCTGTCATTAAGTGGAGAAAATAATGATTAATATCCAGCTGATGAATTCAACTGAATGCACTGTAGAGGTCTTTGTTCAAAATGGTGCGATACATATGAAATAAATTACTCTTTCTCAGTGTCCAGAGTGTCAAATTCAACTCCATCACTGGAACTTATTTTATGCTACATGAAGGCCTGCTGCACACATGGAAACACACAAGCTAAATTATGCTGTTATTAAGAGAGTATGATGGAGGGGATTGAAATGGCATCTTTCCAGCTCACCCTTCCCCTTTTCCGGCAGGTACAAGAACCGCTAACCCCCTATTTTCCTAACCCACAACCAACTCTATAATCTGGCACCCCACTATTAGTCCACTAGTGTGGGTTTAAGCAAGACTTTGAGTGTCTTTATCTTGAATCTCATGTTGATATTTCAGTTTAACATTCATTTTTTTTAAATGCTGTTAAAACCCAGGGCTCCTGACTTGGCAGGAAATCATGCTAACCGGTGTGGACGGAAGGAATCCTCAGGTGTGGGAGCTAGACAGACTGACCTCTTGTGTCCCAGTATAGTTTTGACTCAAGCTGCCAAGTCCAGACTGAGTCCAGAGCAGGAAACCCCTCATCTCCACCCTGCTACCTCATCATCGCTGCCACACAAGAACACTGAGTACTTGTCGCTGCACAGGCCCCGAATATGAAACCACTGGCAGAGACGGAGCATATATAATCACCACGCTTCTTCTTTCCATGAAGAATCATTTCACGATTCAACCACAGCCAGTCTGCAAAAATAGAAACCGAGCGCGGGTTTGCAGCGAAGCTTTTGCAGCCAGGTGGTGCCACTTATTCTTCTGGAGGGACAAAAAGGCTTCCAAACTCAGCGTCCAAGGAAGCCCCCACTGGAGCCCGAACAAAAACTCAAACCAACTGTAAAATGTGTCATTAGGCTCTTTGTCTTTGAGAAATTATCGGCGCTCTGTGGACTATTTATGGATTAGGTCCTGTGCACTGACAAGTTGGGCTTTTGTGAGGACCAGCTGTGAGGGAGGGGGAGTAGATCCAGGATAGTTTTTTCTAAAGAAGAGATGACTTGTAATGTGTTAGTCAAGGGTCATCTCTCCTTTAGAGATGGCAGTCAGCTTGACATGACCAGGGCAGAGTAATGAGGCTTCACAGGGAACACCGTGTACTCTGAGACCACAAGACACCTCATGGGAAAGTGGGTCTTGGTCAGTTATCGTTTCCAAGACAAAGAGCTACAGTATAGAAGCCCCACTGTTGCTGGAGTAAGACAGAATATGTTAAACTTCGGTTGCATGGCTGCTTTTTCACGCAGTGTCTTATGTTGGAAACTCTCTCTCTCGCAGCGGGAGCTCAGACCAAAGCTGTCTGGCAACCCTAAAAAAATCACCATCGACTTGGAGCAGTTAAATTAAAGATTAAAGATCGAGAGCTGATGCCTGTCACACTAGATGCTTCCCTGGCGTAATATCTTTTTAGTGTTTATGATGGGGAGCGGTTGCATTAAAATGGCCGTACAAGTCTTCTAAAATAAACATTTTTCAGAATATTAGAAGTATGTCGGAACAGCCCATCCGACCAACTGACTAAATTGTGTTGTTGAAACTGATTCATGATTATGTCCGTTTGACAGGTGGAAACAATTTGCTACAACAAAAGCAACATTTTGTGCGGAATTAAAGCACGAGCACCAGGAGTAAGCCGCTTACATCTTTTTAAGGGTGAGTAAATCAATGTGAAACAATCACCCCACGCATCGCAACAATCAGAAACAAGTCGTTCAGCATCCTCTATCCTGATTGGCTCAAAGAAGTAGCATCAGTTAACCGCCGCCTGTCACAGCAGCTGACGTCAAGTCTAGTTTGGTTCAAGTGACCGCGAGTGAGGTTTTTCTGTGTGTAAAGTTGTCAATTTAATGAGCAAAATGGTTAATGTTTACCTTTGTTTTCCCCTCTAGTGTGTATGTTATTATTATGTATTATTATAATGTTATACAAAAAGAAAATAGCTTTAATAAGCACTAGCTTGTGTGCTAATCCTTTGTAACATCAGGGGTACTTTAAATACTCGGAAAAAAAAGTGTAAAAAGCAAAGTTAACATAATCTTTTAAATTATTGGGAATAGAACATTCATAAAGTATTTTTTTATATCTATTAAGGATAGTTCAATTAACATATTAGGAGATCAAATATGTACAAGACATACAACAGGAAAAAAAAATTGGCATGGAAACAGTCCTGATTTCCTATTTCAATTTATGGCATGTAGTCGTTGGTGATATTCAGTAGTAGTCCTTAAAAAAAAACATAGAAAATATTCTGCATTAAACCAATGATTCCTGACACACCTTCTATCCTCAAATGTCCTCTGATACCTTCGTGCCTCTAATGAGTGTTGTATGCGAGTCACACCTAAATAGTTGCAGGAATGAAAAGAATCAGGAATACGGTAAAGGGTGTTTTTTGTTTATATGCAGTATTTCTATTCTCAACATCAGACTTGATGTGTAACAGCCCTCATCGTGCTCCCTCTTTCCTCTGTTCTACGGTGTTTAACCATCAGTGTTTATTTGAATGTAGCATTTTTTCATCAGTGTGACGATGCTTTCAATACACAAACTGTCCTTGGAAAAAGAGGAGGGAAAATGCCAAAACTGAACTTGTGATTTCACATCATTATTGTGTGTTTTTTAGTGGTTAACTGCAGCTATAGATAAATATAAATGTTGTTCTGATGTTTGTTTAGCGTAGAAATGCTGCAACAATTTCATGCGTGACCAGGTTGCAGCGCCGACTACACTGGCATGTCAGGTAGTGAAAGGCAGTGATGCTACTTCTTTGTGCAGATCCGGAGTCAAACGAGGACACAGCCCCGCGTCTCTTTGTTTGGAGCCTTTAAGAGCGTTTCCCCCTCCCTCGCTGAGACAGTGGTGTTTGGCTGCGACTGACTGGGTTGCGATCCATTCTCTCTTGACTCTGCTAGTCGAGGCTGAAGGGAAGCACGCTGGGTGAGTCTGGCTTCGGCGTAAAGCACTGCAAGTTTGGCTGAGGCAGCCTTGCCTGAACTCAGATGACCCACATTCTGGGAGGCGACCAATCAAATCGGCACACTCGTTATTATCAGCTTCTTTTTTTTTTTTTTATGGGAGGCGAGCGGTGCAAGTCGCGGGAAAAGATTCAAACAGAAAAGTGTGGTGCAAATGCTTATTAGGCGGAGGCAACAAGGGCAGGGTGGTGCGGGCGGTGAAAAAGAAAAAAACTGCAGCAGATACACATGAGAGGAAACATGCTGAGAGAAGAGAAAAGACCTGAATCCAAAAGAGTTTCCATTCTTAGAAAGCAAAGGCACCACAGACATGCACGCCAAGATGGAAAACAGACCACACCTCAAAGTACACATTGTACTCTGTCCAGTTTTTTGTCCATTAGCACTCATTCCATTACTTTCAAAGGCTCCTATTAATCTTTCTACCAGTGGAAAACCTGCTGGACTTTAACACGACGTATTATTTCATGTTAGAAACTTCATCTTCGCGAGGCATCTCTAGTGTATACCCGGCTTTTAATGTGACAAAGAAAAAAAGGTTGACCTGAAAAATTATAAATGATTTAAGAAACCAGTCATTATCATAAATCCTGACATCCTGATGGAAATAATTAGTCTGAAAGTGAAATATTGGGGCTTTTGGGATCGACTGTGAGCGTAGCATACATTGTTCCATTTCAAAAAATCTGACCTAAATTCCATACAATCTCCCCAACCCTTTTTGTGCCACACAGAAATTCAACTTTAGTGAATGACAGTGCCTTGCAGCATTAAGGCTACTAATGCTCAAAACTGGCCCGTACATCGCCACAAACTGACAGTTTTTTATGTTGGGATTTTAAAATAATAACCCATTTATTGAAAGTATTATGGTTAAATGATAACATCTCCAATTGGTTATTAGCAGCAATACAGTGTTTGTTTATACTGTAATCACTGGCTAGGCAATGCAATCTAGCTCGATTATATAAACCCTTGTTTACCTCCAGTTCTCGTTCAAAAAGCAATATTCTTACTCACATGAATACTTACATACTTCTACAAAAGAAGTGTTTCATAATACTGAACAGTGTTTTAACTTTACACTATAAGCATGAATCGTACACTGCACTGTGTACACCTGGCTTTCAGAATGACAAAGATTTTGGTCGTAAATAAAGTGGAGTTAAGAAGATAGCGGGGGGGCTGACCCATGGATTTCTCATGATTCACTAAGCTAAACTTAACAACTGTTGCAGACACGCCTTTTTAAGAACAATGCTTGCATGTAACCTGGTTAGTTACACAAGTCTAATGAACATTAGCAACACATTGAATGGCACAAATTGTTAGACCAGACAATGACACCAAAAAAAGAAAAAAAACTCAAGTTGTGTAGAAAGGTAAAGTGTGCTATATGTGTCATCTTTCATTTGCTTACTCAGATTGTGTGTATTAATCATTTGCATTTTTCTCTTTCAGCTACAGAGCTATCTGGGACACACACATTTGTAATACAGATGTTTTGACCCAACAAAGAACTGCTTGAGGTGCAAAATGAAATATGGAGGAGTCGGGGAAAATGTAGACAAAAGGATCATCTTAAAAACAGTCGGTTAACTGTTAAAATAAGCTGTGGTGCTGTATCAAAATGTCTTAATCTCTATTTTATAAAGTAGATTTGGGACACAAACATTCATAATAACTGTATTTTTTTTTTCATCTTAATGAATAAAACGATTGTTCTTTTCCATTTTCTTCTTATTTGACGCAGCAAAAAAAAGGAAGCTAAGAACGCTCTCCTCGGTGTGTTGTCACTTCTATAAGTATTCCATGTATATTACAGCGGTGCAGTGGGAGGGGGAGGCAGGAAAGGGGGAGGAGGGGGGAGGCTCCTCAGTCGAGGCTCATCTAGCTGAGTCTGTTGCTGGCCAGATCAGCTGGCAGTCTGTCTAGCGGGGGTGTGGCACATCACAACAAAGGGGCTCTGGGCAGACAAGCTCTTATCAACCCACCCCCCAAAATGTGAGTCCACCTCACACCCCACTAACGGAATTCAGTACCCGGGGTCTATCGGTACGCCCCCCCCCCCCCCCCCCACTTCCCCCCACACACACACACACACACTAGGAGGGTCGCGGGTTCCGCTGTCTCAGCAGGGCTTGTTCAGAAACTTTTCCCTCCCCCCCTTTTTCCTTCCTTGTTGTTTACAAGAAAATGGGTCAGAAGTTTATTTCATAATTTTGTTGCGCGTGCACGCCCGGAACACGGTGTCCATCGCAGGGGAGGGTCGTGCGACAAAGATCTGGAGGGTGGGAGTGGCACCGACTCCCACCCTCCAGCGACAACTTCAACTGTTTGTTTTTTTTAATAAAAAAAAAGCAACTTTGATCGTGTTTTGAGTGTAAATAAAATGGGACCACATTGATGGTGGGTCAGAATCAACTCGTGAACTTAAATGACCCGCAAAAAAAAAAAAAAACACTTGACTCAGCAACTGCCACTGACCTGTGTGCGTCCTTAGGTGGGCTTTGAGGTGGGAGGATTTGCCATAAACTTTTTCGCAACCTGAATAGTGGCATTTGTGCTTTTTCTGCGGGGACTCCGGCTCAGTCCGACCCCTCGATCTCCTGCCTCTTTGTTTGAGGGAAGGATCGCAGATGGTGGAAGGTGTGGCAGGGTTTCCATCATCTTCATCCTCATCATCTTCTCCTCTTCTCGCCGGGTTCTCATCCCTCACTTTCGGCTGCTCCGCGACCTGGTTGTTGTTGGGGTGGTGGGGGGTCGTCTGCTGGTTAAAATCCGCCAGGATCCGGGCCACCACGTAGAGCGAGGAGTTGTCCTTCACCGGGGCTTCCTTGGCGGCGTCCTCTCCGGTCCTGGAGGAGGGGGTCGCCGGCTCCGGTTTCATCATCTCCCGGGTTCCTCTGGGAGCGTGGACGACCGCCCGGCTGGACATGGAAACAAGGCACTCTGCTGCGAAGTGATCCATCCTGTGCGCGCCCGCTCCTCACTGACATCCAACAATGAAGCAGGGGGGAAAAAAAGTACTTGTTCCTTGTGTGTGTGCAGCTGGAGAAGTGATTTTTTTTTCTTTTTAGTGATCACACCCGGCTTTCCAGAACCATCAACATGCCGGGAGAGTGAACGCCTCCGACACCAGAGCGAGTCTTGTGGGTGTGCGCGCGCCTCAGAGCGACCAGTCTGCTGCTGACAGGAACACTTCAAACTTGGACGTGTTGACTCCCATCGCGAGCTCCTCGCAGGGCTCTCTCCGTTGCACAGTGAGCGGCGGGTCTCTTTTTCGGAGCTGGTTCTCTCGGATCCACGCTGGAGGCGGGACCCGCACCGGCAGGAGAAGCGCCGCCGCCGCCTCCGCCGCGCGTCACGGCGAGCGGCGCGACGTGATTGGTCGAGAGGGTGGAGCGTGCGCTGCAGCACACGAGTTGATCCAAAGTTCCACAACAAAGTCTCGAACACTCAGCATCCAAGACGATGTTTTCAGGACTGGAGAGGAGGAGCCAGACTTAAGACCATCTTTCAGAAATATCAAACTGAAGATTTGATGTACATCAGAAAAACATTGGTCACATTTCTATGAGCTCCACTGCTCTAGTGGCCACTGTTGTCCTCACATGACCCTCAGACAACTCAAGCTGGGACTCCTTTAGAGAGACCAGAAACCAATATTCTTATATGGTTCCAATGTTTTTCTTTAGTACATACATAGTTGTGTCATTTCAAGTTCAAACATTTCAAGAGAATATGAGTCGTATTCAGGTTCTCCTGGTCCACGCCCCGAAGTGAGTGTAAGAAAAACAAACCTGTTCCCCTTCAATCATCAAATCATTTATGTACCATGTTCATAAAGAGGGCAACTCATGTGAAAACCCAACTCTCCTGACTCGCTTACATGTTTCAAATAATAAAATCTTCCTCTCCAAGATGCAGTAAGTCCCTCATCATCACCATATTTTCAATTTATTACTTTATAAAGTTAGTCTGAAATCCCAACGAACGAGAGGTTACGAGAGCATAATAATAGACTCTATTATGATGTAATAATGGCTTCACTCCTCCTCCAGCCAGCTGTCATCACATACCGACTTGTTTATACAACAAGTCCCTTGGAGGTAGAGACTTCCTGAAATTAATGACACTCAATGACTTGATTTTTGACCAATCACAGAAGAGTGGGTGTGGTTAGGGTAAACAAGATTTAATCTAAAAAAACTGTTTTCAGTGGGCGGGGCTTAAGCGCAACACAAGAAACGCTCAAATCACACGTTAGTTTCCCGTAAACATAAGACCAAATAAGAAGTAATTTTATTTGTATGACCAGGATCAGATCCAAGTATCTCAGTGTCTTGTTCATGAGTGAGGGAAGATTGGCGCTTCAGATTGACAGGGGGATCGGTACCGCGTTAGCATTTATGCGGACGTTACACCAATTGGTTGTGGTAAAAGGAGAGCTAAGCCAAAAGGCAAAGGTCTCAGTATATGGGCGCAGCAGTATGGCTGCCACGGCGTTTGGTTTGGTTCTCTAATGCTTAGGGTGAGAGGTCGAGTGAAGGCTGGAGAGCTGGAATTATGACAACAACTGTTGATTGATTTTATTGGAGAACAATAAAGTGGGACATATGTTCACAACAAACAGACACAAACGGTGTCAGATATAGGATGATAGCTAAAGTACCCACAAAGCTAAAACAAGTTTTCTGGAGACGTATGGCCTCTCATCTACTTACTATGATGAGATACCATACGAGCAATGAATTGATCGAATAGTGTGGCTTGTTTAATCGTCCAGAACCCCCCCAAAAAAGGCAATTTTTGCCCATGATTTGAGACAAAATGGTGTCAGAAATATATTGAATACGTAAAAGGACCATCAGGAATAACTAATTCCAAAACAGTTTGTACTTAAATGTTTGAATCAGCGATGTATTCGAATAAAGTCCAGGCTGTTATTGTGTTCAGATCTTCCTTCGCAGCAACCGTGTTACTTCGCCAGTTGGTCAGCAGCCAGTGAGCATCTACAATTCCGCGTCAGGCCTGAGACAAGTGGGACCATTGTAGAGGGAAAATGTGTCAAAATGCCGTGTGATGCAAATGCTTTGTCATCGAATATTTATTCTAAGTCGTGCCGATAACATTGTTTCACCGCCTGGAAAACGGACATAAGCTGCTCTCGCTATTGATTATCAGGAGATCATGTGACCTTGTACATCATGTTACTCTGGGGCCTATCAACGTCACGTTTTATCTATCCTGCCCAGACGAAAAAAAAAGCAGCATGAAAGCACATCCCCAGCCTCGCAAGCCCGGGTTAGACCTGCTCTCCTGGTGCAGCTGAAGCTCTCCTGCGAGAATGAATGCACACTTTCAGCACCGCGCTGAAAAGCCGACACGAGAAAGTTCCCAGTGTTCGGCGCAGGCAAGGCGGCGTTCCATTCATCGGGCCATCTGGCTGTATTATTTTACATATTCTTTCACCACAAAACAGTCTTCTTGTGTTTCTTGCGTCGCTTTGGCAATCTTTTCTGACAAGAGGCGCAGCGTCGGGGTGCAGTTCCTCTTTCACATGTTATTTTTGTTTTTTTTAAAGACGTGTTCATCCACTCCCACTCGGTGTCAATCATAAAAGCAGAAAAGAGAATTTGCATGTTGTATTTTACAGCCGAAAGAAGAAATGTTTTTTTCTGGTAAATGTCTCACTGCGGTCCTGTGAAGATTTTGTGTGTTCAGTCATCCCACCCTCAGGTGCGGCGTGTCCTGGCAGCGACGTCGAGCGCTGACATTCAGTTCCAAGGCAGGAACTTCAATCTGATTGGCCTCCTCGTTTTCGTGGGAGATATTCCGTGAAAGTACAGTCTGACCACTGCAATCTTACAGATGGCCATTTCCAAGGCCAGACATCCAAGGCAAAGATAACAAAAAAAAAGTACCACACACAGATTCAGATGGCTGGATGAGTCCCTGAAGCATGTGGAGGGGGGGGGGGTCACTGTGTGTCAGTGAACTTTGACCTGCGGCCATGAATTCAAACCTCTTTGAGGGTTTTTTTGGAGCCTCACATGAATTTATCTCAAACTTGACTCACACACTACTCAATGTTTTAAATAGTTCTCAGAACTTTAATTTGCAGTTAGAGCAATGAAGGGTTTCTATCTTCGGTGTGTTTTGAAGTTTGTGGCCAAATGATGTTACCTTGAAAACGGACCTTTAATCTCACCACCGTGCCACATAAATTAACTTACTGCATTAACACGAGGGATGCGCCGAAAAGTCGGCAACGTTCATTTCACAAGTGGATCTTTTTAGTCCTCTTTGAGCATCTAACCCTAAAGAGATCAGCTCCTCTGAAGCAAACCACAACAACAAAAACAACAACAACGTGATGCAGCGTTAATTGTAGCGCTGAACTGTCTTCTTAGCAAAGAGGTGGAAACAAACCATGGAGAATGATAAATAAAGACTCTTAGTCTGTCAACATGTTTCCCTGAGATCTATTCGGATCCTCTTGTTTTGATAAACTATTATTTTGTCGGCCTAAAGAGAAAATGTTGGACTACTTTTCAGCAGTTCTGTTAGTTATAAGTAAGATAAACTTTGATGACGAAATATCAAGTTTTGACCTTTATTTCACTTTCTATTCTATTGTTTAGTTAGTAATAATAATGATAGGAATAATAATACATACAATGATCAGCAAAGTGTCAAAACTTTTTGGGGGATTTGATCCTATGTGACATGATATACTTGTACAATACAGATGTCAACATAAAATAGTTGTTTAATATCTGTCCTTTCCATTGGTCCACCATCGTTGGAGACAACTTACAGTTATTTAATGCTGCTGAGCTAAATGAATGTTGAGGTAATGTGGGCGGAGCCTGCATAGACCACGTGAAAACAAGAAGAAAAAAAAAGGATCTAACTCTTGGAATGTGACCAGAGGGTTATGAGAACAGAAATGTGTAGCTCTGTTTCGTTCCTAACATTGTGTTCTATTCTGGTTTCAGATTATAGTCACGTGAAAAAAAAGGCTCATTGAGCAGAAGAAACAAACCTCAAAAAAACAACTTTCAATTCACTCGATCTCTTTCTTTCTCTTCTCCCTGGTCTTGTAATGATTGACAGCCCGTAATGAGAATCATAAGTGATGACGAAACAGGCCTATTTTCCTGTAAGTGTCAAACCTTCCTGTAACAGAAATAAAACCGCTCTTATCTCCAGGTAATAAAGTAGCTAAAATTAGCTGGAAAGGAAAAGGCAGTCTGTCTGGTAACGTCAGGTGTTTTACACCTAGAGAGTCGTGACGCTGGGACAGGAAGGATCTGTAGAAGAGAAACGCTGGGTTTACTTGATTCGTCGTGATGAGGTCTCACTTTTGTGTTGCTCCGAACATCAGTTGATCTCTTTTGATTTGATATTTTGTCGCTCTAGCAGTACACAGCACTCGAAAAGGAAGCAATTCCCTCAAACCTCAGTTCAAAAACCGTGTTGTGATATTGATAACTTTGTTGACAGTATTACACACTCAACACATTACTAGCCCGAATTGCTTGAGTTAAGGCAGAATTCTCAACACAAAGACAAGACTAGAAAACCAAATAGGCATATGTGGAACTGCTCTAAACTGGTTTAAATCGTATCTATCAGACAGAAAGCATTATGTCAACCACCTCTCATCGACTCACACTGAGGTCAGCTATGGTGTCCCACAAGGTTCTGTTCTTGGTCCAATCCTATTTACAATCTAAATGCTCCTACTAGGGGACTTGATCAGAAGACACTCTATAAACTTTCACTTTTATGTTGATGACACTCAACTCTCCTTATCAATGAAGCCAGATGAAGAAATCAGTTTACACAACTACAGTCCTGTATTACAGATATCAAGTCCTAAAGACCATAAACTTCCTTTTACTGAACTCAGACAAAACTGAGGTTCTACTAGTTGGTCTGCAACATCTCAGACAATCATTAACTAATGATCTAGCTTTTAATAATGGAATTGCTCCTGCTGCTAGCACCACAGTAAAGAATCTTGGTGTTTGCTTTGATCAAGACTTTAACTCACACATAAAACAAATCTCACTGACTGCCTACTTCCACCTTAGTAACATCTCAAAAATCAGGCATTTCCTTGCTTTGGACGCTGCTGAGAAGCTCATCCATACTTTTGTTACCTCCAGGCTGGAATACTATAACTTTCTTCTGTCAGGATTCTTTAGGATATTTCAGCTCATTTAGAACAATGCTGCTTAAGATCTGACTAGACTGAGGGACATGGTTTCATTTTCCCTTTGCTGTCCTCTTTACATTGACTTTCAGTGGATATGAGATACAATGTAAGCACCAACATAAATCAGAAACATTTCAGTCTACTAAGTTTTTACGATCCTTAAACTCAGATATATTAGTTATACCTCAAATCTCCAAATATATATATGCAGCCAGGGCCTTCAGTTATCAGTCCGGAGAGCAGAAACCCTCCCTATCTGTAAGAGTAATCTTACAACTAGGCTTAAAGTTAGGACTGACTCTGCCTGGACTTATTCTTAGTCATTCAGCTATAGGTCTAGTTTTCTAGCATTGAGTCTGGTTCTGCTTCAGGTTTCTTGCTTGTTAAAAGCAGATTTCCCTGGCAACTCTATCTGAACACTCATTCATTGAGGTTGAGCTGTCCTTTTCTTCTCTTATTAAGTGTAATTTATACTTTAAAGTGTCTTGAGTTTCTTTTTTTAATTGAATCGACTTGACTTTCTTTTCTTCTCCATGATCCGCAACAACGCGCTAACAATAGAGCCTCGTGACTCAGAATGACTAACCCGGCGCTAGTTTCACCTGCACAGAAAAAGACTGATGACTCAGACAGGAGACTCTGTGACGGCAATAAGGAATCAACATGTCCGTGTGAGTCAACCGTAAACTCAACCCCTCGGCACCTCTGCACATGCTCCTGACCCAGAAGTGGAATATTCTTCTGCGTCATTATCGGAGCGAAAGAGCCGCAGATCAGGTTTAGAGTTCGCGAACACAGTTATCTCCTGAGGTCAATGAGTCGACTGAAGGCGAGTAAACAAGCCTTGCTGAGGTGTTGTTGTCGGTCGTGCGACCCGCCTCCCGTCAGGTGAGACACACGATACCCTCGCACTTCGCTGCCTTCTCACGAACACGCTCATCATTCTTATGCCAACTTAGAACCGCCTCATTAATCATCTCGATTCTGTGCCACAGTTGAGGTGCTACCTCACATCTTTTGAGTATTTTCGTCCTCATGAAATATATATGTGGTTCGTGACTTTTTACACAATTTGTGGAGTTCACAGCTGACCTGTAAAATGTTTGGATCAGGGGCCATCAGGAGCCCTTCGCCTGTAACTACAGTCACTTTAGAAATCTATGAAATAATACATTAAAAATGTTTTGATATCTGGGAGTCCCAAAACCTTCAGTAAAATAATCCTAAATGAAATGTGATGTCATATTTTTTGGTGGAAAGGTTCGTTTTTAAATGTATTAATAGTTGTATAGTACATGTTTTAATTTTTATAATTTTATCATTATAATTTAAGTTTAAAAAAGGCATGATATCTTGAACTATTTTATTCCTTCTTTGTGTTTATTACAATTGTTTGTTGATAAATATTAAATAATATTAAATGGTAAGAAATTGTCATATCATTTTGAATTTTCTGGATATTAAATAATATTATAACGATAATAAATTATGATAATAGGTTTATTTTCACAGAAGGAACAACTCCCAATTCCATTTAACATTTTAATACATTTTAATATAAAAATACAATCTAGATTAATATTTGATTACAACACGTACTGTATGTTTTAGGTTTTTATTATTGTTTTTGATTAGCTGTCAAAAACAATATCTGACAAATTTGTCAACATGAATCTTTATTAAAATACATTTTTTATTAAAAAAAAAATGGTATTCTTTAAAAATTGTAAATGTTGAAAGAAACCTATTAATACAGGATTTACTTTAATATCAGAGAGAGAGAAAATGTATACTACTTTTATACATTAGTATTACTTGAGTATTACTTGAGACAACAAACCTCTGGAAATGGAAAGTTAAAGGCTGTAAACATCAACTCTTATGAAAACAACTTTCCCCTGTTTCCTGTTATGAACTGGGACATATTGTTCTCAAAATATGTTAAATGAATTTAAGTGAATATCTTTTGTCGATGGGAAATTGGATTATTAGGCAAAAATATTTTCTAAAAAATAGACACAGGGTTAAAGAAAAAACATTTTAAATTTGATATGAGGAGCTCAGTAATCTCAAATAAACTTGTAACACTAGAGCTTGATGTTTGGTATAACAGGTATATCAAAAATAAGTAGTGCATAAGTGGTGAATAAACTAGAGGTATAAAAAGTTTAAATTAATATATAAGCTTTCTTCTTATCTATATCGAAAGGGTTCCTAATTCCCCTAACTTGATGTCCATCAAAGTAGGCCCTGAAGTGACAGTCCTTCACCAAACATACGTTAGAACAACGCAGCACGTCATCCTAGGACCCGACATGCCGAGGCTGGAGGAAACAGGAAGCGCTGTAATGTCAGATGACAGACCCGGAGCGCTCATAAGTGCCTCTTGTCGTTGGCGGGTGGTGTCCGAGAGAGGGGGGGTCGACTCATCAGTTGACAGAAGGGTGGGAGGATTTATCTGCGATGGAGTTGAGTTCGGTCGTCATCCTCCCTCTGCCTGCGCCTCCAGGCCTTCCACGTTTCAGCCACACAACAGAGGCAGCCTTTTACCGCTATGTTAATCCTGCCTACCTCCCCCGCCTCGCCGCCGCCTCCCCGGCACAACCACCACAATGCGGCCCAGTGCTTAGCGAGGGAACATGTTGAATCGTAAGAAGCGTCATTTGGCTGAGGGAACATCTTGCTCCTTCTGACGTGAGACACAGTCTATGATCTTATTATAAAAATTCAAGTCAGTGACTCGACCCCCCCTTTACACCCCCTTCAGGGCCGACTATGTATGACTATGTAGTGCCGTCATTGTTCCGTCTCATCACAGCATGCTGGCTTTGTCCGCAGTACACAATGCAGTTTACATAGAAAACTCAGGCGGACGCTGGGTGTTTTTCGCTGGTCAGTAGTAGTGACCCCATTCATGCCGCATTGATCTGGGACTTGCCTTACAGGCCCTGACGTGGGGACACGACTCTGGCATACTCTATTCAGAGATCGGCCCCCGGGGCCAGTGCCGCATTGACTGCAGGAGAGCTTTTCAAGACTCATTGTATGTCGTCGTATGTTGACGGAAAGAAGCGGTTGACCTCCTATACCTGACGTCAAACATCGACGTCTGAGCCACAGACATAAGAACTGACTGTTGTAATTGAAGTTTTAACAGTAACTTAATAATAATAATACATCATATTTATTTAGTGTTTTTAGGACACACAGAGATGCTTTACAAGGACCAAGTACAGAAAATACTTTCATGAGCATTTTTGATGGATGTGTGGGCGGATGATGTATATTTGTAAATGAATGGATGAGTAACAATGGTTGGATTAGTGGTTAGTCGGTGGAAAAGCACATCATTGATAGATGGATGGTGAATGGATTATTGGATGGATGATTGCATGATGATGAATAAATAGTTAATTGTTAATGAATGAATGAATGTTGCATTTAAAAGTTGACGGATGGATTGAATTGAATATGAATAAAATAAAAAAATCCAACAACAGTTGGTGGGTGAAAGATGGAAAGACAACAGTTGGTGGATGGGTGTACAATGAAGGAATGAAAGTTGGTGGGTGGATGGATGGATGGAAGGGTGGGAAAATTAAAGGATGATTGATAGTTCGTAGGTAGGTGGACGGGTGGATGGAAGAACCTTTTAATGGATGTGTAGATGAAGAGTGGATGACTGGGTGGAGCGAGGGATGAACGAATGAATGAAAGAACTGTTCAATGGACGGAGTGATGATCTAAATGTTAAAATGGTTAATGGTGAGCGAATGAATTGTGCTAAAGGGATGAATAAATGGTCTCCTAATGTATGGCTTTATGAAAGGATGGATGGATGATTAAGGGTTAAAGAAGAGGGGTAAATGAAAGGATGATTAACGTTACAGTAGGTGGATGCATGAAAAGTCAATATAAGATGGATGAAGGCAGAGAGAGATGAATTGTGCAGGTTTGAAATATCACGATAAGTGGATGAACAGATAGTGGAGTAGATGCATCAAATGACTTAGTGGATTACAAATAGAATGAATGCATGAATTATTAAAGGATTAATGGATTGTTCAATAGTTTTTCTTGTTGATGAACACAACAATGGAGGGAATGCCTCCTAAAAATGGTAAACAAATGAACGTACGACTCGATGAATAGAAGTATAATCATCTAAATATGTGAAGTTAGAAGGTAAGACAGGGAGCAGCAGGTCCAGTCCTCTGTCACTCACTGCAGAGGTCAGCTCCGAAAACTCTTACATCAGCCACTTGTTTACACTGGGACCATCTCCTGGAGTCACTGGGTTCACTGGTGGGCGAGGCTCGACCCCAGCGTGGAAGCATGAACCGGGGGTGACCGTGGGAGGGGGGTGGGCTTGTCTGGCTGAGGGGGAGGGGGAGAAAAAAAGGAGAAACTTCCCTTCCCCGTGTCGCAGTCACCAACGTAAAGGAGACGCACATTTTCTCTTGTCCTGGAATGACCCCGGTGCTGAGGCGAGAACATCCCGTTCCCGGGATATTAATAGCTTCTCCTTGCGTCACGTCAGCGTGGCGCAGCGCTGCCTTCCACAGACACGCAACCCACAACTGTGCCACTTCTGCTCCAAAACAAACACAGTTATAAAACAGGTAGTCATCGTCTGCAGCAGCTGTCTCGCTGCCAGGGTTGTTACGCACACACCCCCCCTACCCGAGTGGAGTCTTTTCTCATTCGCGTCCAAACCTTCAGGAGCCGGGTCCACCGGCATCCACGGTCCAACCATATGTCAGCTGTCCCCCCCCCCCCCCCCTCCTGGTCATAAAAAGCTAGAGTTCTGGACCGACATAGCTCCAGATGGAGGGAAGGGAGGGGAGAGAGAGCGAGTGTTGCCATGTGGACCCGGGAGTCTCCAGTCTGCAGGATCTGTGGACGAGTCCAGAGTCTGACATGGCAGCCAGTATGTAGGTCAGAGAGCGGCTTGTACACTTGTTTACCGTCCAATAAGTTTAGGAAGTGCAGGCGAAATAGCTGGTTTCCTGTTTCCCCACTGACGCGTTTCAGGGCATCTGCTGGTCGGAGCATTTCTGCCAACCCTTTCATGCATGTTTGGTGATGGTTGATTTTTACTTGAAATGTCAAAAATGCACCTTTAACTAAGGTCAGTGTAAAATATTAACATTAATTTCATTTATTTTTCCCCCTTTTTCTTTATGATGTCACTGGATCTGGATTTTCTTAACTAAGATATTGGAAATGAGGCGGAAAAACCTCCACAGGTCGTTGGTCTCTGATGGACACAGACATAACTGTGATCCTGTGATGGACAAACTTGACGAGATGCTGCGAGGAATAGGATTCATGAACCATCAGCAGAGAACCGGAGACAATAGTCAAGCATTGTTTGACTTGTCCAAGCACTGCCACTTTGGTGCTCGTCAAGAAAAAATGTATAAATGTCAATGGAGAGAGAATTTATCTGCTTTTAACAAAGAAAACTTTGGGTCAATGTGCAGCAGTTCGTCACTGCTGGTTGTGGAAGTGTAACAACTTCAGTGTATCTCCTGTTGACACACTTATATAGTCATACCCTGTTTTGATGTATGCTATTTCCTGTTAAATGACTGATCAGTGTGAGACATATCACACCCAGGAAAAGAAAAACATGTCTACCGGTTCAAAAATAATGACATTTTTTTTATGTGTTGGAAGTTCCTGAAGTAGGAAAACGGCAAGAAAGTCATGTAACTTCATTTTCATTTAAAGGCAGAGTTGAATGTTACATGTAGCTTAGCATCAACGGTTGTCATCCCACCAACATTAATATAAAAATGATTTCAGCTGCATCTTAAAGACCCGGACCCTTGCAACCACTGGGACGGACTTTGTTTTCTACCTGTCATATCATGAGAAAATACCTTGCACACTATCTGAAGGTTTATAGTAAATGTGTCGGTAGAGATGTGTGTTGCTATCTCGCCTGCAGTTTATACAAAACTCTGCAGCAAGAATTCTGACCTGCTCTACTAGGAGAACTTACATTTCCCCGATCCTTAAAACTCTTCACTGGCTGCCAGTTTCTTTCAGGATCAATTTTTAAAATTCTGGTTCTTACTTTCAGATCTATTCACGGTCAGACCTTCCATCAGTGATCTGATCCAGACTTACACCCCAGCTCGGGCTATATATTTTAACTGTGTATTGTTTATGATTGTTAAAGCACTTTGTAACCCTGGTCTAGAATGACTAGAAATAACCATTACTTAATTAATAACTTACTTGTTGTGTTTTGATACCACACTATAATTTGCATAAAGACGAAAACACAATCTTGTTTTTAAAAAACATTCATCTTGCACTTTTCCGACACCAAATTAACGGAAACATTTGCGGCGTAAACTCCAACTCTAACTGTACATTTTCCATTTTAAAACTATATATATCTGTGTGCAAATTAAAGCCAAGGCTGTCATCATAAGCAGATGAACGGCATGTTTAATGAGAGTTGTGGCTCCTGACCACAGTATCCACTCAATGCACCATAATAGCACTCCCAAAGCAGCAAAAACAAAATGTGACAAATTAATGGTTTCTTAAGCCCTATTCGCACAGAATAATATAGATCTATCTGTATGAAATAGATTGTCCTAAATCAGGTTGGCTTGAACGATCCATTCCCTCTTTGGATTAGCCAGGATTTTCATTTAGGTTGTTATTACTTGTTTAACTTCAAAGACAACTTACATTATTTGGTATACTATTACCCTCTTTTTTACCTCTTCTTTTTCAGAAGTATTTACTGTCCGAGAGTATTAACTGTTCCGACCCCTTGAGAAGTTCATCAAGAAATGGTCTGGGTCTGTTAGTTTGTCTCCTGTTGGAGTCAGTAAAACCCTTAAATGACCTTATTAAACTCCATTGAGGCTCTTTTTTTTGCTTACCTCACTTCCTTTCACTTGGAACACACGTGTCACCCGAGTACATTTCAGTGTCTAACTCTAGATTAGAGTCTTTATCGCTCTTGTCTGAGAAACTTGAATGTTTTTGTCCGAAGTGATCCCCCCGTATTGATAAATCACTAAGTCTCATCCCGAGGTTCAAAGGTCAACAAAACAAGTCTTAAGTGGTGTGTTGTGCAACAGCAACGTGGTCCTAAGGGGTCGGAGTCTCCTGGGTCTGCAGGGACGGACGGACGGACGGGGGGGTCAAAGAGTTCACATCCAGCTTGAGAGGGGTCATATCCAAGAGTTAAGAGAGACGATTAATGCTAAATGATAATGTCCTGTTGCAGCAGATTACCAGACAGGTGTTCCTGCAGCATTCTTGTAAGTTTAAAAATACTTACTTATTGCAGTTTATTAATAAGCAACAGGTAAAAGTTTTATGACTTAAATGTCTTTTGTCCATTTTGCTTTTTTAGTCCCTCTCGAAACAAGTTGAAGGGAAAATAAGTCCCAACTCATTATCATTTATATTTAATTGAAATTAAGTTATATACAATAAACAAACCAATGATTTGTTCTCATTGCAGCATTTGATATTTATTTTAATTTATTCTAATAATTTTTGTTAATTGAGTATTTTTCCTCCTTATTTCTTTATATCCTGTTGACGGGAAATGCTAGGAAATATTAAGCGATGAGCGTCACCACATGGTAGTTCAACCATGTGCACGTCTTCTCGCCATCGTCTCCAGCTTCACTTGTTTCCGTTTGTCGCGTCGTTCCAGGGACAGATGTTGAACACATTCCATGGTCAACATGTGAAAAAAAAAAGTCTGAGACCCCGACGTGGCCCCGAATAATAGGATTCAAAGGCAGCGGCAGCTGATTTGCCGAGGAGGGAGTGACAAGAGTCTTATCAGTTTAGCACGTTTGGACCACCGTCTTAGTCTCCCACCACCATCTGTGTGTCCCTCAGCAGCTTTAATCACGGTCACAGACAAGATCCATAGTTAATGGCGAAGCTGCTATGATCAGCAGGATTAGACAGGTGCTGCCCCCCCGACCCCCCTATGTTCCAAACACCCCGATAATACGGTTTAGATTTGATCAACACATCAGGTTGATCCAAAATATCTCTTCACCACTTTGTGGTTTAAGTCGTCTGGTATGTCCTTTGAAGCATTTACTTTGAGGTGTGTAGAGTTAAAATACAATGTGTTTTATAATCAGTTCCTGGAAGATGTGTTTATCAACATGCTTTGCAGGTTTAGTCATAATTAATTCTGACATAGCTCTTTCGACGCCACATGAATGGATTTGGCCCAGGTCCATGAGTTTGACCCACGTGTGACACACACGAGCATGAATCATGTCAGATCTCACTACACCTACACATTTTCTCTATCACCCTTTTTTGATACTCTAGGGGCAAAGTGCGGCTCGGAGGCCTCGTGTGAACCTGCGCCTGTTTTTACTCTGCCCACGTTAGGTCAGAGTGAAACGATGAATTCATTCATTTCCCATTTCATTTTGCTTTTTTTAAATCATAATTTGTTCTAGTAAAAGAAAATGTTGAATAAAATTGTTCATTTTGTTTTAATTCTCTAATATCACAGTCGTCTCCACCAGAGGTGTCAACGTTTAAAGTTTTTCTACTTGTAATCGGGGCTTCTAACCGTCGTGTAACCGGTTACTTGTAGTAAATGTATGATCTATTTCTATTGCAGCTGCACTAAATAACCTCTAGAGAGTTCAGTCTCCAATTAAACTATGAATCAAAGCCGTTCTAGTTATGAGACAAAAACGTATTCTTGTAAATAAGTAATAGATAAAGGCAATATAAAAGATAAACTACAGAACTTTATTTAACTGCCTATTGATCACCGTGATAGTGAACCTCAAGTGAGCTTGAAATGCATTTAAAAAAAAAAAGTTTATGTTTTTATCTGACGCTTTAGGGCCTAAAAACTATATTTACTTTGTAATTTACAACGTTTAAACCCTTTGTAAGTACAATACATGAATTAAACTCTTGTATCTTTCTTTCCTCTGTAGGCCTGTATATATATTTGTGAGACATGAACGGTTATTGATTTTTCTAAACTGTTGTGTGAAGACATTGGTCTCCACCGAGTCTGCCCTGCCTGCACTCTCTTCTTCACCTCCGTCCATCTCTCTCCATCTGTAAAGGCGTTTGCGTACGTGGGGAGTTTATGGCTCACACCAGACCAGTGTTGTGGTTATTTTTTTTTAAGTCCTCTTGGATTATCACAGCGAGCCACAGATGATGGACCGTGAATATCGAGTGCTTTGGCTCAGTGATCTCGCTCACAGCTGCTCTGTGGTCAAACCGGCGCAGCAGCAGCGACTATTGATCGAAACTGGAACACACACGGTTTTGACATTTAACAACAACTTTTATAACATAAAGCATCATAAAACGGTGTTGAATAACGACACGGTGACACAGAAGTCGACCGACGCCTGCAGAACGCTTTTGGAAATAAGTTTCTTAGTTTCTGTCTTCAACTCATCATAAAATTTCCCCTGGAAGTCCTGCGATCCAAACAAGCCGACACACCTGCCTTCGAAATGACGTATGTGTCAGCGGTTTGGACCGGGGGTGAGCTGCAGTTCCAGGGCCTCCCCGTGACATATGGATCCTCTGTTATAGCCTCTGTCGGGTCAATCCTGGAAATGCCTGACGCCAGCAGGAGCTCCCTCGCTGCAGAGCTCCCGGGACCGGTTGCTTGGCTGCGCTGCAGCAGGACATTCGTGGAATGTATTCTCCGGGGACGCTCGCTTCCAGGAACACCAGTTTCCTCCAGTGGCGTGCAACGAAGTCGGGAGTGGAACTGTGCACGTCTGCTCTGGTGCTCGCCACGAGAAGCGAGGCGGTTCGGCCACACCTAGTTTCTGGTTTCGGTCGTGCAGAGGGTTTCTTAGTTTCTTGATGTTCAACTAAAGATGCTGCTTCTTTTTTTTCTTCTGTTTCAAGCATGTGAGGAAAGTCCCAATTCCACTTTCAAAAAACCTTTTCTGAAACATTTTGTTCTGTTCTTTGGCAGCTGCAGCAGGAAGCCAGATGGTGATTGATTATATAAGCTTGTTTATATGTCTGGGACATCAGCTACAAGATATTATTTCCGTTCCATTGATGATTTCTGAAATGTGTTTATTATTAAAAAAGATCAAATTTTCTTTGAAGTAAACTTTGCTGAAGGTTTTTGACACGTCAGCTTCTTGGTTTCAGTCAAGTTCATAAAAACAACAACTTATTTCCTAGGGAAAAAGGAGTGAAATCTACACAATATATTTTACGTTAACATAATTAGGTTGGCATTGCGTAAAAGTTTGTTGAACCACGTGCTACGTTAGTTCTCCTAGCTTCAGATTTTAAAAAGCTGGAAAACCCACATGACACTTTAGGTGTGCAACACATTTTTAAATTTCTCAAGAAATAATAAGGTATTATGGATTACAGTTGTCTAGGTCTGGATATCTTAACATTGTACTGTTATCTACATCTTCTTATTAAAAAAAATATGAATATAATTTAAGTTATCATGTGGTTTTTTTCCTTGTTTTAAAGTTTCTGATATGTTATTTGATGCATACATGATTCATGTTATTATTTCAGTCTACCATGTTGTGTGATGATAGAGATGATGTGCCATAGTTAAATACTGTCCTGACCAGCTCTAGTAGAAGAACTCACATTTCTCCGATTCTTTAAAACTCTTCACTGACCGCCAGTATCTTTCAGGATCAACTTTAAAATTCTGGTTCCTACTTTCAAATCTATTCATGGTCAGACTCCTCCTTCCATCAGCGATATGATCCAGATCTTACACCAGGACCAGAGAGAAATCCTTCCAGGCTGTTGCTACAGGAACGATCTTCCTCTCTCTCTGTGTTTGATGATCTACTGACTCCTTCAAGAAATATCTTAAGACACTTTTATTCGTGCAGGCTTTGCTTTTCTGAGACTCCTGTGTTTGTCTCTGTGTTGTCTTGACCTTTAAAGTATATATTTTATTGGGTATTGTTTTGATTGTCTAAGCGCTTTGAGACCCTGGTCTAGAAAATAGCTCGACAAATATTACTTACTTACTTACTATATATTTATAATTACTTTTAATCATTGATCAAGCAAAATCACATAACATTTTAGTAAAATAAATACAAAAAAAGGACTTGACCAACGTCAGGAAAGTACACGCGATATGACTCTAGAACTTACTTCATCATCTGATATTTCCATTTTTCTTAGCACAACTTTCTGTAAGTAAGTCCCTGAGCTCTCTAACACATTCTCTGTTTTACTGTCTCACGCCTCGGAGGTGGTTATTACATGTCTGCCGCTCAGAGACACAACAAGGCCTCACGCAACAAACCACACAAGACTGTTAACGTCCGTGTTTATTCTCCTCGTCGACGTGATAATGTTGTGTTTCTAGTCCGCTCGCTCAACTGTGTCCTTCTTTCACTGCTGCTGCTGCTGCACTGTGGGACCGAACACACCTGACGCGCAACGTCTCAGGTGAGCGCGTCGCCATGGCAACCGCAGGTAACACTAACCGAGGGAAGATCAAAAACAGTCTGATTTTTATTTGTCTCAAAGGGAGGGTTCGCTTGGGTTCTGGCAGGTCCCTGCAGGTTCTGGTGTAGCCCTGGGTGGCGCCAGCAGGGACTTTTGGGTCGAAACACACCCGCTTCCTGAAGTCCAGCTGTCGGCGGGTCATTGTGGGCTCCCCGTCCCGCCTATAGGGATCGATGCTCCTCAAATGTGTCAGACAAAGACTTGGCAGGAAGACGTTTGAAAGTCTGACTAGCTTTTGACTCATATTAGAGGGTGAAGTGCTCCCTCTTGTGGTTGGAAAATTAAAACATACACTTGAATCTTGAGGCTCCTCAAACCTGGATTTTGTCTTCACTCTAGGATCACTAACTACCTTGTGAATAAAACTTTATTTTTAATATATGTTTTTTATTGATCTTTTTTAAGTAGAAAATTAAAAGAAAAAATATTTTCCTAACGGCGTTATCTTTGTACACCACTAGAGGGTGCTATTGTATTGCTTGAATCGTCAGAGTTTTCCTTCAATTTTTCCTGCAACAAAAAGTAACAATAATGCGAAATTAAACTAGCCACTACTGTTGTAAACATTTATAGTACATTGACCCGTAATTTAAATTGCCATTTGAATTTGGGGAGATCTTATAGATAATGAATGATATAACCTGATATCTGAAATTGATCATCAAAAGAGCACACATAGTGGTTTCCTTGGTGCTTGGTTCTGTTTTTCTATTGCTTATTTGGTGTTTTATCTTATTTCATTCTTTTATTCTGTACTGATAATATATTTATTGTCAATAATAACATGTTTGCTATGCTATGAATCGATAATTATCCCACGTTACAGTCAATGACTAGCTGAGATCTCATCTAGACCATATAGACGTATAACCCAAAGGAATATATTAATAAATATCACAACAATTTAATGTAGACTTGAAGAGAAATTGATCATTTAGTCATTATATTTTAATCATCTGAGACATACGGTATTGTCAAAGATGACAGGTTAAAGCTATATCTGGCATTGAGGTGAGGACATCAGTCTATTGAAAATCATATAAATCGAGATAAAAAGCACACATTGACACTCAAATCTCACTCTTGTCATTTGCGACCTCAAAATTGTGCTTCTCTCGACTTGTACTTTGAATCTCTACTGAATGCCTGAGCTTCTCACCTAAAGGCCACAATCCACCAGATGTTTTTTCAGGTCAATTCTGGTCTACACCACAATAGCATGAATTAAAGCGTGGTAATCGTTGTAACAATGTCCGACAGTCGACGCAGGATCTACATCATAGTGGTCCGCCCTCGTCCTCCAACATATTGGCTGTAACCTCTGAGAAAGCTCGACGAGTTTTCCACTCTGCTGGGTTCTGTTTATATTTACGCCACAAACACCTAAATTGTGTTCAACATATCTAGAGCAGGAAAAACACAAATAATGATAAAAAAAATGTATAATTGTGTAAACAATCACGAAAAACTATTGTCAAAAACGATGTTCTTTGACGCCCATTTTGATCCAGTCATTGCTGAAGAGGCGGTTGAACGTTCAACACTGTGGTATCATGAAAGCAGGCGGAGAAACATCCTCATCTACTGGTGAATTCCTGTACTACAACGTTGAGGTTCATTAACAAAAAACAACAGAGATGCATCCAGAGTTGGATTTCATGCCATCTACTTTAATGAATGTCCCAGAAATTAAACTCCATATGTATCTGAAAGTAGATCCCATCAATTTTTTAAATAAAAACAGTGGAGATGACATGATGGATGATGGACTTGAGTTTGAATTCAACATAGTCGTTTTCCAGTTTTAATGCCTATATTGCGATTTTAACAGTATGTCTGTAATAAGTGAGGAGCGGACTGGGTTGCCAAGCTTTTTAATACGTTTGTGACCAATTGGGGAAAAATGCTAAATTGTCCAAAATATTTGCTTTTAGCAGATTATTTTTGGATAAAAAAACAATTTGAAAATGTAAAATTTAATGTGTTTCCATAGTAAAAAAAAAAATTTGGTGTTTTCTGATGTTCGTATTTTCTGAGTTAAATTGTGAGAGTTAAAGTGGAGAAATGGTTACCATGTCTGTATAGATGCTTGTATTTTTTTCTCCAAGATCATTATGATTAAAATGGTTCATCTTAAATATGTTGGCAACATTATGGATCTTATATTACCAAAGCACTTCTTAACATCCCGTCCATCCATCCATCCATCTGTCCGTCTGTCTGTCCGTCCATCCATCCATCCATCCATCCATCCATCCATCCATCCATCCATCCATCCATCCATCCATCCATCCATCCATCCATCCATCCATCCATCCATCCATCCATCCATCCATCCATCCATCCATCCATCCATCCATCCATCCATCCATCCATCCATCCATCCATCCATCCATCCATTTCTCATGGACAAGTACTAAAGATAAACTCAACTTCAGAATGATTGCAGTAACTGGTATCAATTTGCTAAGCTAGCAAGTTTAGCATTTAGTTTAAATCATGCTTCATTTTATATTAAAGTTGAATAAAGAAAACATGATTTCAAAAAAATGTAATGGCATGGTGATGTTACGCGAAATGGACGCTAACCTCTAAGTAGAGGAAAAATGATTACATTTTCCATCCATCCATCCATGCATCCATCCATCCATCCATCCATCCATCCATCCATCCATCCATCCATCCATCCATCCATCCATCCATCCATCCATCCATCCATCCATCCATCCATCCATCCATCCATCCATCCATCCATCCATCCATCCATCCATCCATCCATCATCCATCCATCCATCCATCCATCCATCCATCCATCCATCCATCCATCCATCCATCCATCCATCCATCCATCCATCCATCCATCCATGCATCCTTGCATCCATCCATCCATGCATCCATCCATGCATCCATGCATCCATCCATGCATCCATCCATGCATCTTTTTTATTTGAGAGAACTTATGTGGCCAGAGTCAGACGTGAGTATGTGGTATGAAGGTGAAAGACGCTCTGATGCCAGTGCTGGACTTCCTCCAGGTCGGTTCGTGTCCTTCACCCCAACACACATTGAGCCTCGTCTGTAGCAACTGGTGTTGCTAACTATAGCTTCACAGCTTGTGTCGACTCTCTAAGCCTTTTTTTTTTTGCGGGTTGTGGTGTGTCAAAGTAGATTTACCTTCAATAACCATTTATTAAATCTCTCCATTAGACTCTCGCATCGCTTCACAAGTGCCGGCCGCATTAAGCCTGATTATGGGATGGCGGGCAGAGGAAGAGGGTCTATGTGTCAAGTGTGTCATCGAGTGATTTATATCCGCGGCCAGAGTCTCTGACATGTCAGTGTGAAACCAGTCGTGCGAGGCGACGGGCGCTTTGACGATGGACCACTCTGACGCCCCATCGCTGGGTTCACGTCCCGTCTCTGGTGATCCTTGACCCGTCTCTGTTGTCCAGTCGGTCAGGGGTTCTTCTGCGAAGCATCTTCAACATGGACTCCAAAGGCCCCGGAGCCGGGAAAAGGTCTTCGCTCAAACGCAGCACATCCGGTTCACAGAGGGTGAGTCGAAGATCTGGATTTGTACTTGTGACGAGAAGTTCGTCTCAGACGACTTGTGGCTTTATTTCACTTCTGAGTGTTAGATTTGTATTATTGACAACATAGAAGGATTTGAACAGTTACTGTCGGATCATCGTATCGTAAACAATTTCCCAAAGGAGACCTCCTGAGGGATCAATAAAGTTTTACCTTACCTTATTGGTTCAAAGAACAGAAGTCAATATCTGAAGTCATGATGGATTTAGATTCATCTTGGGTCAAGTTTTTAAAGGGTTTTCTGTTTGGAAGTTTTTTATTGTCGTATTCCTCTATGCACTCTTGTTTCTTCCTTTGTTTCAGAGACACAGACAGACAGAGGTTCATTGAAGACGAAAAAAGCTTTTGATATTACTTACTTATATTTACTTACTAAATTGTGTGTAGATGTTAAGGTCTATATATCTCACTGATCCTTTGGTGGTGCTCTGCCTCTCACCCCAGGTAGCTGGGCAGTATTCATATTATAAAAAGCTATCACAAGGGTAGGATAAAAAAAAAATGGAGCCAACTTGGTGTTTTTTTTTAGTATTTCTTAAGATGATTTGTATTTTAAATTAAACCTAATGAATCATGACTATGTGGAATCACTTGAAACAGGTTAATGTGTGCGATTTTGTTTTTTACACACACGTATTTCAACTAACTATATATATATATATATATATATATATATATATATATATATATATATATATATATATATATATAGTTTTATTTCTCCAGCAGATAGGGAGGTTATGTTTTTCTCAAGGACATTGGTCCAACAGGTTTTTTTGGGGGAAAATAATTCTAAAATGTTTTTCAATGAAAGTTGATAGAACTAATAGATGATTGTACTTTAATGGTCTTGAGTTCCATCTGCTTCTATTAAGTCATTGAACATTTCATCATTCTTTTGACTTGTATGTTTTCCAGAGGCTGCTGCTCTCATGTCGTGCTCTGTTAAGAACTAACATAGAACTCAGCAATACAATATAATCACTAAAATGATAATGTGGTGTCAAAGTGTTGACAAACTGCAGATAATCATACATTTGGGAATGTTACCAACTGACATGGTGTTGTAGCCTGAGTTTAACTCCTTTGAAATTGGAGGTTGTTTGTGCATTTTGACTGAAACTGTGTTTTTTTCTGAAATTGTGTAAAATGAGCTCTTTGGAAGTGGTATGCACTTTCAGAGTGAACTTCTGGTTTATATTTGCATCTTTAGTTTATACATTGTGAACTGCCTTATAGCATCTGAACAATAAGAACCGTTTTATTACCCACATCTGAAGTGAGGAAACAAAAAGTCAGAGATCATCAGGTGGTTCAAGGTGGTTCCAGTCCAATCCTGAGGTTCTGGACTTCTGGGTTTCGTTTGAAAGTTCTTCTTGTACTTGTTCATGTTTTATCTGTTTGTGATAAACTGTGAAAGACTGAGGTCTGCAGAGGAAATGCATGTTGTCGAGCAGGCTGGTCTGCACACGTTTATCCCGTCCAACGCCGTAGTCGCTGAAGGTTATTAATCCTCCGTAATGGCCGAGTACAGGCGACCAGTGCAGATTAAGCACTTTTACTTTTTCTACTTTCATGTGATTAACACGCCTGAGTCCTTGAAAGCAAGACAGACGCCATGTGTTTGTATGTTTATATGTTTGGTTCATCATCCCAACTTTGACCTCCTAAATGGATGTTGTGAGGAAATGAAAATGTAACAGTGATCAAAGTATTTCACCATCATTTTACAGTTTATAGTAACAGTATTGAGAACAAAACACACAAAATACATTTCTGAGCGAACTAAAAAACAATGCAACTTTACTAATATTTAACGTTGCAATACCTGCCCCAATCAAATGAAACACTAACTGCAGTTGTTGTCACTTTAAAACAGTGACGATGGCCATTACCATAGATTTAAAAACTAGTTCTCAGTCATCAAGAAAAGGATCACTTTCCTGCAAAGTAACCTCTCCTAAAGATAAAAATGCAACTACAGTACATATATATTAACTAATAACTTTGTCTTTCAAAATCGGTTGGATACTAATCCCTAACCCATGATCCTGTCGGTCGGTGAGACATTTGTTACTGAAAGAAAAGAAAAAGACAGAAGTAAAAAAAACAAAATTAATAATATTTCTAATAATAAAATAAAATACCAGGTTTTCTCTGAAGTAGTGTATAGCCAGTTACTCCTGACACATCAAGATGCATATTCTGAGCTTCTCTAGTAGAAGAACTAACATTTCCCCGATTCTTAAATCTATTCACTGGCTGCCAGTTTCTTTCAGGATCAACTTTAAAATTCTGGTTCTTACTTTCAGAGCTCTTCCTTCCATCAGTGATCTGATCCAGCCTTACACCCCAGGTCGGGCTCTGAGGTCTGTGGATCAGAATCTACTGATGGTTCCTGAACACGGTTCAGGACCAGAGGAGAGAAATCCTTCCAGACTGTTGCTCCTAAGCTTTGGAACGATCTTCCTCTGTGTTTGATGATCTACTGACTCCTTCAAGAAGCATCTTAAGACATTTTTATTCGTGCAGGCTTTTTTCTTGATTCTCTGAGACTCCTGTGTTTGTCTCGGTGTTGTCTTGACCTTTGAAGTATATATTTTATTGAGTATTGTTTTGATTGTTTAAGTGCTTTGTTACCCTGGTCTGGAAAAGCGCTATTCAAATATAACTTACTCACTTACTTATTAACTTATTTCATTTAGGTTTGACCAGAAGAACTACAACTTTTTTTTTTTTACTGGCCATTATATTTTCTTTCTAATGTTTTTTTTTTTTTTTTTAAACGCTCTACGGTGAAAATAAGGTTAGGGACCAGAATTCAGACTACAACAAGCTCAAATTTACCTTCAAATCCAACAGTTTCTTTACCTTGTACAAACTGGGGGGTCAAACTTGGCCCATGGCATGATGTTTTGGATTTAAAGTCCAAGGTTAGTATGATACTCAGAGATTTGTTACACAATGTCGGATTAATAAAGTGACAAACGCTATTCATTTTGTAGCCTTTGATTGTGTGTGAGATGAAACGTCGACAAAGTATCATCTAAAGTTGTCAAATTTAAATGATCAAACAAGTGAGGCAAAAGGAGCTGAAAAGACTGTTTGAGCCCCACGAGTTACAGACGACGCGGCCTCTGGAGCTCGAGACCCCGGCTCCAGAGATTGATTTGAGATTAAAGGCGAGCGTGAAACACACACTTAGCAAGCGTTTTAATTCCTGATACTTGATGCCCTGATGTCAGTGTTAGTGTGATGAGCTTCTGTACATTAATGCAGATACTGGTCGCTCAGATTATTATTCCGGTGTAATCCATACTGTTCATCCGCGGAGCAACCGTCAGCAACATCAAGCTCACTCTTAACAATAAGATCGTAAACGTTGCTTAATATAGTTGTGAGCCCGACAAACCCCGAGATGCTCCGCTGGTCTGGATCATCGACGTTTATTTCCTTCACTTAATCCAGAGCGAGGAGAACCTTCTTCAGCATCGTTAACCGAGATTTAAAGCCACACTGAAAGCCCCGAGGATGGTTTCCGCCACAGTGCGGCTCCACATGCAACAATCCATCCAGTGTTCGCGAGGGTCATATGACTGTGTCAGGCTGCAGTCAGGTGAGAAAAACCTCAGAATCTCCGAGGGTCACGCTGGAGACCAGACATCAGCAAACACTCGTTTGCTTCTCACCCATGAATATTCTTTCAAAACATTTTCCAGATGGTGGAGATATTTCAGTTGGTCTCAAGACAAGTAGATCTGGTTAAGACTAAACTAATGGATTATGATCCATGGTTTATTAGATTAGGACGAACTCTGAAACCAAGTTGCTTGATAAAGAAACTCGAATTGAACAGGCTTCAGCTTTCATTCATCAAATGATTGTCTGAATCAAGAGAGTTAGGGAGGAAACTTGAGTATAAAAAAGGCAGTTCTAGTCTAAGTTATTCGTAAAATACAAACGTGACTTTAATCAAAGTTCACAGGAAGTGGACAAGAATATACGACTTTAAATAAAATGCCATCACATGATCATTAAAGGGACTTATACGGTGGTGGCACATGAGGTCATTTGACTCAATGATAGAATAAACAACATGACTGACATGTGACAGGAAGTGACCTCGACACAATGCGACTACATCATGTGATCGATCATATGGAGAATGTCAGTGCAAAGCAATCGATTCACGAGACATTCATCTACAAAACTCTATAAGAAAAAACGTACATATGTAAATGTACTTCATGAAAGAATCAACAATCCAAAAAGAATCAACATCGTCTTTATATTTCAAGTTAAATATTACAACAAACTATCCTCATCTCTTTATATTCACCACTTTAACCAGAGCTATATTAAAATATGATTAGTCTCCGAGTGTTGGCTTGTACAAAACAATTTGCTTTTATATGTGAGTGTCAGTGAAATAGACATAACATCACACTTCAATAAAATACAGATGTAAAGTATTGTATACACTTGACTTAAGATGTTTGTGCTTTAAGAAAATTGTGCTTTTATCCCTGATTTTCTGGGACTCCTGTGTTTGTCTTATGTGTCTCTGCCTTTTAAAGTATATATTTTAACTGTGTATTGTTTGTGATTGATAAAGTGCTTTGTTAACCTGGTCTGGAAAGATCTTTACAAATAACTATTACTTACTTACTTACTTTAAGTGCTAAGCCACAGTGTTTGTTTTATAGTTGCATCGATATTCAGAGGATAGAAACGAAAAATACCATGAATATGTTGCACATCATCAATGTTCTACTCTAGTCATTGCCAAATACAAATAAAGCCGATGAAGTAATTAATCAATATTTTCTGTTAATATCGAACAGTTTGCTACAGTTACCACTTGAAGTCTCTGCCACACATTTTGTTTAAAGCAATTTTTCATTGAAAAACTGTACAGCATTAAAGAAATTGGTTTCTTTTGAATAGTCACATGCTCAGGCCAGATACTGTGTGTTTCATTGTCGATTCACGTGATGGCCACATGACTTTTTTAACTACCGCGACACAAAATAAGGAAAGGAAAAAAAAATAGAGCCCAAACTCTGTGGGATCATTTCAGTGCCAGTTGAGCTAAAAAAAAAAAAAAGAAGAATAAACGTTTATGAAACAATAAAAGCAATTGGTTACTGCAACAAATTGTGAGCTCTCAGAGTTACACACAGGCTTACATTTATTTTTCTTAAAGGGTCTCAGTAGTTGTGTCAACAGGACTGACACACTTAGGGTTAGAAGAGACATTTATCGGTTAGATTAGCATACATAGCATTAGCATACATACAAGTGTTGATGAAGCCTCATGAAACATCAGTGTCGTCATTCTGAAAGATCACCAGATGTCATTCTCTGCTTTACAATCTTTGGCTCTGAACTACTAATTTTATAAATCCTAATTTTAAATAATACCTCATCAGCTGTTTCATAAAGAAAGCTTCCACATGGTATCACTAGAATATACAAGGGTTGTGGGAAAATATTGATATATAGCGATTATTTTTCATGACGCTGTATCGATATTCAGCAGCTCTGTATCATTTTCTTTCCTCCTAAAGAAAAGAAAAGAAAATCTAAAGGAGCAATAAAACACTGAAAGATCCCGGTGATGTCTGAGGACGAGAGGATACAGTCCACTTCAGCAGTTTATAAAGCCAATGTTTGGACATATTTTGGTTCCAAAACAAATTAAAGTTCTTGTCAAGAGTCATGTGTTCTGTAAATTCTGCAACAGCAGAGGCAAGTACTCAGACGATACTAAACATATATTATTGTTCTTACAGTAACGTACTGTATAGTTGCCCATGTCAAGTATCGTGTGACCAGATTCCTTCAAAACACATCCCTAGTATACACCATGTTCACACAAAAGTAACAAATAAAAGGTTTCAATAGCTACATTGTTTCGTCACATGGCCTAATATCAATTTTAATTTCAGTACATACAAAATGTACAGTTTTTTAAATTGTAAACACTAATACTAAAAGTACATTTTCATATTTTTTATTTTCTATAATAATCCAGTGATAGAAATCATAAGTTAATCAAGACTCATTCTAATTCTGGAAAATCTGATTACCTCAGTCAACAACATTTTCAAAAGCACTTTTCCTGTTTTTGTTCAGTTGTTGTAAAATCTTCCTAATCTGATGTGCAATTCTTCTGGCCTACTTTAGCCCTCGCCCCCGGTCCTTCCTCCGAGGTAAACAGCCGTGTCTCATGACCGCCTCCCCTCCCAGGATAACCAGCGACATGTTGTGCTCATGTGATGGCTAACTGGATTTTCAAACTTTGGCAGGAACAATGATTGCTTTTATAAAAAGAGGACGAGTGCAAACACTCAGTTTCACAGTTAATACAAATGAGTCAATGGTCACTGGAGTGTGACCTTTATCAAGATACTCCTCACCCCCTCATCCTCGACGAAAAATGTGAAAAATTAGGATTTTATTTGTATCTCTGTTGTGCTACGGACGATCAAATGTTGTCGGACTTTAACAATTCCTTTCCAAACAAATGAAAAATGTTGCTTTTATCTTGGACCCCCACACACCCCTCCGACCACATTCCACGCGGGACCCCCGTCTGGTCACTTTAACTTGTGCTGACGAGGCTTTTGTCGTCTGTTTATACAACACTCGCACCAGGCCACGTCTACGTAAACGCGGCGGCGGTCAGATGCTAGCATGCTACAACCCCCCCACAGAACTTCCCATTCCGGGCCCGATCGGTCCGGGATGAGCCGGCCGTGTAATTGTGGATGCGGTGGAACAAATTAGTTGTGATCTCAACTGCTCGAGAGAGTCAGGAGACTCTTGGACATGTGATTCCAGTCCGAGTGTCATGAAACGGTATATGTGTTTGGAGCGAATCCCTCACGAGTGCTTATTCTCCACTTGTGATTGAACTTTCATGGCTGAGATGTCGAGGTTTAACGTGTGTGGAGAGGTTAGATTTAAGGACGTGTCAGTGAATATAGCTCAAAGTTACGGCAGATTTATTAGCTCATTGGCAATCTTTTTGTATCAGCTACTACTGTTTAGTTTGTTGCAGCATTGAAATGAAACTTACAAGAAAATAGTCCATATGTTGTGCTTTTAAATGAACCATCAAAGTATATAAACATTTATCAATAAAGTTTCAGAGGCTAAATTGTGTTTTTTTCGTGTATATATTTGTCACGTGATGCACAAAAACGACTTGACGATAATGGGGGGAATCTGAATATCTCAAAAATGGTTTAGTAATAATCCATAATGGCACGTTAAGTAAGCTAGCATGTAGCCGCACCACAAATGCAGACTTTAACCAGAGCTGTATTATAATATGATTAGTCTCGAAGTGTTGGCTTGTACAAAACAATTTGCTTTTATGTCAGTGAAATTTTCAATAAAATACAGATGTATTGTATAGTATTGTAAGTATTACATATTCATTTGACTTGAGTGCTTTTCGAAAATTGTGCTTTTAGTTTTAAGCCACAGTGAATATCTCAAAAGTGGTTTAATAATATTCCATAATGGTATGTTAAGTAAGCTAGCATGTAGTTGGTTTGGTTTGTAAGAGAAAACGCGACGTACAAAAAAAATGCCCCACAAAACTTTCAAGACAATGTTGTGAACCTGCTGTGTTGATTAAAATAGAAATGTAAATGTTTTTAATGTTGGCAGATTCACATGAGCCACACAGCCATTTATATACTGTATATATGTATAAATATTTACATCAATTGACTATGTATATAAATTAACCGTTCGTAATCCTCTATTGACATTACCCACGACAGAAGCTAAAATTTCTGTAAATATTCTAATATATGTACGTTAACTTTAAACAGATACAAGGATACAGATAAGCATCATCATTAACTTATTTCTAGGCGTATAAGTTGTTTTATTTATTGGTTTAAGTTATGGCAAGAAGCTAATTAGCGTGTAGCATTATTGGCTTCACAAAACCGATCGAAATAGTATTTTATTATGACTTATGAACTCTATAAAGTGTTTGATTGTGAGTATCTATGACTATTTTAGAGGACACAAAGAAAGATGTGTTATTGGACTCAACGCTTTAATTCGAGGTATTTAACCCGCTCTCCCGTCAACCCCAGCGCACTGTAATCAAAGCGGCCTATTGTACCCGGGCTTGTCTTAAGTCGGCATAATTTTCTTGGTGTGACACAATCTTTAAGGTTTTTAATACAAAATCGCACACAGGGGCGGCAGACCGGCTTTTAATTACTGTGGTTAATGAGTTTAGGTAAGCTGGAGTAAATGCGTCATTCGCACCAACCCCCTCTGGAAAGACGTTTCCTCAATTATGTTGCTCAGTTGCCTGCGTGCACTTTCACTGGAGCGCCACCAAAAAGAGGGGGAACTTAAAGGGGTTCTCTCTGTACTTTCGAGGCATCCGGCGCCTCGATTGTCTTTTCTCCCCCTCTTCATGTTTACACAGATTCAAACCGTCCACTTCGACCATAAAAGGAGTGATTATCGAAGCAGTGAGGAAAGTTTTAACTGAGTTGATGCTTGTTAACTCTCAGCCTTCAGCTCCATTGATGACTCTTTTGCAATGACTTGAATTCAACTAATGTTTCCTCTGATTTTAAAAGGACACAGTTGACAATTTGTTACATTATTTTTGAATTGGATCTAATTTCTTTCCGTACATTTCTAACGATAATAAAACTTGATGGCAAAAGTGGCCAATAATAAATGGGGCGTCCTTAGATCTGCCAGCAATAAATTCTATGTGTCGCTATATGTTTTAAAATGGCTTCAAAGAATAATGGCGACATTTTCGAAATGTTTAAAACTGAATTAAAATAATCATATAATTGTAAATCCTAATGGTCAAATTTGTGCGAGATGTATTTACTCCAGGTGTGCTAGCTACTCGAAAAGAATTTGTGTGTACATTTTAAAAAGCCGTACATTTAGTATGTACTGAAATAAAAGTTGATTCGTAGGTCATGTGAAGAAACAATGTAGAAACTTCAAATTTAAATTGTATTTTATTACTTTTGTGCGAACATGGTGCATGATACAACACGTTACTGTAGGAACAACAATATATGTGTAGTTTTGTCCGAGTACTTGCCTCTGGTGTTGCAGAATTTACAGACCTCATGACTCTGGATAAGTACTTTCATTTGTTTTAGAACCAAAATATGTCCAAACATCAGCTTTATAAGCTGTGAAAGTGGACTGTATCCTCTCGTCCTCAGTCATCATCATTAGATTTGATTTTATTTTCTTCAGGAGAAAAGAAAATGAGACGTATTTACTCCAGGTGTGCTAGCTACTCGCCAATGTGGTGTATAAACCCCATTTTACCCCAAATTAGCCTTTCTTACTTCAGTGTGAGAAAAACGACGCTGGCTAAAAAATTGACAAAGGTTATTAATCATAATTGATTGATGTATGAAACCAACCACAAGCTTCTGGATTTGTTTATAAAGAATGAGCTAAAAAAAAATTACAAACCTTTAGCGGTTAGCTCGATTTTTCCCGAATAAACTTGTTGCTCAAAAACACAAAACTTTATCCAAAATCATCTCAGTCAGCCAAATATTAGTTTATAGACTACCAACTAGTATTTGTGTGTTTTGAGATTATAAATTAAGTTTTTGTACGTTGATGTATTATGTAAAGTGTCTGCATCTTTGTTGAGGACTACAGATGGAAATTAGCATTTTGATAAATCTGGTGCAGCCATCTTTTTTAATGTACATTGTCCTTTTAAATAAATAAACTAAACTAAACTAAGAACATGTTGGTGGAAGTTGTTATATATCTTGTTTTTTTAATAAAAAAAACATGGCATTTGACTTAACAACACTAAACCCTTAACTTTATTAATAACTCTGTTGAACCTAAAATGATCAATAATGTAAATGTTTTGTGCAAAACGTGTGTATATAATGTATAAAGTACAATCTGGATTATAATAATCTCCTGTAAACACTGGTACGCAATCACTTTGATTGACAGTCGATCATCAAAAAGTTACCGCAATAAAAACTCAATTGAATAGAAGTCACTAGATTCTATTTCTCCACTGAAAAAACACCTTAAATGGAGATTAAGTGAGATCAGCGTGGACTGACCTCTCGACCGGGGCTCAGTCACGTCTTAACAAGGCTCCTTCCAAAAGAATGCCGGCGTCCAATTCTCTCAATTATGCAAATTCTGCTTGAAATCAAAGAAGTTAAAGGGGGTGCAAAAAGAGTCGGGGAGCCCCTGGACAGGACCCCAGAGAAACCCGGGGTCCTGTCCTCCTCGCAACAAGCTAAGATCCTCCACACTGTGAGGTGAACACAAAGAAAAGAGTTTGGACAAATTGGGAGATTAGGGGCCAGTTATCAAAGTAGATTTATTGTGCCTTGTTCTAGCCAAGGGTGAAAATTCCCTGTGGGCATGGAGAAGGGGTCATGGGACTCCCAAAAGGATTACCTTGAACTGGAGTCATGGGACTGCGAACAAAGACCCTGCTCACATGCTCATCATATTAACCGGCCCTCATAAAGTGAAGAAGTGTCATGTCTTGTGGGATTCATGCGAGCAGTCGGCTGGAGCAGCAGCAGCAGAAGGAGCTCCAGACCCCGCTCTGCTCTTTGACATCCCAGCACCGTAAGTTCAACCAGCGACATTCTCGCTGCTTTTCTGGAGGAAAAAAAGGCTCTGAGCTCGTGGTGCAGTTTTAGGGCAGGAATTCTGTTGTGATGAATGTGAGCCGGCAGAGTTCTCGCTGCTCGGTGAACCGTGATCACACGGCCATGGAAAACTGCTGAGACACGACGGCAACAGATTACACAGAAAAGCCATATTTGGGTGTGAAGTATGTGCAGCTTCTACTTCTTACTTGCTGATTTATTTAGAAACTATTTTAAGGAAACAAGATTTTTTCCTATCTCTCATGGCTACAAATCTTTTTTTTTTTTTTTCGAGAATCTCCCGATGCAGTGTTTTCTGTGGCAACACTTTGTGTCGGAGGAAGATCAGACGGAGGTTCTGGGGCAGATCGAGTGTTTGGACCGAGCTGTTTAGAACTCATGATGGGACTTTTTTTTTTTCTTTTTTATTAACAATTGAAATTGATCATTTTCTTTATCCTGTTGCCAGGCGCAGAGAGCCTGGGTTGAGAGAACCTTCTGCAAGAGAGAGTGTGTTCACATCTTCCCGACCAAAGACCCGACAAGGTGAACATTTTTAACTTTTCTGTCTGTTTGTTTAGCTTCGACTATTGTAATAGTTTGTATTTTCGTTTTTTAAAATCAGCTTGAAACAGACATTCAATGTCATTTGAAAATGATGTTTGGAAATTAGCTGATAAAAAAATTATATTTTAATTTGGATTTGCAACGTTTTTCTTTTTTTTAAATATTGACTATATACAGTATTATCAAAATAATAATTAATACGCCAACTTATTTGATGACACCATTTAAATAAAATAAAAAATAGGTGTCTGGAAAAAGTCTCAAGTCTTAATATTCTTAAAATCTTTAAATTTGTTAAAAAAACGATTCTCACAGTCTAGATCATTTACCAAAGCCATATAATTTTCTTTAAATAAAAAAACATTAAAGTTAGTTAATAGATAATAATAAAAAAAATCCTTTAAATTAATATTAAACTTGAAAAATACATAATAATTGAAAAGTTGAAAGGAGCAGTTGCACTAAAGGAGGGAGTGAGTAGTTAATAAAAAAGCATGTTGTAGTAACACTTCTTATAAAAAGTCTGATAAAAGACAAGTATGTATTTCGATGCAGCTTTATAGGTGATTTAAAATGACTTTGTAACGATTCATCACACGAGAAAGAGGATTCTAGAGACAGAACGTCCTTCACTGCTAGTCAAAACATCTCTGGCCGAGATCGTGCGAATGCAGAACGAGGTCGAGTGTCTCCTCGCGCTCAACAGTGTCTTCCTGTCTAGATGTGCTTGCGGTCAGCTGACCACGCAGCACGTGGCCATCCCGCCCGGCGCCAACTCCATCGAGGAGGCTCACCAGCTGGTCCAGATCGACACCCCCAAGGACAAATGGAGCGTGGTCAAGCACACCCGGACGTATCCCACCGACGCCTTCGGCGTGATCGAGTTCCAGGGCGGCGGCTTCGTCAACAAGGCCATGGTGAGTCGTGACCGGAAGGGGTCGGCGTTTGACGGGTGTTTGATCCGGGTCTCTTCCCCCCGCAGTACATCCGAGGCTCCTACGACACCAAGCCCGACAACCTGCTGCACCTGATGGTGAAGGACTGGCAGCTGGAGCTCCCGACGCTCCTCATCTCCGTCCACGGCGGACTCCAGAACTTCGACCTGCAGCCTAAACTCAAGCAGGTGTTCGGGAAGGGCCTGATCAAGGCGGCGGTCACCACGGGAGCCTGGATTTTCACCGGCGGGGTCAACACCGGTATGATGTTCACCATAATCTCCGATTAATTCACCAAAATCCGTTTACCGTGTAGTGCACTCTCATTTCCCCGCATCGCCACTTAGGCATTAGCCATCATCATTTTCTGCTATTTTTTATCAGATAAATAGTAGTTAATGCATTATCAATTCATTTTATGTAAATGTATGAATAAAAATACAGTAATTAAACTTTTAAATGTCAATAAATACATTAAATTGTTTCATATTTTGAAGGACAAGCAATTCTAGGGAAAATTAAACATTTTCTTTTCATGATATAAAGATAGAATTGCTGCAGTTTACGCGGGTCTAGTTCTGGTCATAGACGTCTCCACGAGTTGAGAGAACTCATGGTGATGGTGTGTGTGTCCTCAGGTGTGATCCGCCATGTGGGCGACGCCCTGAAGGACCACTCGTCTAAGTCGCGAGGGAAAGTGTGTGCGATCGGAATCGCTCCGTGGGGCATCCTGGAGAACAAAGAGGACCTTCTCGGAAAAGACGTAAGCTCCTCCTCCTCCTCCAAAAACACACACCATCTCGGGATCTCATTTTTTTTGATTTTCTTCTCAAGGTGACCAGACCCTACCAAACCATGGCCAACCCTCTGAGCAAGCTGGCCGTGCTCAACAACAGCCACTCCCACTTCATCCTGACGGACAACGGCACGTGCGGGAAGTACGGCTCGGAGGTCAAACTCCGACGCCTGCTGGAGAAGCACATCTCGCTGCAGAAGATCAACACGCGTAAGTTCTCCTCGCGTCCACCATGGCAGAGTCGCCGGCCCCCGGAACCCAGTGGACCCTCCTCTGTGACCTGTGGGCTTCCCTTTGTCATCCTATGCCTGGAGCTGAGATAAGGCAGGGACAGCAAAGGGATGCTCAGCTGTCACCACTCACGTCATCCCACCTTCTCCCACCACGGCATCTCATCAGGTCATACCCCCTGGTCCATATGACGTGTTAAGTGTTGGCCTTGTGTGTGCGGCAGGTCTGGGTCAGGGCGTCCCGCTGGTGTGTCTGATCGTAGAGGGAGGTCCGAACGTGATCTCCATCGCTCTGGAGAGCCTGAGAGACGAACCTCCCGTCCCCGTGGTGGTGTGCGACGGCAGCGGACGAGCTTCCGACATCATCTCGTTTGCACACAAGTTCTCCGAGGACGGAGGGTACGAGAAGAAGCGACCGACCAAATGTCCTGTACAAGGAGTGTCCGAACGTTTTTTTGAAGAGGGCCACGTTTGATGAAGAGAAATCTTGTGGGGACCAAATTCTTCGTAGACAGAAATGACTATTTGAACTTATTTTGTGTCCTTTTCCGGTTGAATCATGGGAGTTTGTGTGACATTAAAAAGTTTTATTTTCTATATAATTTTTCAACTCTGGTTGAATAATACATTTTAAACGGTGCCTCTAGGGTCACGTAATCTGCTCAAGGGCCGCAAATGGATGACTTTGGACATGCCTGGTCTAATGTATACAGAACCTTTAAAATTGAAAAATAAATCAATAAACAAATTGGTTCATATCATAGTGTAAAATATGTTTTTATTAAAGAGGTATTAGATATAAAAGAACATTTGAATATCTTTTTGTTGATACTTCTTAAATACATTTCTGTCTCATAAACGAAAATAATACATATGACATTATGTCCAATAGTTATTTAGGAAAATAATGATGTAAAAAAGTAATGTAAAAAAAATGAATACGTTAATAATAAAATAATAAGTTTGTTTTCAAGGGATTGAAGAATAATGATGAAGTTTTGCTTGACTGTACCTTGACTTTCTCAGTATACTTTTGTCCTAAGTGTATATTATTTATTGAAACAAAAAAACATTTACGGACATTTGGAATATTGTTGATAGCAACTAGCTCGACGAAACAGAAGCTCGCAGAACACACAAGGTCTGCAGCCGCAAAACAATTGTGGATCCTGATGGTAATACACAAAAAACAATGATCACGAACACCTTGACAGAGCTATGAAAATATATGAAGTAGAAGTTGAATATAGAGTTGATAGAAATCAGAAAGAAAACATTACGCTACACCGTTAAATCTAATTATAAAATGTAAATGACACAAATATAACATACTTCATACATTCTTCCTCCAGCCTGGTGAGCGACGACGTCAGGGACCAACTGTTGGTGACGATCCAGAAAACCTTCAACTACAGCAAAAGTCAGTCGCAGCAGATCCTGCTGATGGTGATGGAGTGCATGAAGAAGAGGGAGCTGGTGAGTAGCCCACAGTTGTTGTCGACCATCTTGTTGTCTTTTTGTCAGAGATCATTCAATCAATAAACACTTTTAACCGGTCGAGCAAACGTTTTGGTCTCATCCTCATTCATCCTCTTAATCTGTGTCTCCATTAACATATTGAATAAACATAATCCCCACAACCTGCCTGTCATTTTTTTTCTTCTGGCGGTCGTGTCACGGTGCACGGGGTCGTCCACAGCTCGTGAAACGCCGACTTGGACGTGACGAATTAATGCAGCGATAAGCGCCGAAGATTAAACATCAGTAGTACGTGGACGAGTCCTTCGCGGGTGTAAATATCAATGTTTGTGCGACCGTGGCACATTCCTGTACCAGCAAGTGATCGTAATCTCCGGCGTAATCTCCATACATTTGGGTGGGAAAGATCAGGACACACCACCACCTGCTTAGCTTTCACTCCACACACAGATGGAAGAGAGCATCCATCATCCTAATCCTGGTCCAGGTCCGCGTCCCTCGAGTCCGCCGACACACCAGCAGCACCATAGGCAACTTGAACTGCTGTTTTTAACATCAGATTTTAAAGATATTTCTCTTTATTTTGCTGCAAGAGTCGTGTGATAAGCGGTTACACATTTCCCGCTCTTAATCTAGAATAGGACTAACCTACAGGTGAAGCGGCGTCACTGTCTGCTCCTGGTAATCCCTCCGGCCTAAGTGCATCTCATGTGAACAGCTGTGTGGCTTTTAGGAAGCTAAAGTTTTTTTTTTTTTACCCCCGACAAAGTCCTGCTGTGACTCCTCAGTCGGCAATAAATATTTTAATTCCGAGGCAAATCTCATTTGTGTGACTGTGCATGTGAAGAACCCGCTGGACTAATTTGATTTCACGACTCCGTCGATAACAGGCGGCTTCCTCTTTTCAGAAAAATGGCCTGCTTGTCCTGGAATCGTCCACGGATGCCGACAGTTGGATAAAATGTCTCCTACGTCACACATTTTCTCTTGTTTCCCAGCTACCCCGGGCCATAGTCGTTAAAGAAACAGTATTTAACTTGAGTTACAACACTTAAAAATAGTCAATCATGTGATGTCGGGTCACGATGAGTAAATTATTTCACAACATTTTTTAAACTTGTCAACATAATGTCTTTAATAGATATTTCTATTGAGGATTTACAGATTGTTTTTAATTCTAATCTTGAGTTAAAATTTGCTTCAGAATGACTGCAGCAACTGGTATCAATTTGCTAAGCTAGCAAGTTTAGCATTTAGTTTAAATCATGCTTCATTTTTATATCAAAGTTGAATAAAGAGAACTTGATTTCAAATAAATTGAATGGCATGGTGATGTTACGCTAAATGCACACTAACCTCTAAGTTAATGACATTTTTTAAATTTTTTTATACATTTTGTAGGAACTTGTCTCCTTGGCTCTTTTAAAGATTTGATCGATGAAATTTGATGTCTGGGATGTTACTTAAAGAAGATGTCTGATTTCTACTCTAGATTTGTGTTCTGGCTTTCCCCTGCAAAGACTGTCTACAAGTAAAAAAACTTGAATGTCCATCCATCCATCCATCCATCCATCCATCCATCCATCCATCCATCCATCCATCCATCCATCCATCCATCCATCCATCCATCCATCCATCCATCCATCCATCCATCCATCCATCCATCCATCCATCCATCCATCCATCCATCCATCCATCCATCCATCCATCCATCCATCCATCCATCCATCCATCCATCCATCCATCCATCCATCCATCCATCCATCCATCCATCCATCCATCCATCCATCCATCCATCCATCCATCCATCCATCCATCCATCCATCCATCCATCCATCCATCCATCCATCCATCCATCCATCCATCCATCCATCCATCCATCCATCCATCCATCCATCCATCCATCCATCAATCAATCCTTCCATTATCCATCCATCCTTTCATCCATTTATAAATAAATCCATCCATCCATCCATCCATCTATCCAGCCTTCCATCCCTCCATGTTGCTGAGCGAGTGGTTGCTCGTCATGGTTTTCTAGTCTAGAATTAGGAATCTTGTTTGCCAGCAAAAAATGCTGGGATTTGTTTTGATTATTTGAAATGTGGCAAAGTAATAGACTTTCTCAGTTTATTCACATAGTTATTCACAAATCTTATTTATTCATGTCTTCACTTGCACTCAGATCACAGTCTTCAGAATGGGCTCTGAAGGTCAACAGGATATTGAGATGGCCATTTTGACTGCTTTGCTAAAAGGTACCAAAACAACCCCCCCCCCCCCTCCCCCTCAGTCGTCTTTCTTCTAACTTGTTGATCTTTATTTGTTCCAGGCACGAATGCGTCCGCTTCTGACCAGCTGAGCCTGGCGTTGGCCTGGAACAGAGTGGACATCGCTCGTAATCACATCTTTGTGTACGGACACAACTTACCGGTAAATAATATCGTCGTGACTAAAGGGGGATCGTGTTGTTAAAGTTGAAGTTCCCTTCATTTAGCCTGCTGGAGCCATTGCCAACACCATGGCGACAACCCACGAGAGACAGAAGAGTCCATCCGCCGGCCCTCGCAACAAAGCCAGGGGGAAGAAGGGCAAAGGAAAGGCTAAACCTGAACCGCCAGAGGAAACTGATCCGCGGAAGCTGGAGTTAATACGATGGGTGAGATTCATTATTATTCTTGGTATAAGCCTAAATGTTTCATACAGATATTAACAGTGTTCCATCACTCCTCGTAGGTGAACTCTCTGGAGCAGGCCATGATGGATGCGCTGGTTCTGGACCGAGTGGACTTTGTCAGGCTGCTCCTCGAGAACGGCGTCAATATCCATCACTTCCTGACCATCCCAAGACTGGAAGAGCTCTACAACACAGTGAGACCGTGTAATGAAGCTGATTCTTTTTCGGATCAATATAAAACCGTTTTTTTGTCTTTTCTCAGAAACTTGGGCCGGCCAACACTCTGCACGCCGTGGTTCGAGACGTCAAGAAGGTCTATAAAGTCTTCTGCGGGAGGTTCAACAGGGTCTAAAATACATTCCTTGTGATCGCAGGGAAACCTTCCACCTGATTATCAGATTACTTTGATTGACATCGGCCTGGTGTTGGAGTACCTCATGGGCGGGGCTTACCGGAGTAATTACACCAGGAAGGTTTTTCGAAACCTCTACAATAATTTGTATGGACTAAAGCGGGTATGCTAGGCTGACTTTTCATTGTCACTCCCCAATGATTGATGGCATGATGTTGATGAACATTTGCTCTCTATTTTCAGCCAAAAGCTCTAAAGCTTCTGGGGATGGAGGTAGGATTTGTCAGCTCTTTCACAAATTAGTACAGGGAGTGAGACATTGATTGGATTTTCGTTTCCAGGACGACGAACCGAGATCAAAAGGGAAAAAGAAGCCCAAAAAGAAGAAGGAAGAAGAAGTGGAGATCGATGTAGATGACCCAGAGGTCTGTAGGTTCAAGTTCCCGTTCCATGAGCTGATGCTGTGGGCGGTGCTGATGAAGCGACAGAGGATGGCACGGTTCCTCTGGCAGCGCGGAGAAGAAGCCATGGCCAAGGCTTTGGTGGCCTGTAAGCTGTTCAGGTCGATGGCCCACGAGTGTTCTGAGAGCGAGCTGGTGGACGACATCTCCCAGGACCTGGAGAACAACTCCAAGTAAGTTCTCTAAGATGTTAACTTACTTATTCTAGATGTTGCACCAACCTGCTCGGTCTGCTCGCAGGGAATTCGGGCAGCTAGCCTACGAGTTGTTGGATCAGTCCTACAAGCACGATGAACAGGTGGCGATGAAGCTCCTGACTTACGAGCTGGTCAACTGGAGCAACTCCACCTGTCTGAAACTGGCGGTTGCGGCCAAGCAACGTGACTTCATCGCCCACACCTGCAGTCAGATGTTGCTCACTGACATGTGGATGGGCTCTTTGAGGATCGGCAAGAACCCAGGTCTTAAGGTGTGTTTCGCACTTTGATAGGCTGTTTTGATATACTGAAGTAAGCTATTGCTACACATACAGTACTACATTCAAATCTCATATTTATGTTGGCCACTTTCAGGAACTTACGTAAAATGTTGCGAAATGTATTTGAATATTTTGTTGGGCATTTGGGTAAAACCTCAATGTATATTACAAAGACACTGTTTCATTAAGTTATCTGCTATAGAAGACCATAACTTAAACCCTTGCATTAGTCTCAATTACGTTTTATAGGGTCGGCCAAGTTTGACCGAACCATCCCGTGACAAAATAAATATGGAAGCTAAATGTTCATTGCTGGTTCTGACCCAAATTAAATGACACGTCTACAAGCGTTATCAACTAATAACTGATTACCAAAAGGAGACCGAGTAGGTCACGAACTGAAATATCTCATATTCATTGATAACCTCTTCATATGGTGTTTATTTCATGTGTTGTGGATGTGAGAAGATGTTAAAAATGGTTAGGAACTGTCCAAACACAATTCTCTGGAATAGGGTCTCCGAAGGGTCCAAAGACTAGAGGGTGGAATTCCTAATTCTTGCTAGTTCCGTATAAAAAAGAACCAGCCAAAGTTAGCTATTCTGCACTCTACAGCTAGAATGTTTTAAGCTGATCTAATGCTAATGTTTTTATGCTAGTATTTTTCTCAGTAAACATAAAACCCTACTAATCTTGAGATCTTTTTTTTTTCTTTTCCATTATTCTCAATTTGTACTGCTTTTCTCTCTCCTCAAGGTCATTTTGGGAATCATTTTGCCTCCGTTGATCTTACTCCTGGATTTCCGAGTCGGGGATGATGCGGCTTACAAGGCCACGGAGGGCAAAGACGAAGGAAAAGAGAAAGAAGATGACAACAAATCCAGCAGGGTTTGTGTTTTTTTTTTATTTAATGTTGTTTTTCTTTTGTTTGGAAATCAATCAAAGCAATGATTCATTCCAGGATGCCAACGACACAACCTCACGAAAGGGCGACGAAGAAGAAGGCAATGCTAACGTTCGCAAAATCCCAATTGCCAAAAGACTGTTCGATTTTTACGATGCGCCCTTCACCAAGTTCTGGTTCAACACTGTAAGATGTTGCTTTGGAATTTATAGGTCAGAGCTTGTTCGTGGACTACTCATGTGTTTCTGGTGCGTCAACAGATTTCCTACCTTGGCTATCTAATGCTGTACAACTACATTATCTTGGTGAAAATGGAGCGATGGCCCTCCTTACAAGAGTGGATTGTGATTTCGTACATCCTCACTCTTGGGACGGAAAAAGCCAGACAGGTATGACTCAAGAGTTCAAGGTCGACCAGTCGATTGTAAGTGACCTTGCTACAACCTGTGGTGTGCAGATCTTGATGTCGGAGCCAGGGAAGCTGAAGCAGAAGATCAGCGTGTGGATGGAGGAGTACTGGAACATCACAGATCTGGCGGCCATCTCCACCTTTCTTATAGGGCTCATGCTTCGACTGCAGCATGAACCCTACATGGGCTACGGCAGGGTCATCTACTGTATCGACATTATCTTCTGGTACATCCGGGTCCTGGACATCTTCGGAGTCAACAAGTACTTGGGACCCTACGTGATGATGATCGGAAAAATGGTATGAGCTGCACCGTCCATGACCAAAAAAAAAGGTTCCCTACTGAGATTCCCCTGTGATGTTTTTCCAGATGATCGACATGATGTACTTCGTGGTCATCATGCTGGTGGTGCTCATGAGCTTCGGGGTGGCCCGTCAGGCCATCCTTCACCCCGACGAGGAGCCCACATGGCGCCTGGCGAGGAACATTTTCTATATGCCCTACTGGATGATCTATGGGGAGGTTTTTGCGGACTCGATAGACCGTAAGACTAGAATTCATAGTAAGATTCTGTTTAGAGTTTAATCGATTGCTGTATTCAATTTGCTGTGACTATCAGTTGTTTATCAGGCTGAGCAATGATACGACAGCACCCTCTAGTGGCGTTGTTGATAACACGTTCCGAATGAAGCCTTATGTGAACAAATAGCAATGACGAATGAACGTTTTATATTATTTAAGATGATAAACTGTCATCTTAATGATGGTTTGAAAATATAAGGTATAATTAATGTCTTTTTCTCATTAATCTTAAATCTTATTACAAACCTCTAATAGATGATCATGAATATATATATAAGCAGTTTATTAAAATTGCTTTCTTAAAAATAAATTAGTTTAATAGTGGTAACATATAAATGTATTATTGAATTATTGACAGTGTAGCTCCAAAAAAACAATAAAATAGTACCTAATTATAGCAGAAATACTACAAATTGCAACTTGTATACTGGACTCAAACATCAATTGTGGTGTGATGATTATTCATTATTAAATACAAGATTATTTTAGTGTCTTCATTATTGTTTTTCTCATAGCATTGCATCATAAAAGTCTGTTAATTTAAAGAAAATGCTTTACAACAGATAACTTAGAGTGTGTAACATTGACTTTTGTGTCAAGTTAAGAGAAGTTTGTTTCCTTTACTTGACATTTAAACCTAACATGGAGGGACTCGAGGACTTTTTCCACAAACAATTATTATTTTTTAACTTGTCTCAGAAGTAGATAGCGTCACTGATAATAGTCACAATTCTTTATTATTCTTTGTTAGTTTTTAATTCTGTTAATGTCATTGATTTCTTGATCCCAACGTTGCTTCTAAATGTTCACAGATGTTTGGTCTGTCATTGATTTTAACTCTCTCTCTGTGTCTGCCTTTCATGAAAGTTTACGCCATGGAGATCAACCGTGAGTTTTTAATAACCTGTTTATAAATGAGCTCGGCAGACGTGTTCAACATGTGATTCCGCTCCAGCTCCATGCGGTGAACATCTGTACGACGAGGATGGTAAGAAGCTGCCCCCATGTATCCCCGGAGCCTGGCTCACCCCGGCCATCATGGCCTGTTACCTGCTGGTGGCCAACATCCTCCTGGTCAACCTGCTCATCGCCGTCTTCAAGTGAATATCAGCTTCGATCTCAAACTGTCTCAAACCTTTACTCTCTTGACGCGTTTGTCTCCATCGCAGCAACACCTTCTTCGAGGTCAAATCCATCTCCAACCAGGTGTGGAAGTTCCAGAGATACCAGCTGATCATGACCTTCCACGACCGTCCCATCCTGCCTCCTCCCCTCATCATCTTCAGCCACATGTACATCCTCTTCAGCCGACTGTTCCGCAGGTTTGCCAAGAAGAAACAAGAGGGAGAGCTTGATGAGAAGGATAAAGGCCTCAGTGAGTCCTCTCTGGTCCTTCTACAAAACATGTTTTCTTCTTGTGACATCAAGCAAAACTGTCTTCTATCATATTGATTCTCAACTGTGTTATTGCAAGACCTTTGCTTGGGAAATGATTGTTCTAGATTTCTTCACACGCAGTGTGATGTCTATTCACTCTCAGTAGGTTGCGATAATACTCAAAAAGTAGTGAACATCAGATTAATTTGTCGATTATTTGAAATATTTTGTTTGATTTTGAAATTATTTATTTTTTTCAGTAGGAAAAAAGCATGAGCTGGAAACGCTGAAAAAATTTACTCAAGATTTGTACTATGTGTAATGCCGTCTTCTTTTTATTATAATTTATTTTAAATTGGTATTGAAAAAAGTATCGTTCATGAACCAGTATGGAATTAAAAGTGTCATATATTATATATAAATATATATCAGTGCAGACATAAAAATGTTCGTACCCAGCCCTAGACGCAGGTGTTGTTGTTCATGAATTCATCCTAATTACCCCAAAATGTATAAGATACACTCAATTCAAAATACCTTAAATTATTTAAAGACATTTAATATTTGACTGTCATAAAATATCCTTAACCAGAGAGAGAAATCTTTTCAGGCTGTTGCTCCTAAGCTTTGGAACAATCTTCCTCTCTCTTTGCGCTTGATGGATCTACTGACTCCTTTAAGAAACATCTTAAGACGTTTCTATTTGTTCAGGCTTTTCCTTGATTTTCTAGAACTCCTGTTGTGTTCTCAGTTTTATCTTGATCTTTAAAATATATAGTTAATTGATTTTTGTTTTGATTGTTTAAGCGCTTTGTGACCCTGGTCTAGAAAAGCGCTATATAAATAAGAATTACTTACTTACTTACTTAACTTAATTAAAAAAAATTAAACGCTTGTTATTTATTTGAATATTGATCTTTTCACTCTTGAAAAATCGAAATATATATGTTATTTATTTGTTTTCCTTTCTTAAATTTAGCTCCATCGACATCAGTTTATCTCTTATTGGAAGTATCTTATTTTAAACACTGTCATCTTTATGGTCAAAATATCAAGGGCATTCTTTTACTCTGTTTTTGAGCCAACTCATAAAATGATTCGGCGGGACGGGTTTGAAACATGTAGACAATAGCTAGCACTGCTATGAACTAGCTAGCAAGTTAGCAAGTTAAGCATTAAGTTTAAAGTGTTATTAACTTTAAATTACAGTTGAAAAAGGAAATAGATTCACACAATTTCTGCCTTTTACACATGATAACTTGCAAACGTTTGACTTATAGATCAAACAGTTTCTTTGTAAAAGTGTGATGCCTACATGTTTATAATCATCAAAATCACTCTTGATTGACTTTCTAAATTATAATTTATTTTTAAATAATCATGATTACGGCAAAAAAAAGAAAATTGCAATAAGTATATTAGGTGCAGGTTGTTTTGCACCTTGTTCTTTGTACAATAAATGTCATCTTAACGATGGCAATGAATTTTTTATTATCACCGTTTTATTAAAAGTTTTGATCCTTTTAATACAGTTTGATACATTTTTGAATTTCTTTTGAGACCAGATACAGAGAGACGAGGTTGTCAAACAGCGTCATGACTCATCATTTGGCATTTTTCTAAATCTTTAAAGCTGTAAACAGACAAATCTACAGACAAAAAAAAAACAAACTCTTCTATTTTCATCTTCCTTCTGCAGAACTGCGCCTGAACCCCGAGGAGCTGAAAAACCTCTATGAGTTTGAGGAGCAGTGCGTGGAGGAGTACTTCAGAGAGAAGGAGGACGAGCATCAGTCGTCCAGCGACGAGCGCATCAAGGTCACGTCGGAGAGGTGAGCTGAGGTCGACCTCAGATGAAACCTGGACTTGATGTTCTGGTTTTTCCCCTCTGCAGGGTGGAGAACATGTCCATGCGTCTGGAGGAGGTGAACGAGCGGGAGAACACCATGAAGGCCTCGCTGCAGACCGTGGACCTGCGTCTGGCCCAGCTGGAGGAGATCCACGGGCGCATGGCCACCGCCCTGGAGAAGCTGGCGGGCCTGGACAAGTCGGAGCTCACCAGAACCCACTCCAGGAACTCCTCTGTGTGCGACCGCTCCTCGCTGCTCCGCCAGGGGAGCATCAACAGCTCCGACGGGTACAGCCTCTACCGCTTCCACATGGACATGGAGGAGTACTCCACCAAGCAGGAGGAGGTGGCCAGGGCCACCCTGGAGAGGCAGCGGAGCCTCCACCAGGCCTCCAGCACCACCAACCTCAGCGCCGCGGACGGGGGTCCGACCACTATCGACAGATCCAGACACGGATCTTGCGTCGACATTCTCATATCTCCGTGCGAGGCCAAGCCGGAGTCCACGACCTCCAGTCAGGACGCGCTCAGCACGGCTCTGCTGGACAAACTGGTGGACCAGAACCGGCTCAGACCTTCTTCTCCTCCCAAGAGGACTAAATCCCTCAAACACTACCCGGTGGAAGATCAGACCAAATCCCCGTTGTCCAAGAGACGATCCATGAGCACCATCATCATCAGCCCGCCGGATGAACCGGAGCCGGTCCAAACGGTCCAACTTCCATTCGGAGAATCATCTTCTCCAAAGAGGACTAAGTCTTTGAGGTGTGTTTCGGCCGACCCCCAAACGTCCCCTCTGACCAAGAAGAGGTCCATGAGCAGCATCGTCTACACTCCAGCCAATGACGACGACGACGAGCAGGCGAAAGACGCCCAGAGTCAGTGGCCCGCAGACCTGGAGTACAAGGTGCACCCCAGCGTGATGGGCCACCCGCCCAAGGTGTCCACGGTCAGAACTCTAGTCCAGCAAACCGAGCCTCCTCCAGAAGCTCCTCCACCAGAGGCCGAGGCCGCGGAAGACACAAGCAAAGCGAAGGTGAAGAGGAACAGGTCCGACTCCACAGACTACCTGACCGTGGACGACAGCCGGTACCGGACCAGGAGCTGGAACTCCAGTGACAGGAAGGCCAAGAGCTTGATGGTGAGGAGGGAGCCCAGAGCGGCGAGCGGCGAGCGGCGTCTGCCGGGGAAAATGGACGCTCAGAAGTTAGAGGACGAGGACGGTGATAAGAAATGAGTTCTGGAGCTTAACGCTGAGCTCATGATTACATTTAAAAAATATAAAACGCTCTTGAGAAGCTGTTCGTTGTAAGTGCTGTTGTTCTTCTCATCGCTGCTGCTCAAGCGCTTCAGAAAAAAAGTAACAACAATAATAACAAAAACAAAAATCCACTTTAAAGGCTGTGGAGACACGTTTTGTTTTTGTTCATTTGAATTTTTTGATGCTCTTCCTAGTCTGGGAACTTTAATATTGAGCCAAAAAAATTGTTAAATTAAATTACATGGCTGTTGTTTATTTATTTGATAGTCTGCTGTGTTTTGGAGAATGCAGCCTTTGGCAGAGGCATAGACAGTTACAGTGCTTTTTCTCTTCTTTATCTATAGAATCATCTTTATGAGCAGTGGTTCCTAACCCCCCCGGTTTTGGGACCGGTACCGGTCTGTAAAGCACTTGGTACAGATAGAAAAAAATTTAAAAAAAATCTATAATTTCTGTTCTATTCATTATAAATGTCAATAAAGGTGTTTTATTTTCAAATATATATATTTTACCTAAAGTAATATTAGTCTGTGACTCTTGACACATCAAGACGTTATTGTTAGTTAAGTTGCTTAAAATGAAAAAAAACGTTTAAACCAGCTAAAATGAGAAACACAAACTCTATATAAATTATTGTACTGTTTTTATCTGAAGGTCGGTGTGTGATAACGGACAGCAGGTGGCAGTATTGTTACACAACTTGCATGTAAAACAGAAAGAAGAAACCGCCAAAAAGAAGTAATTTGTTGTGCAACTCATTCTACACAAAAAATAAAGGCAACATTTCTCAAGTTTTGACCAAATAGAATTGCGCAAAAATAAACATTTGTATGTGGTGAGTTCTGTCAGTGTTAATTTGGGCCTTAATTGTGCGTCCATGAGATTGTGACGGGTTTCAAGTGCAGAAGCCTCCTTGTGATGTGACTATTTTTTTTTTTTAAATAGAATTTATATGTATTTTAAATAAAGGTTTTTATAAGGAAACAAAGCCTTTCTCGAGACAACATCAAAAAGCGACAACACGGCACTTTGTGTAATCTTTACTTTTCCTGTGTGCAACATACACTAGCTCACATTGACAATCCTTCACATTACAGCTTTTCTTTATGTTTTAACATGAGAAAAAGAAGCTGCCGAGAGTGCAAATCAAACATTGAAATGTGCAAAGACGAGAAAAAAAAAAAACAATGTTTCTTCACTATCTGTAAAAACACTGTCTTGTAACAATGTGCTTCATCACGCTTGACTGCATACATGCAAATACTTGTCAACGCTACATCCCTCCAGTCCAACAACGACACGACGGTTACACTCCATGATGAAATAAAAAGACACGGAAAATACTTTTGCCTTTTTTTCCTCCTTCTTCTTCTCCTTCTTCTTCTTCTTATTGGCACACACGTGATAATAACACCGAGATACATGTAATTACAATCACCGTCACGGCTTGACTATCAAACCTGTGTACAAATGGAACACTAGGTAGTCTGTAAAAAAAATGATGCTACATCTTCCTGGACTACTGGCTTTCTGGGACTTGAGAATTAAAACAGAGGGTTTTTTAAAAAAAAAAGCATCCTCTTGATAAAAGTCCTCTGACTCAGCAGAAATGGAGGCTTCATTCTTCGTAGATCCTGTGCAATGACGCTCCGAACCAGTCGTCGGCTTCCGTTAGCAACTCGAACCCGAGCCGTCGATGGAGGAGCAGGATAGTAAAAGTCGAGCGCCCGGTCGGTTTTTAGACGAGCGAGCACTTGAAGATCTTCAGTTTCTTCGACTTCTTCTCCGACAGCTTCACAGGTTTCCCAGACGCCCCGGCGGCGTTGTCGGTCTGTGGAGGAGAACGGACGCTTCAGTCGGGAGTGTTTAATCAAACGTGGGTTATTTTTAAGCATCGACTCACGGTCTTTGAGTTCAGGTTGTGCAATATGTCTCGTCCGATCGTATAAAAAGCCTGACACACACCGGAGGAAAAACGTTGAGATCATGTGACTGACCCGAGCCAATCGTCACGCACTTACCTCTTCCACGTTCAAGCCGGACTTGGCGCTGGTTTCCAAAAACTTGACTCCGTAATCGATCGCCAGCTGTGGCGAAAAAAAAAGAACATACGTTCAACTTTGTTACTCACAGTCTAACCACAGGGTACCACAGTACCACAGTAAGATTCAAGACTGTTTCATTTATTAATATGATTTGAAATTAAATTAAAGAACGACTTAGACAATTAACCAAAAATAAAAAAATGAATACTATAAAACCTATGTACAAAGGTTTAGATATCATTTTAAAGTAATTATATATTATAATATAATACATTTTAGACACTATATTTTCATTTAAGGGGAAATTTAAGTACTCCCCGTCTGTAATCTTGACGAACGAGAGGTTACAAGAGCTGAGTCCATTATAACGTAAGAGTGGCTTCACTTCCAACCAGCCGTAATCACATCCCGCTTTGTTTATACAACGAGTCCCTTGGTGGTGTAGACTTCCGGGATGAATGAAGCATGACGAAAATTCATGTTTGAGCAATCACAGCAGAGTGGGTGTGGTCATGGTAAACAAGATTTAATCTCCAGAAAAGCTAAGCATGTCAGTGGGCGGGGCTTAAGCACATTTTCTAACGTAAATATTTCAAATGTAGAGTCTTGTACGGACACATGCTGATGAGTACGATAGAGTCGTGGCTGCTAGCGTGATCACCATTTTTAAATAACAAAATAAATTATACCTGTCACATCCCTCTTCTTGAGGCTTTTATTTTGTATCATCGTTTCCTGCTCCAGCCCTGCTCGTTCTCCCTCTTGACAGTCGGCGGGAGCGGTGCTCCGCGAGAACCACAGCTGCCCACAACCAGCCATCTACTGCCGTGGGCTTAAAAGCGGGAATCCTCTCTGGCTCTGCGACGGCACCTTGTTACCCTGGCAACAATCTTGCTCCTGCCCGACTTCTTGAACTCTTGTTGATCGCTGTTTTTCTTGACCACTTTTTCTGTCAGCGCTCTTTGTTCTCTTCTGTGAGCCGGATATCATTTTTGTTTCTCCTCTTTCCCCAGTGGATCTGGCGACTTGCAGCCACACCCGCCCCAAACTATTGTTGGACTTAAAATTGTAGTTGATGGACTGAGAGAAAGGACTTGCGTCACACTGGAAGTTCGTTGTATTGCACTGTGTTTTTGTATTAAATTGTGTTTTTTGTCACCTCAGCCGTTGTATTTTATTCACTTCCGCATCTGGGTTACCTTGTTAAGTAACTTGTGACAGTTAGAAATTATTTCGAGATTTTAAACTCACAAAAAAAATCTTCCTAATCATCAATTTAAAAACATTTAAATGCCAATAAAGGATTTTTAGCTAGTATTTTTAGTGCGTAAGTGCGTCTCAATTCTTAGTACGCCAATTTAGTGTGCATGGCGCACTAAACAACCACAAAACTGAGTATGGTTCGATTGACACTAACCACCCTAAACGGACGCCATCTTAATATATGACTTTTTAAACGGAAGTTACGTCATATATATATATATGCATATATATGCATATACTTACAGCTGCATTTTCAGCAGCAGTAGGAGGATGACACGTCTTCGGTGCTGATACCAGCTTAAATATCTCACGAATATTTCGATTCTTTTTTCTTTATTTCTTTTTCCAAACTTGCAAAACGTGCTGCCAGCAGGTGGCGATAGCGTTCAAACAGCTGGTTGCAAGCATCGTTAAATAGTAGTAGAAGAAGAAGCTGTCGCCTCATTTCCTGTTAGTGCGTAGCTGCAGTGTTTGATTTGAGACACACTATCTGTGGAGAATTTGCGTACTAGTTAGTACGTACACTATCCTGATGCATACTCACTTCTAGTATACTAAGAGAAGTATGCGATTTGAGACACAGCACTAGAGTTTATTGAATTCATGATTCTTTTTTTTTTAACCATGTTGTGTTGACTATCTTCAGGTCACCCGTGTTGATCTTAATCTTAAGGCTGTGACCCGAAAAACATTCAAGAACTTGTTTAGCAACATGATTTATATCTCACTCCCTCTCAATGAACTCATCGACGCAAACCAACCACACTCGCACACATGCGGTGACTCAGCACTCACCTTCTCCCCCCGGTCTTTGGACACCTGCCTCCTGTCAGTCATGTCGCATTTGTTGCCCAGGATCATCTTCTCCACGTCGGACGAGGCGTGCTGGGGAAGTTTCGGACGGGATTAGCCAAACGGATCAACACTTCACTGGGTCGGGGGTTTGCCACGTGAGGAAGCGAAACCACTTTGCAGCATTGATACTTCCTGTTTGAATTATTTATTATGAGAGGTTCTTCTACCGGAGCGTGTGTTTTGGGGGTGTTTGTCTCGTTTATATCTGTGATCGTAGCCACAAGCTGGTGACACTTTACACTGAAAAGTGCAGCTTTTTATAGTCTACGTGACCTTTCTTGATCTTTAAAGTATGTACTTTTTTGAGTATTTTTTTGATTGTTTAAGCGCTTCGTGACCCTGGTCTCGAAAAGCGCTATATCAATAAATATTACTTACTTACTTACTTACTTTTTCGAAAGCCTTGTCGAGGATCAGCAGAAATAAAAAGGGAATTAAAACAAGCGAGCGACTGGAGGAAGTTTCTACATGTCGAGGTCGACGGTTACCGTCATCGTCAATGACCTCGATGACCGAGGGTCAGGACCGAAATGACGGGTCAGCAGATCGCTTGAGTAGAAATGATTTCTTAAGAGATGGAACAAAAGTGCAATGTCAGCGTCTTCCTGTTTCTATCTCACTCTGGGTTTCCATCGCTCGAAATAAAGAAGCTATTTTGATAAAAAATGTCCTCAAAGTACAATTGTTTCCATTGAAGGTCAGCTTGGCAAAGTTAGCTACAAACCAATTTTTGCTTAAAGCATTAAGGCGTTAATGGCTACATTAAAAATATAATATATAGTTAATAAATAATTTATATTTGGTGAAAATAATTTTATTTTGTGTTGGTATTCCGCTTTCCTTGCACAGTAAGTAGGTGGAAGGTAATGAACATGTTACTGAAATTGAGTATTTAAAAAAATACTTTAATTAAATTACGTGTTAAAATCTACAATGTAACTTCGCTATAGCATTTTCTTTGAGTTACTTGGCTTTTTTACATTTTAAACAAGAGCCTTTTTAACAAGAAGGATCTGTCTCGCCTGCAGTTGATATAAAACTCTGCAGCGAGAATTCTGAGCCGCTCTAGTAGAAGAACTCACATTTCTCCGATCCTTAAATCTCTTCACTGGCTGCCAGTTTCTTTCAGGATCATCTTTAAAATTCTGGTTCTTACTTTCAGATCTATTCATGGTCAGACCTTCCATCAGTGATCTGATCCAGACTTACACCCCAGCTCAGGCTCTGAGGTCTGTGGATCAGAATCTACTGATGGTTCCTGAACTAGAGGAGAGAAATCCTTCCAAGCTTTGGAACGATCTTCTTCTCCCTCTGTGTTTGATGATCTACTGACTCCTCCGAGTGAACTCAAGACGCAACAGGGCGACATGATCAGCGTCTCTCACCTCCTCGATGTTCCTGGTCCAGTTCTTGATGTTCTCAAACGACTTCTCGTTGCAGATGTCGTAGACCAGCATGATCCCCTAAAGGACAGACAGTCAGAACATGCTAGTCGCACACACGCATGGAGGAGGCCTCACCATAGCTCCTCTGTAGTACGCCGTGGTGATGGTTCGAAACCTCTCCTGGCCCGCTGTGTCCCTGAGAAGGACGTGAAGCTTGTTAGAGGTTCATGGGGAATGTTGAAACTTCCACTCACCAGATCTGAAGCTTCACTCTTTTCCCATCCAGCTCTATTGTTCTGATCTTAAAGTCGATTCCTTAAAAATAATGTTAAAGAACAATTCAGTTAGAATATAAAAAATATTCAATCAAAACAGGTCAAAAAATTGAATATTGAATATAATATTATAATATTTAATATTTAATATTTTTTGTTGAAGTGTAAGGGAAAATGAATAAGAACAAAAGGAAATTATTGCTCTAGGTAAATGGAATTAGTTTATTATATGGTTACAATATGGAAGAAATAATGATTAATAATTAAGAATATTGTTCAATTAAATATAATGCATTTAATCATAATTGTATTCATTATTTTATGGCACTGTCTATTATTTTTTGTTAATTTACTGTATTTTATTATAATAACCTCTTTATTTCTTTGGTATAATTTCATTTTTATATTTTGTAACGCAAGTACAACAAATTCCTGTGTTTTCTTATTATAATGATAGATAAATGTTAAATATATATAAAAACAAATAACAATATGACAAAGATTTTGGTTCGCTTAATCTAGTTCGAATATTAAATAAATGAAAATATTATTAGATATTGTAGTTTTGTGGCTTTTTATATTATGAACTCACATTTTACAGGCTTCACAAAAAAAGTAAAAAGTAAAATAAAATAATACTTTCTATTTTGTGGGAGAAAATACTTCATATATTGCTTCAAGTGGTTAAAAAAAAGAAGGTGAGAGGTCACATAAAAGGTTTCATTTCCCCAAAAATGAGACACAAAAATGTTATTTAAAAAAAGGGATGCAGACGTGTAGTTTGATTGTCACGTGACACACACGGGGGCAAGGACACCCTGGAAAGGTGGCCTCTCAGCTAAATTAAGAGTAGTGGTTCAGGAATGTAACTGTTGTCTGTGTTGTCCTCACCTCACGCCCCAGATAGCTGGGATAGAAAAAAAAAAAGCTTAAATATCTGCCTTAAATTAAAATAAAGAAACGTTCATTTTTGTGTATCCATGACAGTGTCGTGTGCACAGAGGACACCTTGCGTGTAATGACTGCTTCATTACAACACCTTCTGTCAGTGACGGATGAACAGGTGAACGGGTCCACGAGCAGGACCACCGTGAGGCTGCAGCAGATCCTTACCTATGGTGGAGATGAAGGTGGTGTTGAAGGAGTCCTCGCTGAACCTGAACAGCAGACATGTCTTGCCTACACCGCTGTCTCCGATCAGCAGCAACTTGAACAGGTAGTCGTAGGTTTTCGCCATTGAAAGACCAGAGACTTGAGTCACGACGACGATAAGAAAAAAGGCCGAGTGGAGAGAGACCCCGTCTTCGGCTCCTCGGCTGTCTGTCTCTCTCTCTCTGTCTGTCTCTCTCTCTCGCGTCTCCTTCGCGACACGGGAGCGGCAGACCGGTGCTAGCTCACACGCGTGACGTCAGCGCCCGCGTTGCATCATGGTCGATGTATTTTTCGACGTGCACGCTTATAATTAACAAAAATTAAAATTCATTAATATAGGTTTCTTGATATTTAGGATATCTTAATTGCATTTATCTTCTATTTTTGGTAATAAAAAAGTAATTAAAAAATGGCATTAGGAGCTCAAATATTTTTTAATAAATAGAAGAAAGAAAAACGTAATTTGAATACGAAATAATATTTTAATAATAGATTATCTTTTAGCTAATTTAAGCTTCATCTTAGCGTTCTCCATTAAAGGATTGGAAGGATTTTTTAATTTTAATTCCATTTGCGAAGAGCAAAATGTGTTACTGGGCATTTAAACAGCATAAGAGACACAAATAAAAACACTATGATAACAACTTTAATAGTGACAGTAATAATATTGATAATATCTATTAACCTACTTGCAATATAATGAATACATTGTTATAATAATTGTATATATATATATATATATATATATATATATATATATATATATATATATATATATATATATATATATATATATATATATATATATATATATATACAGTATATGGATTAAAAGGCCGTTCCTCATTCTAGTCGTGTTTCTCTCGATACTCCCCATTTAAACATCCACTGACCATTATAAACGATAATCCAACTTGTCAAAATAAATGTAAACGTTTATTTAAAGAAGCACTACCTCGTCTCTCTAGCTCCCACTAGTGGCCCTTCTGTTTCTTACACACTCTCGGTGCGGGACAAGAGAAGAAGAAGAAATGCCTGTAAGTGACACGTTTTTACCCGCATGGTTGTTTAATAACGATCCACGTTATTTAATGATTTGACAAAAGTTGATGTTGTCATATAACAGAGAGACTTATTTTTCGCTTGACGTCTCTTTTCTCGACCAGTTGTTGTTGCGGCGCACGTTTGTTCAAGCTAACGCTGCTGCTCCGTGGGCGCCGTCTATGTGCTGGAGCTAAAGCTAAACTTTATGACGAACTTTAGCATTTTACTAAACGTTATATTAATGTTTAAGTTAATGTAAGGCCTGTCTATGGTAAATGTTTGCTTTAGATGGTTAGCAAACTGTCAACACAATAGCTTAAATGTATCTTGAGAAGGTGGAATAATTGTATTATTATTATTATAATATAACTCTATGAAACAACAATGTTACTTCGTAATGAGTTTTCAGCTTTTATTTGAGGCTGTTTTGTTATCGATGTATTTGTTAATTTTTTGTTATTGATCCTGCGTAGTATGTCACTTATAACCCTTCACATTCTTATGAATAATTTCTGTTTAATAAGTCATGAATTTTCTTTATGAAAATATCATTTATTTAAATGTGATTTAAACGTTTTTGTATAAAAATGTTTTATTCCTGTTACAAAACAAATTATTTATTTTCAATGTTATAATTTAAAATAGTTTAATATTGGCACTCCGGTTTCCTCCCACAGTCCAAAAACATACAGAGGTTGATAGATAGATAGATAGATAGATAGATAGATAGAAAGATCCTGCGAAGTGTAGAAGTGTCCTGCGTCCTGCGTCCTGCGTCCAGCGACAGGCTGGTGTCCTGTCCAGGGTGTCCCCTTTCTCTTGCCCAATGAAACTGGAATAGGCTCCAGTCTCCCTTCGACCCCATAAGGGATAAAGCGTTAGAAAGTAAATGAATGAATGATAATATTAATTCACTTTGAAGAAACTTATTCCACCTCTTTGAATTGGTTACATGAAAATTCTTAACACCTTTTTAATCTTAACCTTAAAAGAACTTTGATTTTATTCCATAAATTCACCCTTGTAAATATTTTCCCCTCACTTCTTTATTCACAAGGTATAGTTTATTTTCTGTACGCATTTTAAAACTGCCGCCTCGTTCAACTCTACCATCCTTGACACATCATGGTTTAACGGTGTGTGTGTGTTTGAGACAGTATAAAGAAGCGGTATTGAAAACTGTCTGGTCTTCTTCTAGTTAGCCAGAGACTTCCTCCACCCTCCCATCGACCATGAGAGACGCATGCACAAGAAGAAGAGGCTGGTCCAGAGCCCCAACTCCTACTTCATGGATGTGAAGTGTCCCGGTAGGTAGTAATAATTCACCAAACTAGATTTGGGTCGCCGCAGTCGTATTGGTGCTTGGTTCTGTTTTTCTATCGCTTATTTATGTTATATCATTTATTCCACTAATAATTCCTATAAAACACTGGCGATAAGTTTTTCTGATTCTGATGTTTCTGTTGTCGTCATCACAGGCTGCTACAAGATCACCACGGTGTTCAGTCATGCTCAGACGGTGGTTCTGTGTGTGGGGTGTTCCACCGTGTTGTGTCAACCGAAGGGAGGAAAAGCCAGACTGACGGAAGGTTTGTTGAAATGTTGCCTCATGGAAGTCCTCAGTTCGGGTTTCAGACTTTTGTTCTTTCCTCTCCTCAGGTTGTTCATTCAGAAGGAAGCAACACTGAACTTTTCAATCTTCAGTTTTCTAACTTAATTCTTGTCATGTGAGGAAATGAAGGAAATAAACGAAGCTCTGAAAGTGTCGCACCTTTTTTATTTAAAAATATTCAGATGACTCGTTGACCTTCACAGAAAGTATACGAATGGTCCTTTTTTCAGTTTTAGGGACAAACAAAATGACGAATATAAATACAAGTAGAATCAAACGACAAAGTTCAGAAACGGTAACTATGAATCATCAACTCCACTCCGGGGGTTTGAAGGCAACATTTCTTTGGGCCCCCCCGACTCGTCTCGCTCAATCTCCATCACTGCGTCTGACACTGCACCTCCGACCTTTGACCTTGCTCGTCTTCGTTGTACGCCTCCCTGCTGCTGTGGCTGCGCCGGTGCGACCTCTCCTCCGACTCGCACAGGTCCACCTCCTCCATGTCCTCCGTGATCATCACGTCCTCCCGGTCCGGGAGTAGTCGCTCCAGCTGGTACATGAGATGCTCGGGGAGCCAGTGTTTCTCCGGGAACTCCAGCTGCGGGAGGAACAACTGTTTGAATCGGAGGAAACTCGAAATTCAGGGGTTTAAAAGTTGCTTAACCAAGATGGGCAGTGAAGCAAGTTAGTGGCTACAGTGTCACGTTCATACTGCCGTCGTCGCCAAGTAATTACACTTGCAGTACAAGTTTAATACCTCGACGTGTCACTGTTTATTCCTCTTTCTCTATATACTTTTACAGGAACTAGTTCTGACACCATTTCTAAACAGTGAGGCTTTAAAACCAACAGCCACACTTTTTTACATCATTTAAAAATTAAAATCATAGTATTATAGAACAGTGGCCACAACCTTTTTGAACCCTTTGCCCACTTTTAAGTCTCAAAAACCTTTGCGACCTCCGACCCCATTAATACGAAGATATTATAACGTGTTCTCATTTCCTTGTCAAATGTATAATACTCTAAGGAAACAATATAATGAAAAGAATATTTGAAAATGTTTAATATCATTTTAAACTTAATTTACATTTAAAACTTATTTTTATTTTTAATTTCATATAATTACATCCACCCTCCCACAAAAAAAAATGATACCATTTTGGAAACGATTTTCTACTTGCAATACCTTCGCGGCCCACAAGGGGGGCGAGACCCACCGGTTGGGAATCACTGTTATAGAACATGATGCGTTTACATTAATTATCAACGTTAACCTTTTTGCTTTAATATTAAATATAGAGCCTACATGAAGTTCAGAGGAACTTACAGACTTGTAAAACAGTCCTGGACAGAACGCACTGCAAAAAAGATGGAATAAACCAGAATCATGAAATAGGGGTTCAATCGTACTTCCTGTTTGCCACCTCTAATAAAATTGATGGAATTAAACTTTTTGTAAACTTTCTTAATATGTAATGATAGATATTAATTAAATTAGATTCATAATAAATATAGGATTTGACACGAGCTTGGTATGTACTCACAACTGTGAGTATTCATGAAACAAATCATTGAAAAGGCACTGATCGAAGCCATGTTTGTCGAGTCGCTCAGACAAACGGTCGACTTACCTGGAACTGAATGAGAAGTTGACCTCGCTCGCATGGATTCCTGTAAATGGGCATTCCCTCGTTCTGGATGATCTTGATATCGTTGGGCTTGATGACTTCGCCTTTCGATGAACAGACGGACGATAAGAACATTGACCAGAAGAACCGTGACACGTTGACGGGTACATGACCGACGTTTACCTGGCTGCGTGCTGATGACCAGGGATCTGTTGTCCAGTGTCGTGATGGTCTTCTTCAGGCCACACAGCGCCTCCACCAGTTTGATCTCCATCTTCATGATCAAGTCGTCGTCCTTGCGTTGGTACACGGGATGGTCCTTGGCTTCCAACACGATGATGACGTCGCCGGCCTCCAGCCCCGGCTCCTGGTCTCCTTCACCGTAGAAGGTGATCCTCTGGCCGTCTTTCATACCTGAGCGGGATTTGACGAGACTTCAGGAGTTGCACGGGGACCTCATCTCCTCACTGAGGCCAGGGCCCCTCACCTTTGTCGATGTGGACCTCCAGGATCTTCCTCTTGCGCTCCACCTTGTGTCCGCTGCAGTTCTTACAGCGGTCCTTCGAGCTGAATGACTCGCCTTGACCCTGGCAGTCCGAGCACATGCTCTGGATCTGCTGGATCATTCCTGGCCCCAGCTGCTGAACGCGGACCTGAACCCCTCGGCCCTTACACGTGGAACACTTCTCCAGGGTGCCTTTCTTGCCTCCGTAACCTGATGAGACATTCTTCAGTTACGCACCTTTGGATAATAACACTTAACTGGAAGACAGGACTTACCGTCACATTTTTCACAGATGACGTTCTTCTGAAGAGCCAGTTTCCTGGTGGCCCCGTTGTACATCTCTTCTAGGGTTACACTGAGTTGATGAGCCAGATTCTTCCCTGGAAAGAGAGAAGTGTCATCACTGACTGATTCATCTTTACAGTCAACTTTAAAGAAATTGTGGACTCATTTGTGGAACTTTATACTGTATAGAAACGCACCGATGTAGATGTGTGCGGATGCTTTTCCATTAAACATTCAGCACCACTAACTTAATTCATGATCCAAAGATCCATCACACCAAAGAACATGATCAGTTGAGGAAAGTAATGAAACAAAGCAGTTAAATTTGTCAGCTGTGCTGCAGAGACGAGAGAAGCTTCAGGTCGACAAGTATGAAAGCTAAACAAATACAATACAAAACTAAAACTCTGGTTATTGCGCCCGATGATAAGGTTCCATTGTGAGTCAGTCCTTGGGTGACTTATGTCAGTCTGTCAAACCGAGCCTGAGAAACCTGGGTGTTGTATTTGACAGACATGTGTCTACTTCAACACTGCAGAAAACTCACCACAAACTGTTTCAACCGAGAAAAATCTCTAAATTTAGGAAAATGATGTCACAACATGATCTGGAGCTTGTAAATCATGTATTTGTGTCTTCTTGTTTAGACTATTGTAACAGTTTATTTTGGTGTCTAAACAAGTAGGATTTTTCTCACCTGCAGTTAATACAAAACTCTGCAGTGAGAATTCTGAGCCGCTCTAGTAGAAGAACTCACATTTCCCCGATCCTTAAAACTCTTCACTGGCTGCCAGTTTCTTTCAGGATATTAAAATTCAGGTTCTGACTTTCAGATCTATTCATGGTCAGGCTCCTCCTTACATCAGTGATCTGATCCAGCCTGAAGCTTCACTTTTGCACCTGACAACAGGTATCTTGACCTTTGACATTGAGTTCAACGTCTAAGGAACACTTTCATTCTTAAAGACGTAACTGAACCTCGGAAGGTAGATTACGATCTACCAGAAGATCCAAGGGACCAAAGGTAGCTCAAAAGACCTTGAAAAACTTTAACTTGATTAAAGGCGAAAAGTTACTTTACACTATAGCAGAAATACACAAGATTGAAACCACCGTCTCTGGCTCGTTTCAAGTCGAACAGTGCGAGTGCAATGTTGTGTCACCCGTTAAGGAAAATACATTTTAAAATGCATTCCTACTACGAATGAAAGGAAATTGGTTACATTATTATACTGAACCAATCATTACAGAAAATATGAAAATCTTCTTCTAATAATTCTTCTAATACATGTTGTAATGTTGGTTGCAAATTCAGTTTCCTTTTAAATGTAACTTGTGTTTATAAGGTAACATTCAAGTAAACAATATCCATCACCGATGTCAATCACGTGTCTGTAGTCACGACTGCACGCCTCAAACACGACCCAAGTTATCTTCAGTCAACAGGTTCTCTTTACCTCGGGCTCACGCCCAAAGACAACTTGACAAAGACGTTATCTCTCCGCCACGTCACACAATAGGCTGTCGTCAGGACAACAGCAAAAAACGTTCAACAGGTTTAGGGTATCACCTAAACAAAGGATGTTTATTCCCCCTTCTCCAGATCAATATAAAACCACGATTTAAATGCCTTCTCACCTTTTCTCTCCCTCTGCATCCGTCCGCCGCCACCGAAGAACATGTTGAAAATGTCCATGGGCGAAGACCCTCCACCCATGCCGCCTTCTTTGATGGCCTGCTCCCCTCCTTGGTCATACAGGTCCCTCTTCTTTGCGTCCGAGAGCACCTCGTAGGCTTGAGAAATGAGCTTGAACTGTAGAAATCAGATTAAATAAACGATTAATAATAGCAAGAGATGCCTTGTGTTCCGTTTGACTGGATGAGTGACAGCAGTTTTTAAGAGCCAGTGTATTCTTTGACAAGTAAATGACAGCCTGAACATATAGTTTCATCAAGTCAAATAACCTTTGCTAATCATTACTTCAAGCTTATTATTGGCAAGAATGTAAGATCCTTTTAACAAAAATAGTAAGTTTCCAGCCAACTAGGTTGAACTTGTTTTAGTACTGATGGTTCAGAAAATATGGAATAAAATGTTAGGTCATCATTGACAAATCATTTCATAACATTGTCTGGTTAAATGTAATATTTTTTCTAATAGAAGAAGCATATTGAGAACCACCAGTCTATGTCCCATCATTAGAACTCACCAATAAAAATAAAGAATAAATGTTATTTAAACTTGTTTTTTATACGTCCTGTTAAAAGAGCTTCATGTACAAACTCTTTCCTCTCATCATGGAAAACATGTAAGGGAAGGAAAATATTCATTGTCATCCCTATAATAATAGAAGTTAAACCTTCATCTGTGAGTCTGCCAAGTATATTTTAAAGTGATCGACTCACCCTTTTTTTTTTTTAACCCGCAGATCACCTGGTCACTTTGAATCTTACCTAAGTAGAGTCCGACCAGCCATGTTTAGTACAATTTCACTTCCTCTAATTTCATGAATTAAATCAATAAAAATAAACTGTAACTGTGTTTTATGTTTTATTGACCCGCTCTAGTAGAAGAACTCACATTTCTCAGATCCTTAAAACGCTTCACTGGCTGCCAGTTTCTTTCAGGATCATTTTTAAAATTCTGGTTCTTACTTTCAGATCTATTCATGGTCAGATCTTCCATCAGTGATCTGATCCAGCCTTACACCCCAGCTCGGGCCCTGAGGTCTGTGGATCAGAATCTACTGATGGTTCCTGAACACAGTTTAGGACCAGAGGAGAGAAATCCTTCCAGGCTGTTGCTCCTAAGCTTTGGAACGATCTTCCTCTGTGTTTGATGATCTACTGACTCCTTCAAGAAACATCTGAAGACATTTTTATTTGTTCAGGCTTTTCCTTGATTTTCTGGGACTTGTGTCTTGACCTTTTAAAGTATGTATTTTAACTGTGTATTGTTTTTGATTGTTAAAGCGCTTTGTGACCCTGGTCTAGAAAGATCTTTACAAATGACTATTACTTACTTAGTATTTTCACCGGTTTTAATAATCCATAACTTTCTTAACATTTATCACATGATAATGATACTTATATCTTTTTAATCATGTTCACAAGACCTGTCTGATAATACTACATCTAAATTGATTATTTTCACACGGTAAGATTTTGTGAAAACCCAATAGAGACACGCACCTCTTTAAATAAGATTATCATCTAATATTGTTGATATAAAAATGATCTTTATTAACCTTAACATTGATGTATTTTCCTTCGTCACCAGTGATTACTCAACCACTTCTTCTCAAATGTCACTTCTCAGTATATCAGTAACAGGAGACACAAAGCTAAAATTAGAGAGTCCATACACGGGGGTCCATACACTGGGGTCCACACACGGGGGTCCACTCACCCTCTCTCCCTCGCTGGGGTTCTTGTCCGGGTGGTACTTGAGGGCCAATTTTCTGTAGGCTTTCTTGATCTCGTCCGCGGAGGCTTTGGGGTTCACACCCAGCAGGTCGTAGAAGCCGGTTTCGTGCACCATGTTGAAATCTAAATGAACAAAAACAGGTTGATAAATAAAAGGAAAAAAACGTCAACCTTTAAAGCACGAACAGAGGATTTTATTCTCACGCTGCCGTGAACACAATCCTTACACGTGTTACACAGTAACTACCGACGCAACTTCCCGGTAACTCAACGGATAAATCGCTTCGCTCAACATACCTGTTTTATTTAGTTTAACTCCCGCCCAGCGAAGGTTTGTCACTTGACCAGTTCGGACAAACACGTCGGTTTCTGACTTATATAGCAGCTGTTGGTGGAAGAACTTTCTGGAGCCCGGCTGTCTAACCGGATGTGACGTAGCTGGATCTCGAAAGTTCCATAGAGAGGGGCAAAAGTTTTTTTTTTTAAATATACTTTTTTTTTTTCTGAGTGTGTAAATAATAATATTTTAACAACTAATAATTATGTTTAACAGTTTGACGTATAATAATAAAATTGAAGTTATTTACTTAGTAATTGATCTTTCTTACAATTCTCACCCAACGAAAGGATACAATCTAATACAATGTAATTAAATATATTTTATTTAAAAATACTTTTTATTTGTTAATGACGAAACTGTGCTTTATTTTCCAAATAACTTATTGCATTACACCCGAATGCATTATAAACGATTAAACATACACTGTTGATCCCAGTGAATGATTGTAGTGAACATTTCTTTTGACAAATGGTTCGGTTAAAAATAAATGCATTAAGAAGAATTTTGAAGCGTCGTGTTTATGGCTTCCTGGTGACCTCTAGTGTTTAGAAGTATCATATTGCGTTCATGACCTTAAATAAATTGAATTAAATGATCAATTTAAAGTGTGAAGTAAGGTTGGACTAAACCTGTCCAAACATATACATATGAATACAAGTAAAACAATAGAGAAGAGAATGAGAATAAATGTCAAATATGAGGCATCAAAAGAAGAATCGTCATGACAGATTAACAATCTAAAAGGATAATAATATGTATACCATCAAACCAATCGTTAATTCGATTTTATTCGTTTACTATTCCTTAGTATTAATATTTACTTTGCAATTCCTATTGTTTTGTACAGCCAATACTGTTTAGTGATTAATTACTTTTAAGTTTGTATGGTTTGAGATTTTAACGCTCTCTTGTCAATATTATTCAAGACAACTTTTAATTAAGTTTCCTTATCCTGCATTTTTTAATCATTATACTTTTACGTTTGTTTATATATGGGCTCTAACATGGACAAGCATATTTCCTGAGGGGCTTCTTGAAATGTCGCCCTTTTGATTTTGTTTTGTTTCTGGGTTATCCAGCAACGAAAAAGCCAATAAGTAGACACAAGTCCGGACAAGTGTGTTATGAAATTGAAAGGTAGATGATCACTCGGTTCCCCTTTTCCTCAGCAAATGAGTCACAGAAAAAAACTTCAGGATCCTTTTCTTTTCATCATAATTACCGTCATGCTGACATAAACTTGAAATGAGAGATGTTTGGTCCTACTGTGTCCACCACCGAGTATTCGTCCTTCAAATAAAGGGTTTATGGATGACTGAAGACCAGCTGAAAGTCATTGTGATAATAGAATGTTTTTAATCTCAGTTTTAAATACATTAGCACAAACATCAGCATAAATAACACAACATCCAGCACAATTTAATAAAGCTACAGAAGGTAATACAGAGATTTAAGACAGTATTTTGAGCTGTGCAAAGAAAGTAACATTCAGGACTGCATGTTCCTGAGATTTGGTAAAACCTTCAGATAAGATATGGCATGATGAAGTTTTCTGTTTGTCCCGTCAGACGCCTCTTCACGCCGAGTCACGCACTCGCTGACAGATCGCTTCAGTGAACTCTGAGCACTTTGAGTTTCCGCCCAGATCCTTGGTCAGAACCTTGGGAGACAGATGTGTAGATGGTCATGTACTTGAAATCTGATCAGTGGGAAGGTTTAAAAAAACAAACAAAAAAAATGGTTCACCTGCTTGTCCCGGATGGTGTCGAAACACGCAGTTTCGATCTTCTGGGCGTGTGCGTGAAGACCCATGTGACGCAGCATCATGACGGCGCTGAGCAGGAGGGCTGTGGGGTTGGCCATGTCCAACCCTGCAATGTCTGGAGCCGTTCCATGAACCTGGTGGAAGCAGTGGCATCCAAGTTAAACCCACTTTAAACACACACGCAATACCGATTACTTTTCATTTTAACTTGGCTTTTAATGGGTTTCTTTTGTGATTTGTGGCGCCATCGTGTGGTGATAGTGGTCATTATCTACTGAAAGTCTCCACAAAAATAATAATAAAAAGAAAATCAAATAAAGATACGTATTTTTTTCTCTAAGTGTTATAACAAACTGTGCCTGTGTATGACTGACATCAGGCTGTGTTACTTTGGAGCAAATATTAGCAGTTAACTTGTTTAAAAGTCAATGTTTTCAACCACAGTAGTAATAAAAGGAATATAATTAAAGTGACAATTGGCCACAATTCAAAGTCAAGTACTATTTTTGATGGGATAAAAAGTTTTTTTCCAAGGTTTACTATTGATGAGAAGAATAAGTTGAATTTAAAAAGCAGTTGTACATAAAATGTCATTGGAGCACATGACTTGGCTAATGAAATGAATAGGGATTTTTTTAACCGTAAATGTGTACAAATATTAAGCATATGTGATCGAATGAAATTTATTTTATTTTGATACAAATGGATATTTTTAAACTGAAAAAAGACTGAGAAATGCGACAACAAACAACAAATGCATGTGCGGTAAAACAAACTTACAGATTCAAAGATGGCGACGCCGTTGGCACCAATGTTTCCACTAGGTGTCACACCGAGTCCTCCGATCAAACCAGCACACAAGTCACTGTGAGGATAAACACATCCAACTGTTACAATCAATATCTCAATTTACACAATTTCTTAACTTCAAATTTCACCTCAAAATGTCTCCATATAAATTGGGCATCACTAACACGTCAAACTGAGTTGGATCCTGAACCATCTGCAAGGAATCAAAGAGGTTTACGACGAGTAATGAATTGCTCGCAAACAAAAAGGTTAAATTCAACTCACATTAAGGCACACGGTGTCCAAGTACATCTCGGTGAACTTAACATCTTTGTGCTTTTCTGCGGCCTCGCGACATTTCCTCAGGAAGAGACCATCCGACATGCGCCTGCGAAGACGTTCAATGAATCAACCGGTACAGAAGAAATGGATTAAAAAAAAAAAGTAGCTTGACTTACATTATGTTAGCTTTATGAACAGCCGTCACACTCGCCCTCTGGTTGTTCCTGGCGTACTCGAATGCGTATTCTGCAATACGTTGACTGGCTTGTTCAGTAATGAGTTTAATACTCTGCACAACACCGTCAACAATCTGGTGGACGAGAGGGGAGACAGTGATGTGTGAGGTACTGATAATATTCTTCGCTCAAAAACAATTGAAGTTGGATATCAAAAATATAGCAGATGTCGGTCGGAAGGAACAATCTTATTAAGGATGTTCGATTGAGAAAACTAGTAGTCTGTAAAACACACTACTTTAAAGATTGTTCAATTAAGTGAAATATAATCTTGTGTTTTTTATTAGATATTAGTTCTCCTTCTCTCCCAGTAGATCCCATGAAGGTGGTCTTCTCTCCCTGTCCTGCTTCAGAATCATTCTAAATTTAGAGCCACTACCAGCAGATGCTTCACTGAACAGATTTATATTTTAAATAACGTAAATATCTATGAAAACCATTTACCAAATGCTCAATCCCACTGTACTCCCCCTCGGTGTTCTCCCTGATGGTCACAAGGTTGACGTCAGTATAGGGGGTCTTATAGCCCTCGATGGAAACGCAGGGACGCACGTTTGCATAAAGGTCAAAAGTCTTCCTCAAGAGCAGGTTCATTGAGGGGTGACCAGCAGCGATTGGGGTCTTTAAAGGGCCTGGAACGAAAGTTATTGGAAATGTATTGCATATATAATTTTTATTTATTTATTATGGTCCGCAGCAGGTTACCTTTAAGGCCAATTTTGTTTCGGTCCATTGATTCTTTGGCATCTGGAGGAATCATCCACTTTCCACCAGGTCCTTGAATGGCTGTGACATTCCTCTCCTCCCACTGGATTGGTGCCTAAAAACAATACAGATAAGATTGAGTGCATGAATTAAAAAAAGAAATCAAATCAAATTAATTAATTTCAAAACTTTATTAAATGAAATATTCATTACTCCCATATTCTTCTTTAAATTAAAATTGAAGTATATTCAACTAAATGTAAGCAAAAGTATATTCTATTCTTAAACAAAATATTATTTGTGGACAAACAAGTAGTTCCTATTTACTCATTCACACTGTGATTTATATGGAAGTATATCAGTGCCATCAGAATATTGAATGGTTAAATTTATTTTTTCAAATATTGAAAGGTTGAAATCATTTTAATTATTCAATATTTGTTATATTTTAACTTAAATTATTCAATTTTGTTATATTTTAATTTCAATTATTCAATTTTCTTTTATTCATAGCCCTTTTAATTCAATATTACAAAAAATTGAAGCATTTTAAATTCAATATAAAATAATGATTCGCCTTTTATATTGAAATATTGAAAAATTCAAAGCATTTTAAATTCAATATAAAAATACAAACTTGATACTTTGTCATGAAAATATCTAAACTGATGCAGCAGTGATGACGTCACCCGATTCTTTATGCAAGTATTATTAAGTAACTCGGTACTCTTTTGGTTTTGTCTGGTGTCACTGTTGAGCTAAATTTAAAAGGCTTTGTATTTTTATTTATATTTAATTAAAAAAGCTTCGAATTATTAAATATTATATTATTATATATTATTAATATTAAATATTGAATAATCGAAATTAAAATATAACAAATTTTGAATAATTGAAATGAAATCAACCTTTCAATAGTTGAAAAAAATGGCATTGATTTACTTCCATAGATTTAACTGCTCATGACATAATCAGCAGACATCGAAAATACAAGTAGTTTAAAAATGTGTTTAATTTCTATTTTTACATTCACATTAAAATCCTACTCAGTTTGTTATGACATACCAAACAAAAAGTCAAATAACATTATGTCACGCTTGCATATCCTGTTCCACTCGTAAATATCAAACCTTCAGTCACGTTCGTGACTGTTTGTATCCGGTTACTTGCCTCAGCTGCTTCAAATATCTTCATCACGGCCACCGAAATCTCGGGGCCAATTCCATCGCCGGGGATCAGCGTCACCGTTTTCAGCTGAAAACCAAATAACAGTTTGCAAAGGTTATTGAATTGATTTGTTGATTATATCAATATTCATACTCACCCCCCGGGTAAAGGTCTTGGATTGTGGGGTCTTGCTTGTTAAAGCCCCAACCAGCCGAGGCAACTGTAAAGTTTTAAGAAAAGACTCCGTTAATAATGCAAAGTGACATTTTTAATAATAACATATCATGAATAGAAGATACATCTGTTCGAAAAAATAAAGACAGATTATTAGTAGTAGAAACAAAAGATTAGTTAAGAGAGATGAGACACTGAGGTCAAATTATTTCAAAGTTTCTGTTCTGAAAATAGGATTTTAAAGCGGACAGTTTTGTCTGCAACCAAAATAAAGTAAAGCAACATAAATATCTGCAAACATTCATACTTGGAAGAAGAATCATGTCATACACTTTAATACACCTATTTTCAATCCACAGAAAAATGGTTAAAGAATCAGTAACGTCCTTTAAAAAGGCTAAACTTACTTCTTGTGTCTGGTTTCTATCCTTGCCATTGAACGATAATCTCCATTTTGTTAGTAGGTTAAGAATCTGCAGATGAGGGACAGTTTATAGTAGCTGCTCATGTGTAGGTCAAGCAGCCTGTGAAGCCTTCATGGATGATGTCGCAACTTCCTTTATTTAGATCAAATCATAACCATGTCTTTATTTTAAGTGATCAATCTAACGTTTAAATAAATCCAACTTGAATGTAAGGTTGCTATAGTAACTACATGGAAGCAGCTTAGGCGTTAGCATCTTAGCATGCGAGCCGGCTGAGCTTCGTTATCCCATTGCTGGATTAAATGAGAGAACCTTGTCTTTTTTTTTTGTTAAGCGGGTTCTCAAACAGTATCCAGAGGGGAAACTACTTCTGTGAGTGAATCTGGAATATACTTACAGCTGACCTCCAAGCGTTTCCTGCCATCCTCAGCTAGCAACCAAGGTCGATGGAGAAGATCCAGCTGTCAGTGTTGGGGGAATAACTTCCGGATAACGGGTTTACACTTTTCAAAACAAAAGTTTTGAAAAAACGAATTCGATATATGATTGATATGCATGGCAAAGGCATAACAGCGTTAATCTAACAATATTCACTAAAGACACCTTACCAGCGGCGAATTATATTTCCCTCTATACATTTTCTTGTGTAAAAAAAATAAAAATAAATATGAGTATTTCCGGTATGAACGCAACGGGGTTCTTTTTTTTTATCGTTAACTTATCATTGTAAACGAAAATGTATATTATTTACTTATAATAAACCTCATTCAAATTCTATTGGCCTAAAATAGCACATTTGAATGTCATTTTGAAACACTTCAAGACAAAGTTTTAACAGGATATTTACCCAACATAATGTATATACTACAGTATTTAAATATATTAAACAGATTATTTCAACTACTCATGATAGTTAGGGATCTAAAATACAACATATGCACTTACGATGTCACGACTCGACAAGACAAACAATTAATCATCATATATAGCTTTATTTTCCGCAGGTATGCCATTTACTTTGTCAATAAAATGCTTAAAAAACAAGTATAAAATGTAATTGTATACTTGTACATTGCAAAAATAAACAAAGAAAGTGCTTAGCAACATGGCGGCTACAAAATACACAGAATGGAAAGGCTCTTGATTGAATCTCTACGGAGTTTTAGCAGCAGAACTATTGGCGTAGACGCAGCCATTCAGCGCGGACAGGATGCACACTGTGCAAGTAAAGGAAAGTGAGCGTCGCCGTGGATAAAGGTTTTTCAAACAGCTCGCCCGTATCGTCTGATACATAATGCATAGGATGTCATAAGATCTCGAGCGCTGCACAACGAGGAGTATGGCGATGTTTGGTAAGCATTTGGATAAAGCTTGGTCATGTCAAACCATACAGTACAAACAACCATGTCGCTCTCTTCTAACGGTTCAGATCGCGTACTGCTTCGGCTGCTTCTTCAGGCTCATGGACCGTTCGGTCTGCGAGATGACGTGAGTCGCTCTGTTGTTCAGCAGCCTGCACTCGTGCAGCACATCTGCAAACACAGAAATCTGTTGAGGAGGATTCTTTGTCGTCAAATCCTACACGATCAACCCACCATTGAACTGTTTATAAGCTTCTTCCACGATGGCGTTGTTGGATCTCTTTATGTCCCAGTAGTTCTCCTCCACCCAGGGTTTGCAGTCATGATGCTCCATTAATTGTCCATTCTTGTATGAAGCAGCTGGATATTTTTTAAGGGAAAAATACATCTTAGAAACTTAAAAGAAGGCGCCGAGTTGACGTGTTAAACAAAAGAATGTTGGACTCACCTTTAATTGTGTCGTCGATATCTTTACACAACTGGTACAAGTCACTTCCACGGCCGACGACTCTTTCACCTTCGAGAGAGATTTCAAATCCTTTTTAAGATGCGTTTTTAACTCATTTATTACACACTTACCATCCAGGACTTTGATGTGAGGAAACATCTCAAGGACGATGGCTCTGTAAGAAGCGTTGCGGCACACTGAAACAACACGACGCAACTGGTCAACGGTGGAAAAGGCGTAAATAAAAACTAAATATATTTAAGCTTTTAAAGGGAATAACCTGGATTGGAGTAGTTGTAGGTGTTGTCTTTAAGACGAATACTTTCCAGCCGTTTCAAAGACTGAAGGCAGTGAAGGTTTTCTGTGCTAAAACAAAACAGAAAAGTCATTTATTGGAGATTTTTACACAACTTATTCATCGAAAACTAAAATCATTTGCAATGTAGCGCTATACTTAAATAAAAAAACGTTATAATTAAAGTGCTAATAATGTGAAAACCAAACTAAATGCAGTTAGTCTCTCATCATGACCATGTTCTGAAGTTTTTACTTTATAAAGTTCTCACCCGTCTGAAATCTTGGCAAACAAGAGGTTACGAGAGCAGAGTCCATTATGACGTAATAATGGCTTCAGCCAGCTGTAATCACGCCCCGCTTTGTTTATACAACGAGTTCCTTGGGAGGTTGAGATTTGACTTGACCAATAACAGCAAAGTGGTTTATGGTATATCAGATTTTAACTAAAGAAAAACAAAACGTTTTCAGTGGGCGCAGCACAAGATCAATTTCAAATGTAAATATTTCAATTACAAAATCATTTTGTACATATACAGTACAATAGAGGTCCAAGATAAATTGAAGAGACACTTGAACAAAAACACTTTATTAGCCCTTTAAGTTTCAATAAAAGGATTTTAATAAACAGAACTTTTGATACAATACAATTATTGGTATCTTGATAAATAAATGTGAAATTTATTTTTGTTTTTTCAGTATTTTATAGGAATATTCATACAGGGTTAATCTTTAACAACAATTGAACCATATTTTTCATGTTTAAAAATCATTACCTGGATATGAAATTGCCAGCCACGTTAAGATTCTGCAGACTCTCACAACCGTGCAGCGGCTCTGCAAACGACGAGAATTTTCACACAACAATCGCACTAATCTTTCCGTTTATCCGTCGAACAAAGACTCACCTAAACTACAGATCCTGTTGGAAGACAAATTGAGAACGCAGAGAAGCCGAAGCGACGACAGCGCCGATAAACTTGTGATTTTATTCCCAGAAAGGTCCAGTCGCTCCAAACTCATACATTCGCCGATGCAGCCCAGGTCGTGGATTCCTGAGGGAAGAAAACAGATGTTTGAAAAAAACACATTTTGCACCACGTTTAAGATGAACTCACCAAGACATCTGAATTTAAGGAACAGGATCGACTCCAGCTCGAACTCCCCCGTGTGCGACTTCAGCACTGCCGCACTGATCTTCTCGAACTCTGCATCTGCACAAAGCAAAGGACAGAATAAGAACCGAGTAGTCGCCGTTTCCCTTCTTCCAACCCCTGCAACACAACCTCCTTCTCTTCTCTATTACTCACAAAGCCAAAGCTTGGAGCAATATTGTGTCTGTTCTATTTACAGAACAGTGGGCGCAGATCATTTGTGATTTTTTTTTTTTTTCTTATTCCTGCAAGTATACAAATCAACGTGAGGTCATTTTATCCCATGATGCAACAACATTGTTTATAACATGCATCACATTATCATGACATAAGACTGGACTAGAAAATGTGTTATTATATTAATAATATAATTTAATATTGTTAAAATTATTGGACAAACAACTTGGATTTGCAGGCTCACAATCATCATAAAGTAAAAACTAAATGTTTTATTATTAGAAATATGTGACCCATTTACCTTCACACAGATGGATGTCTGATCTGTCAACTATGACAGCCAAATAAAGTGTGTACAATTGATTAAAAATGAATATAAGGAAGATATTTTCAAAAATTATTTATCGTATTCAATTTGTGTAGGTACTCATTTATAACGTTTCACCTTTTCTTGTGGACATTTTTGGGGGGTTTTGATATTACAAATGACTAATTCTTGAATCACTTGTGTTTTAATGTGAAACTCTTGGTGTTTTATTGTACTCTTGGTGGCTGCTTGAAAGTGCAGTTTGTGTTTTCCAAATACATAGTATTACATGTATCTGCTTCGATAACAAAATAATAATGGAAAGATTTCAAATAGTGAATGTTGAAAATGCTTCCCAAAAAAGTGCATTTCAACAACCCAAATCACGTTTGAACAGTGGCGGGCCGTGCATTTCACACATACGCCTTCAGTGGCGCACGTTTGAATGAATCCACCTCTCAATAACTACTTTAAGGTTATTTATACACCACAGGGATCTGACCGTGAACTGTTATAGGTCAATAAAACGACAATCATCAAATTAACATCAGTGGATTATATCAAAAAATCACTCCCACTACAGTCCGTGTGGTTTCCACGGCCACGACACACACGCTCTGCATCAAAAAAATATATTCACATTTAAAAAATACCAAGTGAATTTCAATAGTAGACAAATATTCAATGACTCATCACAGATTAAGGGGAAACGGAAAACATTTCAATTGACTGACAGAATTAACATTATTCTAATCCGAGTGCAGATCCAACATCTGTGAGTCTAATAGAAACTACACATGCAAACGGTCAGAGATTATATTTCGTAGGTTCCATTCCAGGCCGGGACAACCTTTGTGTGTGTGTGTAGAGTATGTTCTCCCTTGAATTGCTGTCATATTTATTTAAGTGCATTTTCACTGTTATCCCCATGTTGCATGGGTTTACTCCGGGTAACTCCGGTTTCCTCCCACAGTCCAAAAACATACAGAGGTTGATTTATAACTTTGGGAAATTGTCCGTAGGTATGAGAGCGTGTGAATGGTTGTCTGTCTTTGTGTGTCCTGCGACAGACTGGCATCCTGTCCAGGGTGTCCCCTGCCTCTCGCCCTTTGATACTGGGATAGGCTCTGTAGTCTCCCCATGACCCCGACCCCGGGATAAAGCGGTAGACAATGAATAAATGAATGAGTCTTAGGGAACCCGGGTTTTGGATTGTCTTGCATGACAACAATTTATTTCAGTGATAGCAACAATTGTATTTAGAATGTTTAAAGATGGCAGCTTGTACATGATCAACCATTAATGGACATGGCTTTTTGGTGTGTTTTTGACAACATAATGACATTTCCAAGGATCTTTTCACAGGCTCAGTTGAAAATGTAATCCATAAATCGTGTATTTCTGAAACCTCCACACTTCAGATGAGCAGATCTCAGTCCATTCTCTAGAGAAACAGAGCCAAGAATATAATGTTCCGCCACATTAGCATCTCCTCCAATGAAGTGCGTTGGCAGCAGCTAACGCTCCTTCTCGGCTGCAGACGCCAGCGTCGCCAGGAACCGACTGTGCGTGTCTTCCATGAAGGGGATGAATCATCCCGGATGGAGGAGTGGGAGGGTTATTGAAGTGAAAACGATCATTTGCAAAACTCCCTTCATCTCGAACGATGACTGACGACACACGGAAACATGAGTCAGCAGCGGCGACAACACCGCACTGTAGCAGCGTTAGCATCAACAGTTAGCGAGCTAGCATCATGTTAGCATCAACAGTTAGCGAGCTAGCATCATGGCGCCATAGCAACAAGCGCTCAAAAACAAAAACTCACCTTGTTCCTTGTCTCGCTTCAGCTCCATCGTAGGCATCTATGTGCCGGGGAGACTAGCTAGTGGTGTGCGTGTGGAAGGACTAGAAAAGTGAGGAGGAACAAGGCAGGAGCGTGGTGAGGTATAGTGTCATGAGTACTGGTGCAGCAGCAGCAGCTGGCAGGTGGATTTATATGTTGCTGAAGCTTAACCTCCGGAGGCGGAGGATGTTTCTGGAGAAACTGTGTTTGTTTACTGGATGCAACAGGCGCCATGCATGGTTTTAATGAAAAAAAAATAATACATTTAGTAGTTTAGTTTTAACTAGTTTAGTTTGTCCATGCTTGGACTCATCCCTTAGAATTAAAGAAGTATATTCAAGTGTAATATGAGTATACTCACTTTAACTTTTATCTGTGCATTAACTTTGTTCTTTGTTTACATTCTGTTTATTAGTTGATTATTAAAGTTTGTTGATTATTTATTTCATTTTGCTGGTTATTTATTTTCTTGAATGTCTTAATTAATGTCTGTTTAAGTCTTTAATTGTTTTAAGTGTTTAATGTGTGTTTTTAAGTATTTATGTTTAGCATCATGGGTCACAATTTAATTTATGCTGTATGTCTTAATACATGCATATTTGACCATAAAATAACTTGACTTTACTGGACTTTATATCAATACTATACTTGAAGTTTACTTTTGACAACTTCAAAATGGTACGCTGATGATACTTTTACCGTAGTATACTTTATGAAATGTACTACTGTCCTCTTTGGGTAACTGTTTTATTGTGGTGATCCAATTGTGCAAAGGATTGTGGGAGTGGGTGATGGGTGGCACAAAACAAGACTTTGGTGTTATTTTTAGATGCACACATTTGCTTTGAGGTATTACCCCAATTATAAATCTACATGTGTATGATCATGTAGTGATGTCACATTTGCATTATCTTGATGTACCTTGAAGACACACGCACACAAAATAGAAACATTAAACTTGCCTTTTTTTGTATTTCTTTGAAAACTGAGTCTCTTTTAAAATGTTTGGAAACATGACTGTGTTCTTGTTTCTCTGGCTTTTGATGCTGGTGTATCTATTGTAACAAAAATATTTCGGACATCCAAACACCAGGATCCTGCATGAGTCCGATAAATGTAGTGCATTTTACCAAAACACATACTCTTAGTATAACCTTAGTACATTGGTAGTATAAAGAATGTGTATTTTTAGTAGTTCCAATTTAGTCTGAGAAGTATCCCATTACTACACTTTTAGTACACTATAACTTTAGTATTTTTACTATATTTATATTTGGTGTACTTCATAAAATAATCTAACTCTTTATCCCGGGGTCGGGGTCACAGGGAGACAGGAGCATATCCCAGTATCATAGGCCGAGAGGAAGGGGACACCCTGGACAGGACGCAAGTCTGTCACAGGGCACACAAAGACAGACAACCATTCACACACACACTCATACCTACGGACCATTTCCCAAAGTTCTCAATAGACCTCTGTATGTTTTTGGACTGTGGGAGGAAACCGAAGTGCCCGGAATAAACCCACGCAACACAGGGATAACAGTGAAAATGCACTTGAATAAATATGACAGCAATTCAAGTTAATTCCTTATTGGAGCTGTAACAGTTGTTATGTTAAGTTTTCAATTGTCTTTAAGTAAAAAAAAAGTTATATAACAAATATAGATGTATTCTTTGGGACTCATTTTATTTTATTTTTTCTTGAACCAAAAATGATGAAACAGAATTACGTTTCATGGTTTGAATAATCATATGTTAAAAGGAAAAGCTTCATAAAGATTTGTAATAGGAAGTTGTTTAACCATAAATGTACAAGGTTTTTTGCTATTTTTATAATCGTCCACTGTAGTTAACATTTACTTTTGCTAACTCAAAGTGACAACAAATACCAAGAAGAAACACTCCCTTACAAATACTCATCAAACTTTACCTCATGAGTCAAAACATCCACGAATCGTATCTTCATCTTCAAATCAAACTGTACTAGTTAATGGATGAGTCTGGTGCAGTTCCACATGACTCCTCAGGGTGGCGGTGTTTAATTATTATCATTATTACAACGTTGTAGTTGAAAGTATTTTCATTTATATTTATTTATATTTTGATCTTCTATCGGGTGCAGGACCTCAGTTCAATGCTACCGTGTATGAAATGATGCGACTGGAGGAGAAGGAGGGGGAGGAGGAAGAGGAGGAGCAGGAGGAGGAGGAGGAGAAGGAGGAGGGGGAGGAGGAGGAGGAGGAGGAGGAGGATGATGATGAGGAGGCGGGTCCTCCTGCAGACTCGTGTTTTCATCCTCCTCGCACCGCAGTCATGGCTGACACCTACTAGCTGGGACGTCTCGTCTAGTGGACCCTCCTCCCGCAGACACTTCTGTAAAACCTAAAGCATGAGAAAAAAGCTGAAAGCGCGCGGGCGTGAGTGAGTCCAGTTGACCCGAGAGAGATGGGAAACAAGCAGACCATCTTCACGGACGAGCAGCTGGACGCCTACCAGGTGAGTTCCAGAATATTCTTCATTAACATTTACAGCAAATCTACATTGAATCAAAGTTTAAAACCATCCTTTTATCCTTTTTATATAATTATCTAGTTATCTTATCCATTCAGTGTATGATGTTTTCTAACAAGTGTAATAAAGCATGTAATGAAAAACAAATGTCTTTAGTTAAAGCAATGTTTTGACATTTATCTCACTTTATTAGTAAAGTATACAGACTTAACTTACAGGTAGTTGTTGTTTTTTAAAACTGCTTAATATTTGTGAATAGGTTGAGGTACAATCTGAATAACAGTCTAGGTTCTGGTTAACACATGCCACAGTGCAGGTACATTAAATTAAATATTATCAAAGGTTTAACAATAACATTTAAAATTAAAATTCTCAAAAATAATATATATTATATTGTTTTACTTAAAAAAAATAAAATAGATTAATATTTGTTTCAGATACCAATACATTTAGTTTGTTATTGTAGAAATTCTGAAACATTTTCTTAAGAAAATATAAGTTAAATCTGAATAATAAGGCCTGAAAACAATTCGTAAATGAAAACTAGTTTAAAGGACAAAGATTTCGACGAAAAGTAAAAGTAAGTCATATGAATTGTAAGCATGACAAAGACAATAATAATATTAATAAAATGGATTTTAAATGTTCCTACAATTTCGATTACCATTGTCATTATTGTGAGTATTAAATAGTAAGATTCTCGCGCGAAGGAACGCTTGTGTAGGTTTGTTCACGTGTGACTCAATAATTGATGCCACATTCTGTGAAACTCTACTCTCAAGAGACAGACTCGTTCTCAAGAACCTCTCTGGTTACTCCTGCTTTACTTTGTAACACCCACATCTATAGAGTTCTAACTAGAAATATACTTACCGACATTTGATTACTACATTAAACAAGTTAATTAGTAATAATAATATTGATAATTGTAATAAATAAAAGTCAATGAATACCATTTAATTTTAAACAATTAAACCTTAATCTAGTGTCTAAGTGTCTGGTATGGTCATTACATAACAGCTTCCTGGCTTATGTCTATATGTTTTTTATTTTATTTTCAATAAATATTGCTAAATCAATATGTAATGGACCTGTGTTCACTATATATTTTGACTTAGTAAATTAACAAAATCGGTCTTTTTCAACATTTAAGGAGACAAGTTTGTGCTCAGTTTTTGTGTTAGGAAGTGTCTAGGGATATATAAAAAAAATCTAAATGTATTGCAGTCACCAGGTGTGTAGTTTTCCATCTGTCTCTGTAGCATAATAGCATCAGTAAATGACTTGTTTGGCCTCCTTCTGTCGACTCTCTTTTCCTCTTCTTCACCTTCTTCTGCTCCAACAGTTGCTATCAATCACTCCGCCATATTTGAATGTTTCCTCGTGGAGGTCAATAGATATAGTTTCTGCCAGCTCAGACCATCTCATCATGTGTGTGTGTGTGTGTGTGTCGATGTGCAGACACAACAGGATCATATTCCTGAGTCTCATTCTTATTATCACAGGTTACGACACACACTCTCAACATTAAGGGGAAACTAGAGACGCTGAATAGAATTTACCGGAAATATTGACCTTCCTGCAGCAACTCTGGCGCTTTACACACCTACTGTGCATTGAAATTACATTTGTTATTTTAACTCTTTTTTTGTTTGTTTTTTACACAGGATTGCACTTTTTTCACCCGCAAAGAAATCTTACGGTGAGTCTTAACTTATTTCTGTCAGTGGTGTGTTTGGAGAGAAAACTGCATTAGAAATATAGTCTAGTATTTATAACAAAATCCGAGTGTGTGTTTAACATTAACAATTGATTGAAACTTTGTCGAACCCATGATGATAGAAAAGCATTCAAGGAGAGTAAGTAAGTAAGTAATTTTTATTTGTATAGCGACAGCAAAAATCTGACCTACAAAACATTTTAGGGTTGTTACATCTAACTTTTAGCACCATTATTAAAGATGAAGGCAAAAATAAAAGGACATGATGTTGGCAAATTTATGTTTGTAATCATGAGTTTCTTGGCAGAGGGTAAAGTCAACAGTTGCTCTTCTAATGAAAAATCCAAATTCCAGATGAGTCAAATATTTTGCGTTCAAATGTCACGCCATGAAGGTTGTTTAAATAACTACTTCATTATTTGTTACTGAAATATTTGATTAATTTTTTTTTCCCTCAATGCCTTACAAGGAAATGTTCCTAGTCTGCAATTAGAAGGTTATTATCTTATTATTAAGCAATACTTTGGGACAATACTTCCCCCACAATTCTGATCTAAAATTGCACATTATATTTATTCTTTACTGTAGCCATTAGCGCTCAAGTCATGTGTGATCTGACATATATCAAGCTTTTTGAGTTTTTCTTTCCGTGTCTACTCTAAACAGAGTAGACCTTTAATTATTCACAAGACTAAAATAAAAACAAATGCACACAATTTTATATTTCGTTCTACCATACTGTGTAACAACATTTTTATAAAGAATTAATTTCTTTTTTTAGTCATCTGACTAGTTAAAGGTCTACTCTGTTTAGAGTAGACACAAAAAAATACTTCAAACTTAGCGAAATCCAGAAGGCACGCATGTGTTATTAAAGACTTTTAGTCACAAAAAATTGTAAAATATAGTCATAGTTCTTTGTTTTTTTTACAACCATTCTACCTCCTGGATTACGAGTATGAATATGTAGTTACGTCAATGCAAGTTAATAGTACAAGTACACATCTCATGTTATGGGTATTTGGGACTTATACACCTGTTCTGACTTAATACATGTCTGTCCCACAGTTTGACACTTCGCTAAGTTTGAGAGTTTTTTCGTGTCTACTCCAAACAGAGTAGACCTTTAATTAGTCACATGACTAGAAAAATAAATGAATGGTAGAACAAAAGAAAATAATTGTCTCAAGTGTACGATTAAGCAGATTAATAGGGAGCCATGAACGGTTGAAAGTCAGGTTGACCTTTTGACACGTCCTTTTCAGTGTCACCAGCTCACGTTTCCACCTGTTACTAGAACCAGCACAGGCCAAAAAAAATATCCAAACTGACAGCGATGGCTCATGGTTTCATGATTCACCGTCTGTCATCGTTTTCCAAGCACAGACCCATGACGACGCCACCACACAAGTTACCGATGACACAAATGAGAGTAGAGGTGTTGTTAACTAGCTCCACAGCTACGTTTGTTCATTTGTTTTAGTCCTAGAAAAAGTAAAAATGCATTTAAACTAGTAATTGAAGTATCTGTGAAGATAAATCTACATGTTTTAGTCTTTTTTTAAATTTCTTATCAAGAACAGATATTTTCTTCATGCCTTACATCATCTTAGATATTTGTTATAAAACTTCAAAATCGAATTTCATTGAACATTTATTTTAAATTTAATTATAAAATGATAACGTTGACACTGTACATGACATTATTTGATTCAAAGTACAATTTATTTAACTTAATAGTACGAGTACACATCTCGTGGTACGGGTATGTTGGACTTATGCACCCATTCAGAATTCATACATGTCTGTCCCACGTTTTGACATTTCTCCCCTCACATGTTCTGGCTATTACAAAGACACTGTTTCTTTAAGGGACATCATAGCCAACAGAGACAAGCAGATACATTTAAAGTTGATCCTGAAAAGAAAATGGCAGCCAGGGAAGAGTTTTAAGAATCTGAGAAATGTGAGTTCTCCTACTAGAGCTGCTCAGAATTCTCGCTGCAGCTCCTTCTCAAGACATAAACAAAAGTTTATTAATAGTTTTATTATTGTCCACCAGGGGTCCCTAACGACTCACACAGCCTATATGAATTTAAACCAATGAACTTATAGTCCATGTATTAATTATTTCATGTAGTTGTTGTTTTATTGCCCGAAGCCAACAACGTATAGAACATTTGCTTTCCTCTGGTGCCTGTAAGCCACGTTGCTAAAGTGTTATCTAGTGAAAACAGTAATAGAGATGATCATTTAGTGATTAGAGAAGTTGTTGTTTGTCCTTCCTCTTAAGTTGAAGAGTCTCATCACTCTTATATAATTTTAATAATATCATTTCCGTCATTTGTACTTTGATATCTCGGCGCTCAGAAGTTTTTTCATGCAATCTTTCAGCTCATTATTAGCTTCAAACCTTCTATAACATCACTCGTGTGTACCGTACTGTGTGTGTATTCTCACTTCCTCTGTTATCTACCACGGTCTTTGATTAGCGTGCCGTACAGTCGGTAGAGTGTGAACTGGTGTCTCGCTATCAATTGCAAACACAAACTGACACGACCTAAGTTAAGCTGCAACCACCTCGCAGATGAATTATTAAAGTGTGGATTTTAATGGAGGTTCACGCAGGTCAAAGTCTGAGGATAAGTTTTTAAACGACTGTACATGATGAAAGTGTTTCACCTGTATTCAAAATACTTTGTTATCCTCGTCCACAAACACACAAACATTTAAAAAGGTGACCAAATTTTTCCTATGAGACGTTTCTATTAAAAATATATATAATTAATAAGAGCAAAGAAAAATCAATTCTATTTAAAGGCAGAAGAAATGATCAACTTTTTTTGTGTCTTATACTGGAACACTTAAACAGATGTATATTAAGAGTAGCTATGTTCATGTTTTATTATTATTATTATTATTATTATTATTATTATTATTATTATTATTATTATTATTATTATTGTTATTGTTATTATTATTATTATTATTGTTATTATTATCATTATTATTACTACTACTATTATAGTTATAGTTATAGTTATAGTTATAGTTATAGTTATAGTTATAGTTTTTGTTATTATCATTATTAATGTCATTATTATTATTATTAGGACTTTTTTTTGTTAGCACTAGCTGTTAGCGGCAGAAGACAAGGCCGGTTGCAGGGGCTCAGAGGGTTCTATGATTATTCTTAAAGGAAAGCAGTTAAATTATTTTTTAGTTGTTTAAGGATATTTTATTATTTTATTATTTTATTATTATTTTATTTTATTTCATCCAATATCTCAAACATATTATGAGTATATTTTGTTTGATGAAAAGCCAAGGTGTGCCAGAGTGTGTTAATCGTTCCACGTTTGAAGATTTTTTTTTTTAGTGTATTATGAGAAGGTGGTTGAATAGAGAATAAAAGTGTGTTTCCACCTGTGTTTCAGTTTGCACGGGAGATACCATGAACTGGCTCCACATCTCGTGCCAATGGACTACACGAACGACCCAGACTGTAAATTACCTTTAGCGTTGATAGTTAACATGCCAGAGTTGAAGGTAAATCACCTTTGTTTTTTCCTCACACTTTTTTCTCTCGTTTGAATTTTATTTGCTTCATAATCTCTTTTGTCAACCACCGTCATCCACCATCGTCGCACACACACATTCTCCTGCACTCCCAACACCGGATCGATACACTTTCTCCTCAGCAGGACTGCATTGATTTTCAGTTGTGCACGTCACTGGCTCTGTGGTCTTGTGAAAGTCACCGAGCCACCAAACATTCTCGGCAGCAGCTGATGTGCTTTTCAAACAATGTCGTTGTAACAGCCATACCTGGTTAGTATTAGTGCAGATCATCTCTACTCCCGCCTGTTATAGTGTCTTTTCTCAGGTTCAAGGTTCAAATAGAAAATTTGCTTAAGCCCCCCCCACTGAAAACGCTTTTTCTGGAGATGAAATATAATTTACTGTAACCACACCCACTCTGCTGTGATTGGTCAAGCAGCACAGTTTGTCACAGCGCGTCATCAATCCTGAAAGTCTCCATCTCCAAGGGACTTGTTGTATAAACAAAGCGTGGGGTGATTACAGCTGGATGGAGGATTAGTGAAGCTTTTATTATGTCATAATAAACTCCGCTGGTAACCTCTCGTTCGCTGAGATTTCAGAGCAACTTTATAAAGTAATAAGTTGAAAACATTGGTCATGATGAGGAACTAACTGCATCTTGGAGAGGAAGATTTCAACATTTGAAACATGTGATTCAGGAGAGTTGGGTTTTTACATTTGTTGCCCTTTAAAGATCAAAGCTGTCAAACATCTACATCGTGTTTCTCTGAGTTTGTGTCGCGTGTATTCGTCAGATTGTTGTATCTGATAAGTAAACTTTAAAAAGTTGACATCAAAGTGTCACATTTCAATTTCTAAAATGTGTCAGACTTTAGAAAAGGTAAGAAATTACAATCAAATGTCTAGAAAATTGACAGATTAAGAGGAATCGTATCCAAAATAAACAATAAACAATAAACTTCAAATACAGTCAAAAGAAAAAGTTATTGAAGGGGGAATTAAAGAAAATATTATTTCTAAGGAAATTTCCTTAGAGAGAAACAAAAGAACAAGCACCAGCATGAAAAAAAACCTGATGTCTAGTAAGACTATAGTCGAGAAAGCAAAAACAGATCCCAGCAACTAAACAATAAGTTAAGTACAGTGTGGCGTTGGAGAGGAAAAACTTACTTTTAGAAGGCAGAAACCACAAAAAAACACACAAAAAATACTTTTGCGAAAAGACACAGCAATTTATACTTTTGGGGTCTGTAAGTTCCCCTTTAGCAAAAGTAAAAATATTTTGAATCATAAAAAGAAATCGAAATAAACTTCATGTTAGTTGGTTTGGACCAGAACCTCCCTGTCACCAAATTCTTGAGGTCAAATGATTCTATTTGTTTCTGCAGGAAAATCCATTTCGCAGTAGGATAGTGGAGTCGTTCTCCGAGGACGGGATGGGAAACCTCAGCTTCAACGAGTTTGTGGACATGTTCTCTGTTCTCAGTGAGATGGCGCCGAGGGAACTGAAGGCCATTTACGCCTTCAAGATATACGGTGACTAAAAAAAATACTTTAGTTTCCAGCTGACTTTGATGGTGTTGATGATGATCTCACAGATTTCAACGTGGACAATTACCTTTGCAAAGAGGACCTGGAGAAGACTCTGAACAAGCTGACGAAGGAGGAGCTGACCCAAGAGGAGGTGGTGCTGGTGTGCGAGAAGGCCATTGAGGAGGCCGACCTGGACGGAGACAACAAACTCTCCTTCGCCGATTTTGAAAATATGATCACAAGGGCTCCTGATTTTTTAAGGTAACACCAGCTGTGAAGAGGCTCTGTGTGTGTAGTCTGTCAACCATTTTATAAACTAAGTAAGTAAGTTAGTTAGTAATATTAGTAGAGCGCTTTTCTAGACCAGGGTCACAAAGTGCTTAAACAATAAATAAAATACCCAATAAAATATATACTTTAAAAGGTCAAGATACATAAGACAAACACAGGAGTCTCGTGGAAAAGTCTGCACGAATAAAAGTGTCTTAAGATGTTTCTTGAAGGAGTCAGTAGATCATCAAACACAGAGAGAGAGGAAGATCGTTCCAAAGCTTAGGAGCAACAGTCTGGAAGGATTTCTCTCCTCTGGTCCTGAAGCGTGTTCAGGAACCATCAGTAGATTCTGATCCACAGACCTCAGAGCCTGAGCTGGGGTGTAAGGCTGGATCAGATCACTGATGGACCATGAATACCAGAAAATAAGAATCAGAATTTTAAAGTTGATCCTGAAAGAAACTGGCAGCCAGTGAAGAGTTTTAAGGATCTGGGAAATGTGAGTTCTTCTACTAGAGCGGGTCAGAATTCTCGCTGCAATATTATGAACAATATGTGTTATAAAAACCTTCTTATTACTGCATCAATGTAAAGTGGTTGTGCTAAAACATTGCAACTATTTGTATTATTTATTAGTCTTTGACATAAATACACAATTTCATAACTCAATCATTGTTGGTTAGTTTATTTTACTTTTTTGTAGTTAATACACTGTAATTCTGTTTTCACAAAAACAAGAAAAAAAGGAATAGGTTCATACACTTATTTACACACTAATTGTACACTTAAAAAAACATTTATTAACATGTTTTTCCAAAAAAAGTGAATGAGATAAACTTACTTGTTGTCCAAGAGGAGAACTCGCTTGAATTCTAAATATTTCTACTATTGTCTATGTGCTGTATATGAAATAATTTAATTTAACTATTTATTTTTGTTGACATATGACTATCATGCTTTCCATCTACATTCTTTAAAGATCCGTGTGTCTTCCACAGCACCTTCCACATCCGTATCTAACCGACGTCACGGAGGAGCGAAGCCTCGTTACGCGTCGACCTGCCAATCATCCGTCTGATCCGCCTCTTTCCACTGCGACCGTGCACTCTCTCGTGCACATTTTTCCAAACCTTCCACGTCGTGCTTTGATCTCAGGATTACGTCGTGGTAGATCCGCTCTCCTCCCCATGAGGTTCCGCCACGTTACCAAAGGGCTCGTCGGAAGATCATTTGTACGGAAAAAGCCGAGGACGTACTTTTGCTTCTAAAAAAAAAAATCCAGTTATGCATAAAAAAAAGTTGATCTACCTGAGCTGAGATGTCGACCTGCCTCGTCTTCATGCGACGCATTTATCGCTGCGACCGACTGCGAACGCAACAAAGGGCCTCTAGTCTGCTGGTAGCTTGTGTGTGGAACATAAAGACAATCCTATCTTTATCGTCCTCAGTTCCACGAAGGGCTTCACGATTCTGCTTACCGACGTGCTTGTTGATTATCTGCTGAATCTTGCATTTTGAAGGGCTGTATATATTTTGAATAAATGTTTTTCCCGTGGGCGTGAGGTGAGATTTATTCAAGCGTGTCTGTCTGATGAGGAGGTGTGGACAATAAAGATGAGCACAAACGACTTGTGAGGCTGAGTCAGCGTCGATGAAATCATGTACACGCAGTTAAATATCACGACACGAGCTAATCTCTTGTCCTCGGACCCGGACCAGGATGAGAGAAAGACCTGTGTTTGTGGAACACGGTCTTCCTTCATCATTCTGTGTTGGTTTTTAAAAAAAAACTGTTCTCAATCATCGACTTTTTATTTATTACGTCACATATCTCGCAGCAGAAAGAAATGAGGTATTTCACTTCAAATTTGATCTGTGATTATTGAGTTTTCCATCATTATTTTTGTGTATTATGAACTATAACTCACTTCTAATTTCTTGTATTTTTGTGTTTCTAATTTAATTTAGAATAAAATACTTAGATTAATAATTAATACACAATGGCAGAGAATAGTATGACTAAGTATTTAAAATAAAAAAAGTAGATCTCTTTTTATTATTTGAAAGGAAATCTGCGTGAAGTAAATCTTAAAATGACCTTGTATAGCATTGTATTTGTGTCCAAATATATTATTAACTCATATTTTGTTTAAAGAAACTTTATAAATTTAAAAACCCAAATATTTTTCCATTTATCATTTTTATTAAATGAACTGTACAACAACAAAAAAAATGGGTTCAATGCGTGTTTTTCAATGCTAATCCACTGGCATTCGGGACAGTTTTATCACAGAAAAAAAACATGTTTTATAAAATATATACATTTAATTAGACCGGAGGATGACGTCATTGCCACGTCTCTGCGTTTGACGTCATAAAAGTGGTAGTGTTCCAAACGATGTCTTCACGGTTTCTTCTTGGCGTCAGCAAAGAGTCGTTTCCACTTCTGAATCTAGATAATGAAAAACACGAATTAATAATCATCACTTTTCAACTTGACGTGTTTTAATCAGAATTTTTGGTAAAAAACGAATTCGACAGTGACACAATTCGCCTGAGGGTGTCAGTAGAGAGCACGTTAAGAACATAAGGGAGTGACAGATGTTTAAAGTAACTTGTGTGGAGTCGAACTTTAACTGTTGGGTTTTGTAGTTTAAAGTTTATACTATTACAGACTAATAACTGTTTAATAATGATTGAATTATAATCACAACAACTAAATAATAGGTGTTTTAATCTTTAAATTCTCATGTTGTCGCCCATTGTTGTACGAGCTCAGGTAACATGGACTTAACAACAAATTATTTAATAATAATACATCGAATAAAGTCTCATTTACGAATGCTAAAACTCACAGATGCAAAGTACTATTTATGAAATAGATATAACTTAACAAAAACGGTATTTTTTAAACTAAAATAACTATAATAAATTAATAAAAAAAAAAGGATTTCTAAAACTCACTTATGCATACAAGTTTTTTGTATTGATAGTAAAAACAATTATATAGTAAGATTTTCTGGGCTCTTGATCATCTATTGCGATGATCTGGACATGTCCAGCTGGGAGGAGTCCCCAGGGCATACCCAGGGCAGGAAAGATTATGTCTTAGGTGACCCAGAAAAACCTTGATATTCAAACAAAAATCTGTTTTTTGAGGGAAAAGGGAGTCCAGGCGTAACCGTGTTTCAACATGATGAGCAACAACTAAACATTGTACTAAAACTAATCCTGTCTGCCGTTTAGCCAAACAACTCAAAACCCACTGAATAGATTTCAATTAACTTTTCTGGAAATGTTGATCCTTTAACTAGCATAAGGCGATTGAATTTTGACGATGCAACGGCTCTTCTCTGTGCCTATTAGTTCAATTCGCTTCATCATATCAAGGATATTTTAAAGGCTAAAAAATGGTATACAGAAGAAATAAATGTTAATGCAATAAAAAAAATCACTTAATAAGTGGAAATCCACGTTTGTGGTGCAAAACTAACCATTGTCTTCCAGGGATTGTTGTTCGTGGGTTTGACGTCCTCCAGAGCCTCGTAAGTGTTGGGCTCATGGTTGACCGTTTCTTCCTCAGGATCAATGTTGTACGTATCTCGCCTTAAGCCTGTGAACGCCTCAGCGTACACGGGTTCCTCCTGTGGGCCCACAGAGGTTTGATGATAGACCACCCTGTGACTCAGGTGGTCCAGACTGTAGCTGCAGGTCTCTCTGATGCCCCATCCTGTGGTGGTGGGTGGCCGCGGACCGTAGCTCTCCGTCTGCCTGATGGTTGTGGGGGAGGGTCCTGGTTGTGGTTTGGCCGGAGCGCTGAGTCTATAAGTGTGTTGCTCATCAAAGGTCATGACCAGGGCGGGCAGAGATCTACTCCGACAGTCCACCAGCGGAGTGAGCTTCCGAAGGATCAGGTCCTGGCTTGCCCTTTCGGCCTTCTTGGTTTTTTTCCTCAGCTGAGCGTAGACGACTTTGTCCGGCTCACATTCAGGCGAGCTATCGAATTGCCTTCTCAGTGGTAAAGGTGGGGTTTCCTGTTTTTCGAATCTCTTTCCTGCCATGGAAGTCTCGCACGTTGGGTGGCTCTGTGGGGGCGTGGGCGGCTGCCTCGGGTGCTGCTTCCTCACCGCCGCTCTGCTGCTGACCACAGGTATCGTGTCAGAGAAGATGCTGTCGTACAACTCTTCGCTGGTGCACTAAAAACAACATCAATGAGTCCCCTCGGAAGTTGAACGTATTTGCTCAAAGGTCAGCGTCTCACCTGACAACACGGCGACGTGAGATACTCCCCGAACGGCTCGATGGCCCTGGTCTTGTAGAAGTCGATCAGATCCACGAGGGTGTCGTGAAAAGTCACGTCTCCGGTGATGACAAACTGTCCGGAGGACTTTTGGGCGATCACGAAGTGTCGACAACGATCTACTCCTCTGTGTCCGGAGAAAGAATTGTGTCAGTTAGAAAAATGTACTTTTATCTTGTAAGTAAGTAAGTAAGTAAGTCATTTTTATTTGTATAGCGCTTTTCCAGACCAGGGTCACAAAGCGCTTAAACAATCAAAACAATATTCAATAAAGTATATACTTTATAGTTCAAGATAAAACTGATAACACAACAGGAGTTCCAGAAAATCAAGGAAAAGCCTGAACAAATAAAAAAGTCTTCAGATGTTTCTTGAAGGAGTCAGTAGATCCATCAAGCGCAAAGAGAGAGGAAGATCGTTCCTAGTTGTGAACTAACACATCGTTAGAGTGTGTGTTAAAGTGTGTTTGTCAAACATTATGTAAATTAAAATGGATTCAGTTATTTTGACACCTACTATCCATCACTTACCTATTTACTCATAAGTAAGTAAGTTAGTAGTTGGTCATATTTTTTTCAAAGCATGATCGTTTTTTTTTTACTTTCTATACTTTTAATTACCAGCATATTTATATTTTTAATTCAATTGTAAATGAAAAGCCGAGTCGTAAATGGATATTTTGACCGTACAATTTGGCAGCTAGCTAGTCCGGGTTGTCCCGTATCTTTGGCCAAATGTAGCTGGGACGTTCTCTGACTATACCTGCGACTATCATGCCAGGAGGACGTTTTTTTGGATGGAATAAACCACCTTGAAACCACTATTATTAGAACTATGCATTAGTTATCAAATTTAAAAAGCATGTTTTCCTATTGTCCTATGAAAGCAACAAAATCGTGAGTCATAAAAAAGCTCTCAATTGAACAAAAATATGTTTGTTCGTCTTATTTAATGTCTCTCTACAGCAACCTGAGATGCCTCTGGGATCAACTGGAATATTACGATCCACACCACTGGACAATTACACAAGTTTTTTTGTTGAATAATGTCAACACTAAATGTGGAAAGTGGTACAAAAAGAAAGACATTTGTTGAAAGGTTTTGTGCTTCTTGTGTAATAAGACAAACTTTTTCAGTTTTATCTTGACCTTTAAAGTATATACTTTATTGAATTTTGTTTTGATTGTTTAAGCGCTTTGTGACCCTGGTCTGGAAAAGTGCCATATAAATATAAATTACTTACTAACTTACTTTATGGTAGAATTATTCACCGACAGTGAAAAGAAAGACTGATCAAACTTTTTCATTTTTTGTTTTAGTGAGTGCGAACTTTATTCCGCCTGAAACTCGTGTGAGTTGATTGCGTTTGACGCACTTGATTTAAGATATAAAAACTGCTTCCTGTTGCGTCGGTGCCTTGATAAGACTGTTACTGTAAGCTGTACTGTTGCTATGAAACATCTTCAGCCATGATCATAAACACATTCGAGTTTGAATAAGTTGAATGATTTCTAATACAATTCATTAACGTCGGGCTCACAGTCACGTCAATGGTGGTCGCCTTGGTTTTGCTAAACTTAGGCTCACGTAGACTCACTTGTAGGTCAGGACGTATCCGATGGTTTTGTCACTGAGGCGGATCAGGAAGCATCCCAGCTCCTTGTCTTTCAGGATCTCCTCAGCTTCTCTGTTGAGGAAAGGTTTTAACAAACATTTCAACATATTATCAAGAGGACGACAAATTTGAAAAGTTAATTCAAAGGTTACCAAGTTGTGTTTGGTCGACTTACTTTCTACAGACGAACCCCAGAAACCAGTTGGGGAAGGAGCCGTTTTTGCACATATGCGACAGTTGACACTCGATGAACCACTTGAAGGTGAGATCTTTGTTCTGGCTGAGAGAGTCCGCCGACCCCTGATGTTCCCCCATCATCTCCTGCTCAAACACACACCAGAATTCCATCCTGGTTTGACTCTTGTGACATGAAGAAACAAGCTGCTGTAAATTATTTTTTGCTGAGGCCGAATTAAGACGATACTTATATTACACATTTATATCTCAGAGAAAAATTTGCAGTTTACTGTTTCATGTGAACTTCATAGTTAAAACATTGCTGCTTTTAAGTTATTAGTATTTATATTAGCCTCATTAATAAAGATATTTTTTATTTTATCAAAAATATTATGACTTATCAACAGGAATTTGTTCATTTAGGAATATTAAAGGTGTTAATTCTGATATAATTGTCATTGTTTCCCACCTTTTATTTGTCCCTTAATATGTTGTATTTATTTATATATTAAAAAAAAAAAAATCCACTAAAACTAAAATAATTTAATAAAATTAAAAAAATGTCATACAACTAAAATAACCTTGTAGAAAATAAATACATTAATAAAGCAAATTATTGTCGTTAAAAGATAAAAACACAACATAACATTTTGATGAATACATCCTGCATTAACAAATAAACCAAAACTATAGTTAAAATGAAAGTAGATTATAATGTTTATAAATGTAATGTTGTATTCATTTATATGTAATAAAAAAATCTCACATCTCCTCATGATTACTTTCTTTTTGTCTATTTTATTTAAGCATGTTGTAAGAAACACACTAAATGTATGATATTTAATTTGAGCACCCCTACATTAACACTGTACTTCTATAGTTATTTAGATGTGTCACCCTCATTATTAGTACTTTCCCATATTTAAAACATGTGCACAAATCCTTATTTAATCTATTTCTAAGTTTAATTTTAAATTAAAGTACATTCAGGAAACGTTCTTACCGTGACAGGCGTGTTGATCGATGAGCTAAAGTCCTGCGCTTCAGATTGAAAGTCAAGATTTTTGTTTGCAACCTTTCACTTAAGAAGCTCCTACCGCAGACAAAACTTGCAATAATAACCTTTTCACACTTTTTTTCCACTGACTCGGAAAGAAGCGACTCTCATTTGCATCACATAAAGTCAGAGCTTCCTGGTGAGGGATGGAAAGTCTGCGGTAGAGAGAGATTGCGGTTAGCGTGTGCAGAGATGCAGTCAAAGAGTGTTGCCGTGGTGATTAGAACTAGCATTACATTTGCACAGAAATGGAAATAAGGTGGAGATGTTATCAGTCCTTTCCAAAAATAGGTCTGAATCAGACGTACTTTTGTGTTTATCAGCACAATAAATTGATGACTTTTCTTCCGTGATGAGCAAGAACAACCAGGGGAAGAAAAGCTGAAGCAAGGGGGTTGTTCTGATGATTGCATATTGAAATTAATAATATCAGAATGAAGTATGGTTTCCAGCACTCAAAAACCATGACACACAGCTGTGGCGTTCATCAGGGGTCATCTTCAGGCCCCTCTATATTTAGCCTCAGGCTGCTTCCTCTTGAACAAATCATACAGAACCACAAACGTGACTTTTTCCACACACATTAAAATTAAGTTCTGTTAGATAAGGACCTAGAGAATTTACATGTTGTTGAGGTAGTCGGGTGAGTTAGCAACTTGATTTACAAACGAACAGGAGGATGGTTGCCAGTTTGAATCCAGTTTGAACCATTGCTTGGTTTGTTTGTTCTCCGTATTTTGCCCAGAGCACTCTGGTTTCCTTCATAGCTTATAAACAATGGTGAATTGTTAAACCCCCCAGAACCAGTCGTGGGCCTCATTCAGGACGACAACGAACTGGCCTACAGAGAGGAGGTGCAACACCTGGTGGACTGGTGTGAGGTGAACAACCCGCTTCTGAACGTCGACAAGACCAAATAAATCATCAACGACCTCAGAAGATCCAGACCTAGCCACGCACCACTCCTCATCGACGGCACAACGGTGGAGGTCGTCAGCAGCACCAAGTTCCTGGGGGTGCACATCACAGAGGACCTCAGCTGGACACTTCACACCAGCTCCCTGGTGAAGAAAGCCCAGCAGCACCTGCACTTCCTGAGACGGATGAGAAAGGTTTCTCTCCCCTCTCCCATCCTCCACACCTTCTTCAGAGGGACCATCCAGAGCCTACTGACCAGCAGCATCTCCATCTGGTCGGGGAACTGCAAGGCCTCCGACTGGAAGTCTCTGCAGAGTGGTGAGGACCGCGGAGAAGATCATCGGGACAACACTCCCCCCCATCCAGGAAGTGGCAAAAACGGTCTGAACAGAGCCCACAGAATTCTGTCCGACTCCACCCACCCCCTCTATGGACTGTTCTCTCTCCTGGCGTCTGGCAGAAGGTTCCGCAGCATCCGATACAGAACAGAAAGATTTAGAAACGGCTTCTTTCCTCTGGCCATCTGACTGCTGTATGAAGATATGACTTGAGCTATGCACTATTTAAAATTGTATGTATTTATTCTAGTTATAACAAATTAGCACTACTGTCAACTTATTTGTATTTATACTTTATATACATTAATTATTATATATAATATTTATAATGTTATTTTTTTATTCTGTTTATACTATATTGCACTATTTTTAACCTATTAATATTTATATTTATACTTTTTATATACATCTCTCTGCTGTGTTTTTTAACGGTTGCCAAGTGTGTTTTCTGTGCAATAACAATAAAAGAAAGTCTAAAGTCTTAGGTCTAAATTGAAAACTACATGTGACCCATTATCGACTGGCGATCTGTCCAGGGTGTCGCCCCGACTCTCGTCCTAAAACTGCTAGATAATTGGATTTAAATGTAATTATCTGACCGAAACAAAAATAGTTTCATGATCATGAGTTTAAAAAGCAACTAATGTGTTGATTTGATGTGTGTCTTAAATAGATCTCTGACCTCTGTTGTACTCATCAGTGCGTGTGTGTTTGTATAAAACTCTCTTTTACTAAAGATATTTACATTAGAAAATGATCTTAAGCTCCGCCCACTGAAAACACTTTTGTTTTTCTGAAGATTAAATCTTGTTTACCATAATCACACCCACTTTGCTGTGATTGGTCGAAAATCATGGTTTGTCATCATGCGTTATCTTTCCTGAAAGTGTCTACCTCCAAGGGACTTGTTGCATAAGCAAAGCACTGCTGGCTGGAGGATAATAAAGTAATAAGTTCAAAACATGCTCATGATGAGAGACTTACTGCATCCTGGAGAGGAAGATTCCAACGTTTGTGAGTGAGTGTAGTGATTATAGCCCTTATTAAAAAGGTTAACTTTCAGAACATCTAAGTTCTGGTTGATTTTACCTTAAATTTGCATCTAGGTAAGAATACCTGAAGTTGGAGCACCAACTTTGATTTATACTACAAAGGAAACTATTACATTTATGTCGATAATAATTAATTAATTGGCCTTATTAGTTAACTATGAAACAGTAGTTTGATTCAATCTCATTAAATGAAGTCACTACTTGTTTGTCATGATTATTTTTATTAAGAGGCTCTTAAATTGACAGTTAAACACCAAAACGGATACACTAACAACAACGTGAAGTTTAATAGATTTATTTAAAAAAAAAACTGTGATGATGAATGACAAAAATGCCGCAGTGTTCTTGAAAGACTTTAGGGGCTTCTTATCTTCCATTATTCAAATGCAATCTGTTCTTATTCTTGGAGACTTGAATCTTCATGTTGATGACGTCACATCTTGCTCTGCTAAAGACCTTTTATATTTAACAGAAGCCTTTAGTTTTCGAGCACTGGTGAACAAGATGAAACCCTACAAGGAAGGACGTCGGACGAGCAAGAGGAGGGTTTCATCTTGCTCGTCCGACGTCCTTCCTTGTAGGCTCTTTATCAAAGTGTTTGATGTAATTGGCCCCTGGGTTACCAATATGGTAAACCTCTCCCTTTCCACGGGGGGTTTTCCCAATGCATTTAAACATGCAATTGTGGAGCCTTTACTCAAAAAGACAGACTTAGACCCGACCTACCTCAGTAATTTCAGGCCTATTTCAAAACTTGCATTTTTGTCCAAGATGTTAGAGAGAGAATAATTGAATCTTAATATAAACTTTGACTAACTGTGTGATATAAACAAGTAATTTGTTTGAAGATAATAAATCCAATAATTAGCTTCATTAGTATTCAGTTATTTCTAAAGTATCATCTGATGACGTACAAAATATTAAATTTTATCAAGCAGCTCTGGGTAGTTTTGTGTACCTTAATATTTTTGTACTAAAATAACTTGTGATGACACATCAACTTAAAAATATTTAAATGACCGATATACCATGACTTTAGGTGTTTTGTGTCATTTTTATTTTCACTGCAAAAGTTCTTGTACTTTTTAGTACCAAAACAAAGTTAAAGTTATGTTATTTACAAAGCCGTCATAATACATATCATTTTTCATTATCCACAATCTGATTCATTACCTCATCGGTATCCATCCTTCATTCAGACAATCAAAGTCTGGAAACAGAAAATTCGTCCAACTGCTGAAAACGGGGACATGACATTTAGCGAGTGCTCATGGGAAATGTGGTCTTCCGTCGGGCTAAACACTACCACTTTAGTCCACTAGAGTCGCTCGACTTAAAATCGCATAGAGCTGCTTTAATTCATTTTCATTTGAGTTCATTCTTTGTTCAAGTTACTACCATCTAGTGGCCTTTTAGTATAACTACATCGGTTATTCTAAATAAATAAAATTGTTGTAGATTTATTAATACAGAATATTCCAACTACAGTACAATTACTGTATGCAGACATAAAAACAGACATAGTCAGTGTGTACAAGAACACAATCACATTAATTTGTATTAACACACCATAACAATAAATAAAACAACTTCTGTGAATAAACAATTGTCTTGGTTCTAATGCTTAGCCGAAAAAATACAATTTGCCGGTTATATTCCATGTTTAGTTGGTAACAGGTAACTCCACTGCTCACTGAAGTTATCTCAGGTTCACAAAAAAGAGACAAAGAAAGAGCAATCAATTCACGAGAGATCAATCTCCTAAACGTCATACTGTAATATGCAATTTTCAATTTACATATATCTACTCACTGAGATAGTAACTGAGTAGTAATGAATAAAAACAGAATCTTATATATAAATTTAAGTCAATCATACATCTTTTTTTTTTAACTATAAGATTTTATGTGTATAGCTGCATAACCTTTTAAAGGATAGGAATTCAAATAATAAGAGTTTTGATGACATATTTTATACATCACCAATGTTTTACCTTAGTAGCTGCCAAATACAAATAAAGTTACATGAATTAATCATTCCATATACAACAAATTACTTGTTAATACCGAACCCTCGGTGAAAGTCACCACTTGAAGTCAATTGTCATGTATTTATTATGTTTGACGAAGAGTAGCTGCCGAAACGCTGACGTATATGTCGCCATCTCGAATCTGATTGGTTAACACAATCATTTGGCTGCCATTGATTTCAATTGAAAAGGGCCTCTTCTGAAACGATTGAAGGCCTCGGGTAGATTTCTTCTGGCAGCAGTCCAAGCAAGAGGAAATAAATGAAATGAAGAGAAAAGACTATGTGGAATAATTTAATACTTTTTTTATGTATTTTATTTAATTAAAAAATGTAATTTATTTTCTGATTATGTTTAGGCCAGCAGAGAAGGCCCTATATGAAAAACACTCTAAGAAATATAACTTACTTGAGGCTGTGTATTGCTTTGGTTGTTTTCTTGCGCCATTTTAATAAACTATTTAAAATACATTTAAACATTTTTTTTAATTTATTTTAATAAACTAGCTTAAGGTGAGTTGCAGCAAGACCTGCCTTCTTCCCTCGAGTAGCTCCCTGTGATTGGTGGAGATGGCAGCAGAAGGCTTCAAGCAGCAGGTCTCTGATTGCTCGCTCAAACTCGTGGCAGTAATCTCACTCCATAGATTTCAGTCTGGCTTCCGCAAACGTCACTTTACGGAGACTGAAAGAAATAAAAATATTGAGAAAAATAAAACACAATTTAAAACGGTAGAAATAAAAATTAAATACGATGGAAAGCTTGATCTGCTGTTGTTTTATAGTGAGAAAAAAAGTAAAAGTATTATTCCTCCGGTTGTAGCAAATATTTCTACCCAAGATATGAATATAAATAAATCAAATAAAACACTCTCAGCGATATTTATCAGATACATTGAACAGAAATAAAAATATTATTTGTTAAACGAAGATTAATCACATTTATAACATTTTCATTGATTTTTAAAATGAATACAATTTCACAAAAGGTTTTAATATGATGTGTGGTTTAGCAGAGAGCGACACCTGGTGGACTAGAACATTGTAACATTGTTTCATGAAGCTTCATCTACTACAAGTGTCTACAACAGACCTGGGAAAAGTGCGGCCCGGGTGCCACATGCGGCCCTTTGACTGTATTCATGCGGCCCTTGTGATGTCAAAGTAAGATCATGTATAAATGCTTCTAATGCATTAACAAATGTATTTTAGATTTATTATTTTTTTTGTGTATATATTAATCCCTCTAAACAGTTTTTTCAAGTTAATTGAAGAAAGGTCCTGAAAAAAACTCATCTATACAAGAATAAAATTGCAGCTTATTTAGCTTAAATAAATGTCAGGGCTTAATGATGCATGTCCATTTTTTTTTGCTTGACGGCCCCTAACAACATTCACAGAATTTAATGTGGCCCTTGAAGAATTTTAATTGCCCACCCCTGGTCTACACTGAATTAAAAATGCAGGAAAATCATGGTCTGACTTGGGATGATCTCCTTGGCAGATGTATGTTCTCCCAGAGTGCTTTTATTGACATTTAATTCATGGTTTTGTGAAGAATTGTTTCAATGTTTTCTCTTGAATTCGTGTCACTTTATCAACAATGTACTGAAATATAAATGTACTGGGGAGGTGTAAGGGAGGAGGGGGTATGAAGGTGCTCTGCAGGGGAGGGACTTTCTCCCGCAGTCCTCGTGTGGAGGAACATCTGCAGCCTCCTGCAGAAATGCTTCTGCCCGCGTCTCCTCAGACGAACCTCCCTCTTCATCGCCATCATCATCACCATCATCATCATCATCATCATCCTCGTCTCCCTCCGTCCGTGTGAGCGGGACCCTGAGCTGCGTCTCCCCCGCCTCTGCTGCTCCTCCTCCGGGCTCCACGGTCGGACCTGCGCGGCGTCACTGGATGGAAGATCCTCGAGTGAAGGAGTTCTTCTGCTCCTGAGACTTCGCTGCAGCAAACACTCGAGGTGAGGCTTCTTCATAGTCTGATGCGCGACATTTACTCGTCACTTCTTCGGTCAGTGAACGCAGCACTGGTGTCGTCACACGAGGTTGTGTTCAGGAACTCTTCAGCTGCAGAGCTCTGGAGGACCAGCAGCTGTAAGGAGTAAAAAAAACTAGAATAGAATTTACTTGAACGATGATTTTACTGCAAACAAACGTGAGAGAAATACATCACGTGTTTTGTACCATTTTAGTATCGTATCCGGAGTAAACCTGGAATAACATTTCGAGCAGGATTTCAACAGAATTGATGTAAAATTGATCAAAACTGTTGTGAGTTTTCTAATACATGTTTGAATGCAATCATTGTTATAGATTATAAATTCAATTCTGATGAAAACTTACATAAAACTATCAACATGTTGATTTAAAATTTTACATTTTCATTTAAACCACATTTAGTCATTAAAATCACTTAATACTGTACAATTTGTTCTTTAAAAGTATTTATCCCTTGTACCTACAGTAGTTATGGACGATTAACTAATCCATTTGTATTCTTCTTATATTTTCTAATTGCTTTTATTTTGACCCAGCTGGAGCTTTTATCTGGTTTGTAAACAAATGTACACAAATAAAATTTGACTTAAGTAAATCAAAGATTAATGAGATTGCTATTGTTATATTCTGACACTAGGGGGAGACAGAAACACTAAATACATTCGTGGATCAGGCCTTTACAGTTGTTTTTACGTCTAACTGTAATATATGTTTTTTTTTTCTTATAATCGTGTGATGTGTTTGGAAATTATTTGAAAATATTTCAGTAAAAATTGTAGAAAAATCAAGATATTGTTATAATTACCATCTTAATCCATCAGCATTTTGAAGGATCATTTATAATATGTGTAAAGTCACTGCTGTCACTGATATTTCAAATTATGAAAAAAGTGAAAGTGAGTGTCTTGGCAGAGGTGTGCACCTCCAGAGTGCTATCTTAATGGAGGGGGAACTCATGTTTCATGGTTGTTTCCAAACTAATGTTGAAGAACTAGAACCAACACAGACCAGGTTTTGAATTTATACTGAACTCTTATTTACACTTATAGATGCAGATTCTGTTGTCCAGAAACATGTACACACATACACACATGTACACACATACATGTACACGCACACACACAAACACGCACATGTACACACACATACACACACTGACACAAACGGACACCCATACCCAAGCACATATGTGGACACACACATACATGTACCCACACACACACACACGTACACACCTACCTACCCACACATCATGTACACATACACACATGTACACACACACATGTACACACGCAAATGTACACGCACACACAAACACACGTACACGCACTAGTACACACACACGCACATGTACACACACAGACACACACTTACACACACACGAACATGTATACACACACAAGTACACGCACTTGTACACACACACTGACACACATGGACACACATACACACACGCGTACACTTAGTACACACACACACACTCGTGTCTGTGTTAGCAACCTCGCAGTGCAGCAGGCTAGCAGGTCGTAAAGAGCAGAGCATCATGGGACGTGTGATCTTTACGAGTCTCATCAGACACGAGTGTGACTCGATCACGTAAAAGATAAAAATGAGATCAAACCTGGTTTCAAGTCTTAGTTCTTTTTCTTCAAAGAGACGAGACTTTTATGAACATTTTACGTTAATTTTGCAAAACCTTTTTTAAATTATTTTTTTTAATTACACGAATAACCGTGAAACAAGGTCACATGATCATATTTCTTTCTTCAACTGTAGTTTCTTCTTGAGGAGTCGTTCAGACTCGGAGAAGAACCAGAGGCTCCATCAGTTTACAGAGGGTTTGATGTGTCGATGAAGCTTCATGAAACAGTGTCATATCTTTATAGATCAGTAGGCGGCGCCATCCGTTTAAACGTGATGTGAGGTTTCAACGGAATAATAACAGATTATAGATCAAAGAGCGACATCTAGTGGAAGATAACGACACTGTTTCATGAAGCTTCGTCGACACATCTCTGACACGTCGTCAAACAAACGTGAAATCATGACCTCAGTCAGGAAACAACTTTTATAACGATTATTTGTTACTATTTGAATTGCAACATTTTCTTTTCGCAGGTAAACAAAAGTAACAAAAAACAAACGTTTTTTATTGTCAAATGTTATTTAAAAACAAAATCTTTACATTGACTGAGAATCTATAACTAAATGTATTTAAATACAATAATAACTAGAACTAACTGAAAATTCCTTTTTGATAATTATCAAGTTTTATATTCTCTTCTCAAACCTTCTTAACTGACAAGTAAACATCAATATCTTTAGTCGACAAACGTTGATCGGACGAAACTTTTCTGATCGAAGTCTGTTCCGAACACGTCGTCGCGCACCAGGAAAAACGATGTTGTTTGGACACGATCAAAGTGTGTCGTTGTGTATTTACTGAGCGCCTGCAGGAGAAATTCTGGCTCTGATCGACGAGCAGACGTTTAAAATAGAAGAAACCGCTGACGATGCAGTTTTTCATTCTGCTGCCATCGAAACTTTATCTTCGGATCTTTGGCGAGAAGCCAGTGACTCGTTTAACAAATGATTTCAGGAGCTTTTATCCGCGATCATGTTTTTTTTTTGTTGCTTCATCTTAATAACACAAAGTGCAACTTGTCATAAAATAAATCGACTAGTTTTGGGAACAAACTTCTCAAAACTTTCTTTCATCCTTTAGGGAAACAATTTACCTTCTTTTGTGCTTCGATGTGTTTCCTGCCGCTTTATCGTCTGAGTTTGTTCTTGTAGATCAGGGTTTAAACTCAACCGGCCGGGGTCACCAGAGGTCACCAGGGTCAACTCTTCCTGGTTTCATGCTGGGCGTCTTTTTTATTAATTTTTCTTTTTTTTTTAACGTGTTTGATCAAATTGTGATTTAAAAAGTGAATTCATTCATTCATTCATCTTTACTGCTTCATTTAGTTTTCAGCTTTTTTCAAATCAATAAAAATGTTATAAAATCTTAATCCTCATCTTCAAACTTCCAAAAATGTACGGCACACTACCAACTGAGCTAACCTACCTCACGAATAATTGTGAATATTTACTATTAAGTACTAAAATCATGATGTTCATCCACAAAATCCCATTAAAAACCGGCGCGTCTGCGTTGCATATGCGGCGTATTTGATCTATGGAAATGTGACGTCACAGGTCGGCTTTTCAAAAAGCGGATAGACCGGATATGAGATTCGGACCAAGATTATAATCAGAACGTGAATCAATGAAATATAGTTAATCAGTTCTAAAAACATACAAAATTATCATTGTTGATGATTAAAACTATGATCATTTAAAACTAAAATAAATAAAAGATAAAACGATCTCTGTAGAAGGATTTCGTGGTCAACAGGGTCAAATGCAGCACTGAGATCTAGAAGAACTGAAACATGGCCCTGATCAGAGGCCATTAGCAGGTCTTTACTAACTTTTATCAGGACGGTCTCTGTTCTGTGGTGTTCCCTAAAGCCAGACTAAAACACCTCAAATGATCATTGTCATGGACATATTTACAGCTGACTCGTAACCACTTTCTCCAGAATCTTTGAAATGAAGACACGATTAGAGATAGACCTGAGAGAACCTGACACTAGACATTATACTGAGCACTGAGCGAATTGTTTCCATAAACTTGGTTACGGCACTTTCAGACGGACATCTTTTGAGCTCCTGCTCTGTAGACTCGGGTCATTTAAGATAAAATCAAAAGTTATTAATCGATGGTCAGAAAGAAGTGAATTCTGAGGAGAGACAATAACATTTTTAATTTCAAGTCCGTACGCTAGGACAAGATCTAATGTGTGCTTAAAACAGTGAGTCGGTTCATGAACATACTGAGAGAAACCAAATGACTCCAGGATAGAGTTAAACGTGTTTTAGAGTGTTGAGGGGCATTAAAGTTAGTGAGGCTGGTGTTGATTCATTTAAAGATACATAGTCATCTATAGACAGCCAGGTTTAGGTTTAGCACAATAAGTCAATGGTTTTATCTGAAATGAGTTCATAAATTAGTGCAGCTTTTGAGGACAGGGATCGGATATTCAATAATCCACACTTAATTCTCCTTTAACAATTCTTCTACTGCGGACATTTCTTCTTGGTTTTATTAAACGGGGCAGATTCACCCTGTCTATGTGGTTAAAAGCAAGTTTTTGTGGGAGAAGAGTGTGTAAGACTACAGTTCTGGCTTCTGTTCTGTGCTGAGTTTTTTTACTCTCTGATCTGATCATGATGTTTTTCGGCGCCGAAAAATGTCTGCATTGATTGTGAATATGAAGTCGATATATTTCTTGAAGTTTCTTCATGTGGAGAATTAACTTTCTATTAGTCTTTTCTTGTGAAGTTGAATCTCTACTTGATATTGTGCAAAGATAAATGGATGGATGGATTGATGGATGGATGAAGGGATGGATGGATGGATGGATGGATGGATGGATGGATGGATGGATGGATGGATGGATGGATGGATGGATGGATGGATGGATGGATGGATGGATGGATGGATGGATGGATGGATGGATGTATTTATAAATGGATGATATGATGGATGGATGGATGGATGGATGGATGGATGGATGGATGGATGGATGGATGGATGGATGGATGGATGGATGGATGGATGGATGGATGGATGGATGGATGGATGGATGGATGGATGGATTTATACATGGATGATACGATGGATGGATGGATAGATGGAGGGATGGAGGGATGGAAGGCTGGATAGATGGATGGATGGATTGATGGATGGATTTATTTATAAATGGATGAAAGGATGGATGGATGATGGAAGGATTGATTCACATGATGACGATCAGTAAATATTTGATCTTCTTCTGAGAACATTATTCTCTGAAGAGATTATGGAAAAGACGAGATGATTTGAAGCAGTTTAGCTTCAGCCGTTGTCAAGTCTGACACGACACACAAATCCTGTGATTGACGACGTGTGTGTTTGTTGCCGCATGGTCGTGAACTAAAGTTCTCTTCTTCTTCTTCTTCTTCTTCTTCTTCTTCTTCTTCTGCGAGCGATGGATGATCCCGCAGGAGGTGAAGCTGCTTCTCCGTGAGGTCCTTTTACTCCTGAGCCAGCACTTCATTTGATTATGAGTCGTTGAGCCTGATTAAAGCAAAGTTGATTGATCGCGGGAGTGAGAAAAAGAGTGAGACGAGTGCTGCTCTCGCTCTCCTCCGGTTTCCCTGCGTCCGATCGATACCTCCTCGTTCCTGATTCCTTCTTCCTTCTGTCGTTACCTAAGAGTGACATCACTTATTTAAACTGATGACATCATCATCGTCGACGAACAAACAAATCTTTCTTTAAACTCGAAATCTTTTTCAATCTTTCAGTCGTTCAGATGTTTCATAGATTTTCTCAACCGAGAGTCACAGAGTTGTTCGAGTGTCTGGAACCTTCTCACACGTTCAGTCATCCAGAGAAGAAGGAAATGTTTTTTGCCCTTTATGGTCTTCTTACCTGCTCTCTAGTGATGTGTGGATGAAGCTTCGTGAAACAGTGTCATTATTACTCACCGATGATAAAGTTCTTGTAAGTGTTCCTTCAGTCGTGACTTCCTTCACTGGTATTTTCTACCAGATACCATAAAGGTCTAGTTTGAGTCGAGGGATCAATTAACTTTTGTTCTTCGAATCTGCGGCGCCTCGGGATCTTCTTATCAAAGATTCAGTGGAATTAAAGGTTCATAATTATAATTCGTTCCACGGCATCGAAGGTGATCACAGGTTTAAATAGAAAATGTGTTTAAAGTAATAGATCATAGATCAGAGAGTGACATCTAGTGGACTCTGAAGATAATGACGATGTTTCATGAAGCTTCACCAACAGATCTTGTCCTTCTTTCCTCAACTGATCTGGTTCAACTGATCTGGTTCAACTGATCTGGTTCAACTGATCTGGTTCAACTGATCTGGTTTAACTGATCTGGTTCAACTGATCTGGTTTAACTGATCTGGTTCAACTGATCTGGTTTAACTGATCTGGTTCAACTGATCTGGTTTAACTTATCTGGTTTAACTGATCTGGTTCAACTGATCTGGTTCAACTGATCTGGTTTAACTGATCTGGTTCAACTGATCTGGTTCAACTGATCTGGTTCAACTGATCTGGTTTAACTGATCTGGTTTAACTGATCTGGTTCAACTGATCTGGTTTAACTGATCTGGTTCAACTGATCTGGTTCAACTGATCTGGTTCAACTGATCTTGTTTAACTGATCTGGTTTAACTGATCTGGTTCAACTGATCTGGTTTAACTGATCTGGTTCAACTGATCTGGTGTAACTTATCTGGTTTAAATGATCTGGTTCAACTGATCTGGTTCAACTGATCTGGTTCAACTGATCTGGTTTCAACTGATTTGGTTTAACTGATCTGGTTTAACTGATCTGGTTTCAACTGATCTGGTTTCAACTGATCTGGTTCAACTGATCTGGTTTAACTGATCTGGTTCAACTGATCCGGTTTAACTGATCTGGTTCAACTGATCCGGTTCAACTGATCCGGTTCAACTGATCCGGTTCAACTGATCCGGTTTAACTGATCCGGTTTAACTGATCCGGTTCAACTGATCTGGTTCAGTGTGTTGTTTCTCGACTCGTCCTACTTCATCCTCCTCTCTCCTAATAGCAGCTCAGTGCGTGGACCCTGCAGTGCGTCAGTGGCTTTAATTGGCGTCAGCAGCCAATACACCCCCGACCACTGTTTCCTTTTATTATTAGATGTTTGCTCCAACACGCAGGAGGTGAGAATGACTCACGTCTGACGCGTCTCAGAGAAACTCTTGCACAAGTTGAGTCTGAAGAGAAAAAAAACAACATTCAGAATCAGGAAACTTTTATTGCTGCTTTATTACTTTAATTATTATTCATGATTCTCTACACATTTCTCCAGTTTTACAGACGAACAACAGTCTTTTTGAAGTCAAACGTTGCTAAATAAAGTGAAAACATTTTGCTCGGGTTTGTCGGATCATTTTCCAAACGTCCGTTTTGTCGCTTCCTGGTCTGATGATGGTTCAGAAACATCATTTAATCGACATATGAGAGAATAAAAGAGTTAAATATGTCCCGAGTAATTTACGGTAATGTTATCGCTAGTCCGCTAGTTAGCTAGCCTGTGCTAACGTTAGCATCAACTCGTTTTTTTGATGCGTTTTCCCAAAATGTAACCTCCTTTTTTAGCTTAAGCCATTTTCTCTTGTCCTTCTCCTTCTCAGAGAAGTGGAAACATGAGCCATATTTTGTTTCTGTTCAAACGTATTAGCGTTTTAGCGAAGGATCAGGGAGAAGCAGGAAGTGAGGTCGAGTGTTTTTCACGGATCAACGGTTTATGTGACCATCGTTATTTTAATAGCAGCAACAATATGATACTCTTTAGTTCGTCAACAAAATGAAAAAATTCGTAACAAAATTGAATATCTTTATGTGAATGATAACGTGATCGTCGTATACTTTGGAATACGGTTCAGCCAATCAGCAACGTCCTCAGAGAACCTGGACAGATTCTGCAGGAAAATCAAGTACATGAATTTTTATATTGACAATAAAAATAAAACAAACAAAAGTCAGCCAATCACGAAGCCTCATCAGACCAGGAAGTGACAGAAATGGCAGAGAAAAACTCAAAAATGGTACAAAATGTCCTCAGATCCTCATTTGAAATGTATTAAAAAAGCTTTTCTGCCTGTCACTTTATAATGTGACTAAATCACACTAAAAATGAACCATGACTTGTGTCCCTGAACGCCTCATGTGAACACAGAAGGACCATGAAATCAAAATGACTTGCAACTGCAAAATAAAAAGAGGATTTTAAACGCCTGATTATTCTCTTCACACTGTATGATATGTGTGTGTGTGTGTGTGTGTGTGACAGGCTGGCGGCTGCATCATGTCCTCGCCTCAGAGTGAGGAGATCCCAGGCTACCATCTGAGCGGTGAGTGAACATCTCTCCGACTCCGATACAGTTTCTAAATGAACGCTCGACACACTTTAAACTTCTGTTGGACCGTAAATGAATGTGTTCCACACATGATGACGATGTCGCTGTTTCAGTGGTGCGGAACCCGCCGGGCTGGGAGGTGACCATCTACCTGCTGGGCTTCTTCATCCTGCTGGGTGTTGCTGCTCTGAACATCTGGAAACTCTGGAAGTCTGGAGCTTTCCCTGCTCCGTCTCCCTTCCCCAACTTCGACTACAGATACCTGCAGGAGAAATATGGAACCTCCTTCTCCGAAGTCAGACAAAAGGTAGGACTTTCTCTCTGTGGAGTGTCGACGATGCTTCATGAAACCGTGTCATATGTTTCCACTAGTCACTCTGATCTTTAATCTATTGTTTTGAACAACTATCCTAATGACCCTTTTAAACTGAGGGCGCCACCTACTGACGTCTCAAAATATGACACTGTTTCATGAAGCTTCATCAAATTTCTCTCGATATATCCTGGTTCACCTTTCACAGTTTTGCTGTTATGAAGATGATGTATTTTACTCCCAGTACTTAACGTTTTCAAGTACTGGGAGTTTTTATATTTTATCAATCAGCAGGAACATAAAAGCTCTTTAATTCATGTGTTCACTCTGTTACAAGCATGTGATTTATTTGAACAGAAAATAAACTTCAACACTGCTCTAGTAGAAGAACTCACATTCAGTTCCTTAAAACTCTTCACTGGCTGCCAGATTCTATGTCTAGAAAGATCTTTACAAATAACTACTACTTACTTATTTAGTTACCTACCTTACCTTACAAACTTACCTTACTCATGGTGCCGACAAAACAGAAAACTCCCATGATGCCTTTCTACACACTGCTGAGTTTAAGGTGGAAATAAATGTTAAATTAATGGAGGCAGATGTAGTTTCAAAACATGACTCATGAACCAGGGACTTGTTTATATCAGAGTGATTTCTCATTTAGATTATTTTCCCCTGTTTCTTTTTGAAGCGAGTTGCCGCCAACAACCACCGGAGGAACTCCACCGTCTCCAGCAGGAAGCCCAGCCTGGCGGCGGCGACGGGCGAAACCCCCGACGTCTTCAGGGACATGGGCCACCTGGAGATGATGAGCAGGGAACTGGACCCGTCCGGCTCGGCCCAGCTCAACCGCTCCATCTCCACCGACTCGCTCAGCTCCGTCTCCTCCATCGCCAACAACTTCGGCCACGACTTCACCGTGGGTCAGCTGGAGGTCACTCTGGAGTTCGAGCCGTCCAGACACGCCGGGCGGGACTCGGGGGTCCTGCACATCACGCTGCACCAGGGCAAAGACCTGCTGGAGAAGGAAGAGGGGGATTTCCCTGGATGCTTCGTCCGGGTCTCTCTGGGACCTGAGGAGCTGAACGTTGGAATCACACGGGTATGAAAGTGAAAATATTTACAATTCAATATTTTAAGTCTTTTGAATTCAATATAAATGTTGGTATAATAGAGTCACCAGACATACAGAGCACTGAGCCACTGGATCGAAAGATTCCTCTGAGAGCAGGATGTGGTCACACAGGTCCATTTGAGATCCACTGACCAGAATCTTGACCTCCTGACTCTGGTGTGAGCTTCTGGTTAGAGATGGAAGATTATTTTAGTTTGAAATTATATTTTATTCATCTGAAGAGAGTGGAAAGAAAATCTCATTCTCAATCATCGTCATTATAATTATCATGATTATCATTATTATTATTATTATTATTATTATTATTATTATTATTATTATTATTGTTATTGTTATTGTTATTGTTATTGTTATTATTATTATTATTATTATTATTATAATTCTTATTTTTATCATTATCATTATTAATATTATTGTTATTGTTATTATTATTAACATAATTATCATTATCATCATCATTATTATTATTATTATTATTATTATTACAATCATTATTATTTTTATTATTATCATCATTATCATTATCATTATCATTATCATTATCATTATCATTATCATTATCAATATTATTATTATTATTATCATTATTAATATTATCATCATTATCATTCCTCGTCGACCAACAAGTGTTTTCTTGTGAGCGTGTTCTTCTCATCGATTGGCTGAGCTCGGCTGCACTAGTACAGGAAGCAGTTGGTGATGCAGCAGGGTTTTCACAGGAAATGCTGACATCAGCTCTTCTGCTGATCGTGCCAGATTTTCTCTTTCTGTTCCTCCTTCATCTCTTTGTGTCTCTTCATGCTGCAGCTCACTCCCCTCCCACCTGTCAATCACTCTCTAGTCTGCCTCCTTTCCTTTGCAGCATCTTCACTGATCTGCTGCTTTTAGTTTGATGATCTTTCTCTCAAACACACACACACATATACACACGCACACACACACCTATACACGCGCATACACACAAACACATACACACAAGCACATACTCACACACACACAAACACACGCACACACATATATACACACGCATACACACACACAAACATACACACACACACACACACATGCACACACACACACACACACACACATATACACACGCGCATACACACACACAAACACACACACACACACACACATTCACACATATATACACACGCATGCACACACATGCAAACACACACACATTTACACATATATATACACACGCATGACACACATGCAAACACACATAAACACACACACACAAATTCACACATATACACACGCATGCACACACATGCAAACCCACACACATACATACACACACACATTCACACATATATACACACACATGCAAACACACACACATTTAATTATTTAAATGTGACCTTCCCTACTTTAAGTGGACGATGTGTTAATAAAGTGAAAATATCTTTATTGACACTCTGGTTTTTGACGCTGCAAGTTTGTGTCAATGTTAATCTTGAAGTAGTTTTTTTTTATAATAAAGTTAAATTTTCAACAATATTTGAATAATTTGATTTAAAATTATCCTTTTCTTTGCTGCAGTAGTTTGACTCGTCTTCATTATTCGGGTCAAGGTAGAACCTTAGGAGAGATTATTGAGTAAAAAAGAAATAATTTCTGCAGTAAAAACACATCTTGTGCTGGAGTTCAAAGTTCATTTATTCAACACATTGATTTGAACACAAGAGGTCACTGTGTGAACACGTTATTGTCGTTACAAGAACTTCAAACCTCTGCTCAGTTTTTGTTCACATGTGTAGTTGGAAGAAAAACTATTTTCAAACTTGAGAGAAAGAAAGATTTCTCTCTCTATCCCTTGTTGCTTAGAAACGTCAACACACTTTTTTTTATGACTCGTCATCACTCACGAGCATGTGAAGGACATTTGTGTGTCTGTGGTTTTTTGTGTGTTGTAATGTATAATCGAACATTTAAATAGATTTAATGAATTAGGAAAAAACGTTTATCGTAAACACAACATTGTGTTTTTGTTTCATTATGGAATACAATAATAAAATTAAACAACACAAAAAATAAACAAAAGCATGAATCATTTTTGAATAATATCTGTGTTACTGACATATTTGTAGTTTTCAATTAAATGTTTAAAAAATACTAATTAATATAAAAAGGGGATTAAATATCTCAGATTTATTGACATCTTTTTTTTATTTTGGTTTGAAAACCAAAACTGGAAGTGAATGTGTGTCATCGAACTTTAAACATGAATTTCTTACTCTGAATTTTTACTGCATCAAAATGAAACTTTGAATTTGAAAAACCATCACAAAAAATATTCAATTCATATAATTAAATGTTAAAAAATTCATATTCACATTTACTTCCATAGAAAACAATTTTCCTGGGTGATCCGATAAGAACTGAGTTTCCTGACAATCCTGGTATTTTTTAAATGCATGTTAAATATTTTTCAGCCCAAAAATGTCATCAGAAATAAATGACACCAAAACTGGAAAAAACTTAAAGAACTTTCCGGTCTTGTTCCAGTCAGAACCGGTGCCATCATGGTACCAAGTATCAGTGACTATATCTACTCATGAAGTTTATTTAAATCACAAACAATTTTTTTAACTTTAACTTTATTAGGTAAGTTATTTTCATCTCAGTTACCTGTGTTTTTCATTTATCAAGCACATTCCAGTTTCACTCATATTGTTGACATAATCTCTGTCCCTTATCTTATCTTAAACCCTCTCTGTAGGTCGTCATAGCAACATGAACATGATCTTTGATTCTGAGCACCATGAGTTTGGTGTTTTATCTTCCAGGTGCAGACGAATGCGTTCACAGTGATCTTCGACGAGCGCTTCTCCGTTCCCATGAACGCTTCCTCCCTGGACGACGTCAGTTTACGCTTCTCTGGCTTCGGCATCGACACGGACGAGCGGAACATCAGCGCCGGCGTGGCGGAACTGAAACTGTCCGACGTGGACCTGACGGTCCGGGCCTTCAACGCCTGGCTCTACCTGCAGGACGTCAACAAGGTGAGTTTAACTTGACTTAACCTTGAAGGTCAACTAGTGATCAACTCTGGTGTCACGAGTGAATGTTCTTCTCTCCAAGATGCAGTAAGTCTCTCATCATGACCATGTTTTCAACGTATTAGTTTATGAAGTTGCTCTGAAATCTGGGCGAACGAGAGGTTACGAGAGTCCATAATGACGTAATAATGACTTCACTCCTCCTCCAGCCAGCTGTAATCACGCCTGCTTTGTTTATACAAAGAGTCCCCTGAAGGTGGAGACCATTGTTGACGCGCGGTGACAAACCTCCCTGTTTGACCAATCACAGCAGAGTGGGTGTGGTTATAGTGAACAAGATTTAATCTCCAGAACAACAAAGTGTTTCAGTGGGCGGAGCTTAAGATCATTTTCTAATGTCAATATTTTAATGAAAAGAGAGCTTTGTACAAACACACACTGATGATACAATAGAGTCACACATCACAACAACACACACACAATCTCATGATACAATAGAGTCACACATCACAAGAACACACACACACACTGATGATACAATAGAGTTACACGTCACAACAACACACAAACTGATACAATAGAGTAACACATCACAACAACACACACACACATTGATGATACAATAGAGTCACACATCACAACAACACACATTGATGATACAATAGAGTCACACATCACAACAACACACATTGATGATATAATAGGGTCACACATCACAACAACACACATTGATGATACAATAGAGTCACACATCACAACAACACACACACATTGATGATACAATAGAGTCACACATCACAAGAACACACACACACTGATGATACAATAGAGTTACACGTCACAACAACACACAAACTGATACAATAGAGTATCACATCACAACAACGCACACACATTGATGATACAATAGAGTCACACATCACAACAACACACATTGATGATACAATAGAGTCACACATCACAACAACACACATTGATGATACAATAGAGTCACACATCACAACAACACACACACATTGATGATACAATAGAGTCACACATCACAACAACCCACATTGATGATACAATAGAGTCACACATCACAACAACACACACACACATTGATGATACAATAGAGTCACACATCACAACAACACACACACATTGATGGTACAATAGAGTCACACATCACAACAACACACGTGCACACTTTAACACACACGCATATACACCTTTAACACACATGCACATACACACTTTGGTTGTTCATTTTGCTAAACACACATTGTTTTATTAATTGTTAATATTCTTATTATTGTTGTAATGTAATTACTTGAATTACTTGTTTGCATTGTGTGTTTAATCTAATATATATCTATCTTTCTGTTTCTACTGAGAACCTGTTGCTGTGACAACTTGAACTTCTCAACTGTGAGACAAAGGTTGTTCTGAAGTTAAGTTAAGTCGATCTCTGCAGGCCGTGGACGCTGTGGGAGAAATCCTTCTGTCTCTGAGCTACTTACCTACAGCCGAGCGCCTCACGGTGGTCGTGGCCAAATGTAAGAACCTGGTCTGGACCAACAGCAAGAACACTGCAGGTAAACATTGTGTTCAGATGAACAAGAGGAAAAACATATTTTCTTTAAACTGTTTATGACAATAATGTTGGTAGAAATTATTTGCATTGAACCTGAAACATAACATTAAAATTAAGTAAAATTACAGCAAAACAATATCAACTGAAAATAGTATATTTTCATAGTAATGAACAAACGTAACTGACAAAAGACAAACAACTGTACATCATGAATGATGATCATCCTCTGAACACTGTCATCAGTGAACAGAGAAGCAGATGAGCATGAATGCTCAGGGACTCATTCATTCCTCGTGCTTTTAGTTTCTATAATTTTGAGTTTGGGGGCAGGAGTGGAGTGAAAAGGACCAGTTTGGTGTTCTGATGGACACTAGATGTGGCTTTGTCCTGGACCTCCCAAAGTCCAAGACCAGCTCCTTGGTCTTCAAGTTCAGCTGCAAGTGGTTCCTCTCACTCCGGTCCACAAAGTCACGTGTCAGACTCCCGTACTTGTCCTACATACTGTGGTCTATCAGTGAGATAGTCCGAGATCCAGGAGACCAGACCAGGGTCCACATGCATCTTTATTCACGTACATGATGATACCACCTCCTCGACGCTTCCCGCAAGCGTGTGCGTCTCTTTCCGCTCTTACGGTGGTGGAATTACAGAATATAAAAATGAAGTAAAAGTAAATGAAAAGGAGTAAGTAAAATAAAATGCAAAAAATGTAAATGAAATAAAATACATTACAGTAGATGGTTTATTAAGTGTTTATCTTTTGATTATTTTCACTAGTTTACAAGTTTATTTTTTAGTTTATCAGTCAACCTGACTGAAACTTGACGTGGTAAGAATCACATGCTAATGTTGCTATAGATGTTTTTTCAAAATATAATGTATATATACTACCTATAATATAAAATGTATCGTTCTCTGTGTGTTCTTGTAACAAACACCTGTTGAGCTTGAGAAAGTCTGGATCGGTGGTTCTTGTTGTCCATCGATAAACAGTCAATTTCAACAAACTCTGTTCAAACTTACAGATCCTTTCGTCAAAGTTTATCTTCTGCAAGACGGAAAGAAGATCAGCAAGAAGAAAACCTCCACCAAGAGGGACGATACGAACCCGATATTCAACGAAGCCATGATCTTCTCCGTCCCTTCCCTCGTCCTGCAGGTACAGATACTGTCGAGTAATCAAATCGCCTTCAAATGATTTGTTTCGTATTAGAGAGTTGTCTCAGGGTCAAAGGTGGGTGGAGGTCATTGACCTTTGACCCTTGACCCTGAAGTGACACAAGGGTTAAAAGCACTGACCCCAATATTATTAAGTAAAGTATCTGAATAGAGTAAATCATTCACTCCCTTCATTTCCCGAAAGATTCTTCTCAAGGTAATAGTAAAGTATCAAAAAATCAATCTACCTTTTTTTAAAATACAGTAAAATCAATAATATTGTTATGAACGAGTATCTTCGAGAAATGTTTTTTTTATGTTTATATTTATTAGTTGATTTAAGCTGCTAATGTTATTTTTTGTAAAGTGGAAAAAGTCTAGTTTTCTGACCATGAGTAGATTTTTGTAAAACTGTATTATCCAACAATATAATGTCAAATACACGTTTTTAAAGTGCAGTAAATAGTTCCAAACTGCACAAACTGAAGCAGACGAGTGTCGACGATGATTCCAAAATACCCAACGATCTTATCATGTGTTTGTTTGATGAACAAGTCCATGGTTTGATATGAAGGCTTGAGTCTGTTGACAATTTGTTGGAAATAATTCAATATTTATTTTATCAAATTTCGAAATCGTGATCAGAACAACATGAATTTTTATTAACTTATTTTAATAATAAAATTCGGTTTAATAATATGTCAATCTTTTACATTTTCTTTAAGGCTGTATTCATTGTACTCTGTAATATTAATGGATAAAATTACTTGTATTTCAACACAATCATTCAGTGAAATAAATTAAAAATTAATCTGATGTTATTTATGTATTCATTGTTTTTACAGATTTTTTGTTTTAATAACTTTTTCTGTGGAAGAAACAACAACAAATACATGTTTTTAAATTGCAGTAAATAGTTTCAAACTGCACAAACTGAAGCAGACGAGTGTCGACGATGATTCCAAAATACCCAACGATCTTATCATGTGTTTGTTTGATGAACAAGTCCATGGTTTGATATGAAGCCTTGAGTCTGTTGACAATTTGTTGGAAATAATTCAATATTTATTTTATCAAATTGCAAAATCGTGATCAGATCAACATGAACTTTTATTTACTCTTTTAAAAAAAAAAGACATTTCCTTCTAGGCTGTATTCATAGTACTGTAATATTAATGTATATAATTACTTGTATTTCAACACAATCATTCAGGGAAATAAATCAAAAAGTAATCTGATGTTATTTATGTATTCATTGTTTTTACAGATTTTTTGTTTTAATAACCTTTTCTGTGGAAGAAACAACCCAAATATAAAAGGCTGAACTGAGATCAGATGAAGAAAATAAACATTTTGTATAAAATAATTCAGATAGAAAAAAAATAAAACAGCAATTAAAATATTTGTCAACTGCAGAAGTTGTGTCAATCAGCGAGAAATATTAGTATTTTTTTAATTTTTTTAATATCATGAGGCCAAAAGTTATTTACTTTTAGATTTGAGATGTAACTTTAAAGTTACAAATATACACAACATGTATTTACAACAGAAAATAATCTTCCAATATCATCACATGTCTTAAAACAAGCTTTTGAATTTCTTTAAAGGCAACTTTTCGTTCACTAGAACCACATGTGTTTCTTCGACGACCCCATAGATGATGAGTCATGCTGATGCAGAGTCTTGTGTAACCGTTGACAGGAGCTCTCGCTGAGGGTGACGGTCGCCGAGTCCACGGACGACGGGCGAGGGGAGAACCTGGGTCACGTGATCATCGGCCCCGAGGCCAGCGGGATGGGCATCACCCACTGGAACCAGATGCTGGCCACGCTGAGGAAGCCCGTGTCCATGTGGCACCCTCTGAGGAGGATCTGAGCCCCGCGGGTTCTGATCCGGGACCTGAACTCATGTGGGTGAGGAGGTTGCCGACTGGGTCACAGCGGTGACACCTTGTCAATCGAAGGTGTTTGATCCAGGTGTATTATCAATCGTTTTAAGTGGCAGCGTTCGATTCCCTCTGTAAACTGTAGACTCTGAGATCGTGACTCAAACAAGTCATTAGTTCAAGTCCAGATCTAGACATCGACGCGTTAACTGAAGAGTTAAAGAGCGTTGTTCTGCAACAGGAATATGAAACATGATCCATAAAGTTACCGGCTTTGTTTTTATATCAGACACAAAACACAAAGTTCAACTACCTTAACTGGTTTTATTGTGTCTCCTAAAATAATCTCCATCAAACCTTCTTTAAACTTCTTCTTCACTTCAACATCTCACGTGAACAAAACTGAACTTTATCATTTTTAAGCTCCGCTCAGATGTTGGTGATCTGGTCCCTCGAGACACTGGGAACCGTCACTGAACAGATCTGGTCATGACTGTTAGAAGAAGAAAAACATGATTTTAATGCTATATTTCATGTTTTCACTTCATTTATCTGATGATTAGTTTTGTCTAAATAAACACTATTGATGCTCAAAATTATAAGTCTCTGGTCTATTAAATAATATATTTATAAATTAAATAATTAATTAAACAATTATGGAAACATGGTTAAAATTGTTTTATATTATTCAAATTATTAGAAAAATCAACTTTATATACGTTTTTGGACAAATCTATAGTATCAGATTTATTATTAATTAATCATAATTTTGAGAAACTGTATTGCCAGTGTTGTAAGCACTAGAATTATTTGTGGTGGCAACATAACATAACATAAAAATAATAAACAAAAACAAAAGAAAACCCCTGAGTTATCATCATAATCTCAGGTTATACAACCTGGTGCGAAGCCCTCTAACCGCTTCTCTATTGGTTTACCGACGAGGCGGTGCCTTAGGGGTTAGAGGGCGAGCACCAAATGAAGTAGAACCAAATACATTTGAATTTAATTAACCAATATCCATAATCATGACGTCGGACATGTAGAAACAACATCATAAAAAACAATAAAATAACAGGTTTCACTATATTAGCAGGTCAATTATTGTGTAGACTTGACTGCAGGTTTAAAAAAACATTTTTTGTTTAATGTTTTGTGCCTTTTTGTGTGTTTTTAACTGTAATTTTGGGCCATTTTTAGTTCAATTTGAGTTCTTTTTTTGTTTCATTTATGTGATGATTTTTATTCCTGAAGCATCTGATATTGTACTAATATTGAGTCTCTTGCTCCGTCTGCACTCATACAAAAAGTAAATAAATGGAACAGAGAATATCTTGTGGCTTAACAGCTCCTCACACACTCAAAGTACATATTGTATAGTTTATTGTCATTGAAACATGTACAACGGAGTTTAGAAATATGTATTTTCCAAGATCATATTGATCATCACTTCTCTGGTAACACAGGTCGATGGGTTCCCGCATCTCAGCGTCCTCAGAACATCGTCTTTCACCTTCTTTTGTCGCTCAAACGTCTATCGATGTCGCTGGTGTGACGACGACCTTGTCGAAGCTTTTGTGAAACTATTTATCGTAACTTCGAGATAAAAAACCCAGGTCCTTCTTTCAGGTGAAGTGAGTAGCAGTCGTTACAGGGTGTCACAATTATCAATGCAACACTCGTGTACAGTGTAAATACCTGAACTAATACTTCATTCTTTTGTATTAGCATACCAGGGTTTATTTCAATGTAACCGTGAATATATTCAACGTTTTTATTGTTGTTGATCCATCATTTAGTGATCGATGTCTACTAAGTGGGATCAATATTGTGACGTTCACTGAACTTCTTAACAAGTCTCAGCTCTCTTGTGTTCGTGAAATTAAAACGATGAACGATAATTTATATTGTGAAGATATTTTTTTATTTGAACGTCAAACTTTTATTTCAGTCATATGTGTTGTAATTGTTGTTTAAAAGCATGGAGGAATCTTTCACGACGGATTTACCTTTGTTTACTACAACAAAAATTAACTTTTTATTTTACCTAAAAATTATGAAAAACATGAAGATTATATGCGTATTATGTCATTATAGGAATGTTAGCTCAGTGTGACTCTACATAGTTTATTTATTTGATCAATATTTTCTTTAAATCAGACAAAACAAAAAAATTGTTTCCTGCTTTAAACTTCTCTGTTGTGACTGAACCATGAAGTTTGGATTGAAAAGAGCTTCAGATGGGATAAGAAGTCATGTTTTTATAGTCATGTGTCGATGAAGCTGCATGAAACAGTGTCATATGTTTAGAGTACAGTAGGTGGCGCACTCAGTTTAAAAAAAAGATGTGAGGTTTCAATCGAATAGCTGGTCAAATTAATAGATTTAAATCAGAGCACGACATCTAGTGGACTCTGAAAATAATGACACTGTGTCATGAAACTTCGTCGTTCTTTTTTTTTTTAGTTCATGGCAAGAATTGGATTCTTTGAGTGACGTGTCTTCCTTTATACGGTTTCATTTGCACCTGTCAATCACTTTAAAAAACAAGTTGAGCATAATTTATAATTCATTATTGTTATTTTATCTGTTTTTTTGTTTGTTTTTCATTATTTCTGCACTTTATTACCTGGAGGTTTACATTTGGTATGGTGGTGATGTGTTGATGAAGCTTCATGAAACAGGATCATTATTTTCAAAACTCCTCGAAATCTATTATTTTGAACAACTATTCTATTGAAACCTTGCATCGTTTTGAAACCGATGGCGCCACCTACTGACGTCTAAAAACATGACACTGTTTCATGAAGCTTCATTAACACATCACCAGTGTGAGGCTTCGACTGCCTGAAGGATTAAAGATTAAATCAATCCTGAGACTAGTGAGTAATGATTTCAGGAATTTTAATCCTTAATAAAGTCACTCATTGTTAAAAACAACAGACCAGAATGATTCAAACAACAAAGCAATATTTTCATTTCACGTCAGTGTTTCCTCTTCTGAGCAGCTGATGTTGGACGTGCATGACGATGTTCCATGTGAATGTGCTTTATAAATACAGTGTATGTGTGAACGCTGTTTGAAATAAAAAACGATTCACACAAAAGTCTGATAACTTCTTTCAATGAAGGTCTTGAAGGTTGATGGAATTCATTGAGTTATTATTTAATAACATACTTTAATAAGAACACAGTCTTCATGAGATTAGATTCTTTGGGTTCATCGTTTGCTAATAAATATTAACCAACAACAGCTTTTTGAAATGATTTTGATATTTATGTTTATGTTTTAGAGACTGAGATGTTTGAAAACATTGTTATTGTTGTTGTTGTTTGATCATTTATAGCTATTATAGAACCTGTCAAGACATTTAGTTCTAAATCCTTGTTTTAAAATTAACATTTTTGCCCGGTTTTAAGGTTATGAATGCTATAATAAAATGAGGCAAGGTTTAATAAGTAATAGTATAAAATAAATTGGTGGGGAAATAAACAACTGTTGCTGTTGTTTAAAAGTGCTCTATAAATAAAGTTAAGTTGAGTAAAATGAACTATTGATCGTTAAACTAGAGACGGTCTGCTAAATCTTCGGACTTGTTTTAAAATAAATAAAAAACGTCTTTTTAATTGAAGGTATGAAGATAATATGGTGAGGTTAGGTTTAGACATCGTAGAAATAAAATAATACATTTTGTCGAAAAGTAATAATATCGAAAATACTGGCGTTTCTTCCATATAGATGTGAAAATAAATATAATTAAATAAAAGATTAACCAAATATGAGTTGTTTGCGCATTATTTCAAAAGTATCTGCGGAACAAGCCTGTCCAGTTTTGATATTTCGAGAGTAAATAATCTCAAGAACTCATGTTAATGTGTTTTTTAAAGATAAAAAAAAAGAAGTTAATTTGGCAGGAAAACTAGGTCAGGGGACTCAGCAGCCAATCGGATGAGAGGAGGGTGTGAGGGGGCGGGGCCTGGTGCTGAAATATTAGCAACTTCCTACTTTAGCTTCGTTTCATCGTCTTTTCTTATCAAACGTCTTTTCTGGTCGAACATCTTTCCTGGTCAAACACCTGCAGAAAAACAACATGTCTGACTCCAGAGATAAAGCCACGGACCAGATGAAGATATGGAAGCAGAACAGATCGACTCAGGTTTGTCATATTTCTTTGAAAGGTCGTCTAGGGTGACAGTTGTTAGTTTTTATGCTAGTTATGTTACTTGTGTTTTTTAATGCAGAGAAATGTCAGTTTATTCGAAAAAAAAAAGTACCAGGTTACGTTGATAAAATCTGATAGTTTAGCGTTTTCTGTGGTTGTTATTGTCTGTGTGCACCTGGAGCTAACATGCTAACCGATGCTACTTCGCATGTTTATTTGCAATAATAAACATTAAAAAAACATGGACTAGTCTTGTTTCTAAGAAGGTCACAGAGCAAGATTGTGACTGAACTTTAACCCCGTTACAACATCGCTGGACACAACAAAGCACCAGAGGTTGTTGGTTTTAGTCCCAATGTTTACTCGAGAAAGATAGTTTGAATCTCACCGTGTTTGTTTGCGTTAAAATTACAGTTTGCAAACTTTTTGCTTCAATCCAATATTTAACTGGATATGTTGAGTCCTGGGTCAACTATCTCCGCCATAAACGACTTGAAATAAAACACTAAAGATAATAATCAATGTTGGGAAAGTGACTTCAAAATACAACATTTGTAGCGTATTTTAAAGTAATAAGTTACATTATAAAAATGCTGTCTTTAAATTGTAAAGGGTTACACGCATTGTATATTACATTTACATTATTTTCACAAGCTCTTGGTGTTTCAATACAGCACTATGATGGTGCTACATTTATGACTCACAGATCAATAAAGTCGAGACACAGATACTCTTTAAAACTTCAGTCAATTCTTTTATATCATTGTTTATTACCACCTTGAGTCTGACTTGAATCACTGAGGTGTAAATGTGGATGATAACGATAATGATAATGTTCATAAAAAGTCATTTTAGCTATACAAGTGAAAGTCCAGGCCGGTGTTTCTCAAACTCAACTGTCAGGGCGATCCGAGGTCAATTCTTCACACATAAAAAACTTAAAGCTGCTGAATATCAGGCTGCAAGTTTGAGATCCTACTCTAGGCCGAATAAAGATGAGCTATGGCTATATTTTATTGAGACAAAAAACGGACACAAATTAGTTTAAATGTAATCAAAGATGTCTAAGAGCAAACAGGTTTTTCCCCCTTTGCTTCTCTCGCTAAGACATTTTTAATTAAAAAAAACTTGCATATTATGGTACTGAGAAATATTTTGCCTTTTCAGTAATACCTTCAACTACTGTGTTACAGCAAAAATTAAACTGTGTCAGTAACAACAACAACTGATGACAAGTTTCTCTTAAATGAAGATAAGCATAAATCCATATCCCTGGCCTCTGAACCTGTGAACTATAAGACTGTCGTCGCTGATACTTTCTAACGTGACAAAGTGTTTCCAACAGAGACCAGACCATCTGACCACAGGAGGTGGAAATCCCATCGGGGACAAGCTGAACCTGCAGACAGCTGGACCCAGAGGCCCTCTGCTGGTCCAGGATGTCGTCTTCACGGATGAAATGGCCCACTTCGACCGGGAGAGAATTCCGGAGAGAGTCGTGCATGCGAAAGGGGCAGGTGAGACCTCACCTGTCGAGTACAACAATATACAAATCACTAGTTTTAGTATTAAATAGATACGAATAAAGAAACACATTTTCTCTCTATATTTGTTACCAACTTTTAAAGAAACAAGTTATAAAAGTAAAGTGTGTCGGTGGATTAGCAAAATAAAACCATTTTCAGTCAATGACGTTTAATTCCTAACATGAGTTGATGACAAACATCCTTCTCACTTCTTCAAGAATTTAATCTTTCAAATCAGCTGTTTTGATTGACACATGGCTGATCCAATCAATTATTTTAGAGCTCCAGTCAATTTTGAGCCGACAAATTTACTTATTTAACTACATGGATAAATGCTTGGATTCTCCTCATCATGCAGGAGCCTTTGGATACTTCGAGGTGACCCATGACATCACCAAGTACTGCAAGGCTAAGGTGTTTGAGCACATCGGCAAAACAACACCTGTTGCTGTGCGCTTCTCTACTGTGGGTGAGTACGTGTTTGAGCACATTTTGGCTTTTATTTATTTAATAATAATCTGATAATTATGGAATTTATTGTTTAACTTTTCTGAAAATGTTCTGTTGTTCTTCTGATGATTCAATAAATGATGGTAAAATAAGTAAAGACTTTGTGTTTTCTCTCCTGTTTAGATATGAACTATTAAGATATTAAGATATTTTGTGAAAAGCACTTCAAATAAAAGATTATTGGTTAACAAACTGAGTAGTTTGTTACCATTAGTGTCGATACATTTGTTTCAATGTTTAAAAAACTCTTATGCAGGTTTGTGCTAAAAGTTTTGTTTAAACAACAGCATCTGATAATCTCTTGTTATTGTTATTCAGCTGGAGAATCTGGATCCTCCGACACCGTCAGAGATCCGCGAGGTTTTGCAATGAAGTTCTACACTGAAGAAGGAAATTGGGATCTGACGGGAAACAACACTCCAGTCTTCTTCATCCGAGACGCGATGCTGGTCCGTGACTGAGCAAAATCTCTAGTTTGTATAATGTGGGTTAGATTTGTCATTTCAAATGAGCATTTTTACTTTCTCTCATGCAGTTCCCTTCCTTCATCCACACACAAAAGCGCAACCCTCAAACCCACCTGAAAGATCCTGACATGGTTTGGGACTTCTTCAGCCTCAGGCCCGAGTGTCTGCATCAGGTGAGAGGGTTTTGAAGGTCCTGGCGTCTCTGCGTCGCTTCAGGATTGATTATTCTCCTCTCACACATAAAATCTACCATCCTTATCCCTCCTTACTTATTTTCCTGTCTAAACAAGAAGGATCTGTCTCACCTGTAGTTAATACAAAACTCTGCAGCCAGAATTCTGCGCCGCTCTAGTAGAAGAACTCACATTTCCCTGATCGTTAAAACTCTTCACTGGCTGCCAGTTTCTTTAAAAAAAAAAATTGCTTTTGATTGTTAGTGCCCTGTGACCATAGTCTGAGAAAGATACATACAAAATAAATCCACACGTTAAATCTTCGTAATTTATTGTAAAACTATCTCACATATTCAAGTGTAGGATGTGCAGCTCCAGTTCCATCAGGTCCGTAGTTGTATCTTCCACGACAAGACTATGTGCTGTTGTGGTTTCACAATATTTGTCACAGCTAAAGGTGAAAACTGTGAAAAAGGAGCCTCTACAGTTCATTGATTTAAAGATGGAAGGATGTTTTGTGTGTTTGGACTATATTCTGAAGTATCGTGACTCGCGTCTTCTGTCGGTTCGTCTCGCAGGTTTCGTTCCTGTTCAGCGATCGAGGTTTGCCCGACGGCTTCCGCCACATGAACGGATACGGTTCCCATACCTTCAAACTCATCAACGCTGCCGGAGCGCCCGTCTACTGCAAGTTCCACTTCAAGGTGAGACTTTTTATCTTCCACCACATGATCAGACACGCGGCCCTGGAGAGACTTTTGAATGTAGAGATTTTTTCATGAAGGTTTTAATTTGTAAAAACGTATTTGCTTTTGTCAAAAACAAGATCACATGAAAAGCATGTGATCTTTTAAGAAGATGAATGAATGAGAGCAAAGATATAAAGATGTGTGAAGATTTGATAATGGTATGAAGTTTAAATGACGATCTTTCTAGACGGATCAAGGCATCAAGAACATGGACGTGGAGGAGGGAGAACGCCTGGCGTCCTCTCACCCCGACTACGCCCTCGCGGACTTGTTCAACAACATCGCCAACGGCAACTTCCCCTCATGGACCTGCTACATCCAGGTCATGACCTTTGAGCAGGCGGAGAGGTTCCAGTTCAACCCCTTCGACCTCACCAAGGTGAGGGAAGAGTCTGAACCTACGATGACGAACGATGGACGTTTGAGCTGTTTGAACTGTTTTTTTTCTCGTTCAAGGTTTGGTCCCAAAAGGAATATCCGCTGATTCCAGTTGGAAAAATGGTGTTGAACAGAAACCCGGGAAACTACTTTGCCGAGGTGGAGCAGTTGGCCTTTGACCCCAGTAACATGCCTCCGGGTGTGGAGGCCAGTCCTGACAAGATGCTGCAGGTGATTTACAACTTTCTTCTTCAATGATTGTGTAGAGTAATCTTGTTTTAATGTAAAAGCATTGATCAATATCTGCTGCAAATTCTTTTCAATCGACCAAAATGAGGATTCTTCACTTAAGAGAATAATTTTATTGAATTCATTTATTCTATATTTTTAAATTTCATCATTTATTTATGTGCATCTGGGTGTGTGTGTGTGTGTGTGTGTGTGTGTGTATTTTTGAGCTTGACAATCTTTGATTGTTGACACTGAGGATCAAGTTGAAACCAAACAAAATCTACATTCATCCAACATGAATTATGATTTTTATGTTTTGAGGCTAAACTCATGTCAATTATCTCTGTTTACTCTTCTTCTCCAAACCACCAATTCCAGTTTAGCTTGTATCGTTGACGTCGATCATCTCTGTTTCCTTATCTTATCTTAAACACCGACATTTATACGTCACCATATCAACAATTGACTTGGTTTCAAGACACTTGTGCGGCGAGTTGAGTCCAGTTTGTGTGATGAACATGTTGTTCAGACCATAACAATACCGTCTTTAGTCAGCAGGGGGCGTAAAGAAGCGTTTGTGGTAAATTAATGATTTAACACAATATTTATGAAAGAAAAAACACGACTAATTTAGTTCATATACACGATTAAGTTCATGATGTTTGGTTTGTTTTGGAATCAAAGGCTCAAGTCGATTGAAAAAACACTTTAGTCCTGTAAAAAAATGTACAGTAAAAAAATGTAGCAAGTAAGAAGTGGAAATATTGACTTGATTCAATTAAAAAAAACAAAGATTGTAGAAATTAAACAATTAAGTCGGGCAAAAACAAAACAGACTAGTTATAAATATGAACTTTAATTAATCACATTAACATTCATATGAAAGTCCATCAATATCTGTCAATCAGTTGCTAAAATTGACATTTATGCTGTAGAAATGTATTTAAAATATAAAAACTATTTACAAATGTGAAAGGTGTTGGTTTTGTTTACCTTCATTTTGTTTGCTTTTGCTGTTTCAACAAACCAAAACAAACAGAAAAACTGCAGACGCTTTTTACTCGGTTCACCGTCGTCGAACTTGTTATGACGATGCATCGTCAAAGATTTTATTGACATGATCTAAAACATCGTTGCGTTTTAACTCCCTGCAGGGTCGACTCTTCGCCTACCCCGACACGCATCGGCACCGACTCGGCGCCAACTACCTGCACATCCCGGTCAACTGCCCCTACAGGGCCCGCGTGGCGAACTACCAGCGCGACGGCCCCATGTGCATGGCCGACAACCAAGGTCGGCTCGAGCTCGACGTTCCGAGGAAACGAATCCGTGTCTCATGTCTGTGTGGCCTGCAGGGGGCGCTCCGAACTACTACCCCAACAGCTTCAGCACCCCGGACGTGCAGCCTCACTGCGTGGAGTCAAAGTTCCAGGTGTCGCGCGACGTGGCGCGTTACAACAGCGATGACGAAGACAACGTCACGCAGGTACAAACTCTTCTTCATCTCTTCGTGTGAAACCACCAGTTGAACGTGCTTTTGTGTCTCAGGTTCGCACGTTCTACACTCAAGTGCTGAACGAAGACGAGCGCGAGAGACTCTGCAAGAACCTGGCAGGAGGCCTGAAGGGGGCGCAGATGTTCATCCAGCAGCGAATGGTGCGTCACACCTTTTCTTACTGTATTTACTTTACACTTGTTTATTATTCAACGATTGACTCAAAATAAAATATAATTGATACATTTGATAAATTATTTATTTTGATAAAAGACACTTTAACTAAGACTATATTGGAGAAAAGAAAAACATATCCCAGCAAAAAAAACTTCCTTTTAGAAGAAACCTGGAGCAGAACCAGACTCGGTGTTGACGTCTCCTGCTGTTGGTAAACTGTGAATATAGATGATGAACAAGCGTTAAAAAATCTTCAAAGAATATTGAATGATATAATTTAACATTTCAAATGTCAAAAATGTACAAATGTTGTTTATCCAAACATTTAATATTTATTTTAAAAGTTTTTAATAATTTGGTTATTTAAAGTTACATTTATTGTATTCAAATAATTAAAAGAAGAAATTGAATATTTTTTTTGAATGTTTTTCTTTTACACATAGAATTCTAATTCTAATAACTAAAGCCTTCAATTCAATAAAAAAATGTAAAAAGAAAACACACACACCTATTTATAGGTAGTTGTTTATTAATAGGTAGGTGTTTATTAGGTGTGTGTATGTAGTTTTGTATTAATAGGTAGGTGTTTATTTAGGTGTGTGTAGATGTGTATTAATAGGTGTGTGTAGGTAGTTGTGTATATTAGGTAGGTGTGTAGACGTTGATCTGAGGACACTGGTATTTTCTTGTGAGTCACTAAAGCTAAAATACAGACTTTAAATATTTCGAAAATAATGACTTAATTCCATTTAAAAAAAGAAAAGATTGTAGAAAAAAACAAAACAGTTATTATAAATATTACGTTTAATTAATAACATTAACATCCACATAAAGGTCCATCAATATCTGTCAATCAGTCATTTGACAGATATAATAATAAAGATATTAAAAATATTAACAAATGTGCAACATGTTTATTTACCTTCGTTATGTTTGCTTTTGCTGTTTGAACAAAACAGGACAAACAAAAAGAAAAACTGCAGACGCTTGTTACTTTGTTCCCTGTCAGAGTTGAACTTGTTATTACATGTATCGTCCAAGATTTTATTGACATGATCGAAAACATCGTAACGTTTGACTCCCTGGTATTTACTTGTGAGTCTCTGAAGCTAAAATACAGACGTTATATAAAAGAGAAAAGAAAACAAATGCTCTGGACCAGAATAAATGTTTGATTTGAATGATGTAAGCTGTCAATGTTTGATTGACAGGTCGCCCGCCTGAAGGACGTTCACCAGGACTACGCCAACAGAGTCCAGGGGCACCTGAACAAGATGAACGCAGAAGCTGAGAAGGTAAGAACTTTCATTCATTCAAGACCTTCTTTGACAAGTTGATGTTTCACTCTTTCAGAACACGGTGCGTGTTTACTCTCGTCCTTCTGCCGTCAACGCCGCGTCCAAGATGTAACCGCCTTCAACCACCAGGCGGCGACAAGCGTCATAACTGCCGACAGCCTTTTACTGATCGTTTGTTTCAAATCTAAAACTCGCCTGATCTGACTCCAGATGTTATGTAGTTTTGACGGATGGATCTAATGCATGAGTTTGACATCATTAATTTGATTTGAAGGTTTCACTGATTCTAGTCGAATATCGATGTTAATCAACTTTGAGTTTAATCTCTGTGCCTTTAAAATCTTCTTCGATCTGACATTATCGTCTTTTTTAACCTGAAAGTCGTGACATCTGTGGATCAGTCACATGAATCAGTTTTTACATCTTCAGATTTAACGAGTGGAAAATCTTGTTTTTGACCAAATAACTAAAGTTGATCGAGATAGTTAAGTTGTTGAAATCGTTCAGTCGGGAAATCTTAGTTAGTATTGTAGATAATCAAGCAAATGTACAAAAATAATGGCCTTGAAATCTTTTATCTCTTTAAATGATGTTAAGTCATGATTGTGTCTAACATTATTGAAAACAATGTAACGAATTCACTTAAAATGTGTAAACGTCTGAACATTATTTTTGTTATTAAAACCGTCCTGTAATTTATTAATTATATAAAAAGTCAAATACATTTTCGTTCTCTCATGATTTCAAACTTCATGATTGGAGCTGATTGAATTGAGCTCGGGTGTGTTTTGTTGATCACTAAAGACGTTTAAGATAAACTATAAATGTCAACAATAATCCAAATGTCCTGTTTAACACATGTTGGTAAATAAAGACTTTAATGATCACATCTGGTTTAACTTGTTTGTTCCACTGGTTAGTATTTGATTTATCCTTAATTGTTTTTTTGTTCTTGTACAAACGAAACTCTCGTTAGAATCAGAAATAGAAGAGAATAAACCAAAGGCTAAACTAAGGTTTTCAAGTGACATTAATTGCACCTGTTGACATTTCTGGTACATTATTTTGAAGTTTTATATAAACTATTTATCAGTTACTCTTTGTTTCTTCTGCTCTACGTTCATATTTGATCTGATGATAAGAGACTGAATTTTAAAAATGTACCGAAATCATTTTTTGGAAAAACTCAATTTTATAAATCAAAGTTACGACAACAGACACGATGAGCAAAAGAAAATCATTTAAAACATGAACTTATTTATAAACACACGCACACACGGGGCAGGATCGAGTCCACGCGATGATCGTCCAGAACAAATCAAGCTCCAGTTCTGCTGCTACTTGGACTTTGAAGAAGCCGTTTTGTCGTCTTCGTTGTCGTCGGAAGAGTCTTCGTCTTCGCTCGAGGTTCGTTCTTGAACGTCAGTTGAATCTTTTCTTTCCTTTCCCGAGTCGGTGGGAAGTTTGTCGGGAGTGGACTCCGGCTCCTTCGTCTCACTCTCTGTCGGCGCCGGCATCGCATCCGGCGTCGGGTCCGGCTACAAGAACATCATCGAGAGTTTTATCTTCTTTAAATCTGAGACAAAACGACTTCATAGTCGACCTTGCAACGCGGCCTCACCTCGCTGAAACCCAGACCACAGTGTCTGCGGTTCCTGCCCGACAACTTCCCGTCCATTCCCTGCTGGTACTGACTCTCCAGCTCTTTGTTGATCTTCTGGTCCTCGTTCCCTGCAGAGAAGATCAAGACACGAAACCTTCAGCAACACAAACGTGATTTCAAGAGGATGGCGAGACGTTCATTAGAGCCAGAGGAGTCGATCGATTTTGTGAAAGTTTAGTTTAGATGAATCAAAACAAATAAAAACATTGTTTTTCAGAATTTATTTTGTCTGTATAAACATCAACGAACAGAACATCAAGTTCAAGAATCTTTCTGTTCGTCTGCTCCGATCATGAATATTGTTTTATACAATGCGTTTTCTTTTGATTAGTTATTCATAATTTATTTATATGCCGTTTTGTTGTTTATTGTGTTTCTTTTTTTTTTATTATCCTGTACTGACATCACAACAAATCCCCGTGTTGTGTTCACAACCCTGGCAATAAAAGTTTCTGATTCTGATCTAAATCTAGTTTTACATCTGTATTTATGCTTTATTGTTAGTGGAACCGTATTGGCAATATCAGTGTTTGGAGGACCTAGAGATACTTTTTTACAGTGAAATCACACATAATTTTGTTTAAATACTTTACCGAATAGAAATAACTATAAAACGTTGAGGCAAAGTTGGAGCAAAAGTTTTTATATCTTAATAAAGTGTAAAAAGTAAACTTGTTATTTTTTCATTAACAATTAACAAAACAGCCTTTGGTTCATGTTTGTGTTGCAATTACACTTCCGGCCTCTAGATGGCAGCAGTCGTTACATCCTCCACAGCTAAAGGAAGAATGATGACTGAGGACGAGAGGATACAGTGACTCCAGCAGCATTTAAAGCTGATATTTGGACATATTTTGGTTTGAAAACAAATGAAAGCAGTTACAACTTCGCCAAGAGTCATGTGGTCTGTAAATTCTGCAACATCAGAGTCAAGTACTCGACAATACTACACATATATACTTAATACTACACTATCACTATACATGGTATCCTTGTATAGGATACTATAAACACATTTGACAAAAACAACTCTAGTTGTTTTTTAAATCCAAGAGGATTAATATTCATGTTGATATTGTGAGTGTTTAAGATAAGATAAGGGACAGAGATGAATCAAAATGATGGTTGGTTAAGAGAGATCGAACATATGTAAAGACAACATCACAGTCAGACTAATACTTGAAAACTGTTGGAGACAGTTTGGTAAATATATATTTTGTCCTCGACAGTTAAATTATTTTGTATGAAGAGAGTGCAGACCTCCACCAAGCAGCTCATGTAAACCATATTCTCTCTAATGTTATATTAATCATTTTAAAATATCATTGACAGCAGAACTTGCACGACACACGTGTATTCAAGGGTAAAACGACGGAGCTGCTCCTGCACCACAGAGAGCGACAGTATCACAACAGTATCACACTATATAGTATCGTTGACCCTGTATCGTGATAGACATCATATCAACAGCTTCTTGACAATACCTACATCCTGTACCTTAAATATTTGTACTACTGTTGCGAAGCAGGTTGTGTTGTGTTTTTGTGCTCTTGTGAGCATCTGACGGTAAAATATGGATTCTTCAATTTCTTATTTTCAACAGTTACAACATGTGTCTATAGCCCTATTCGCACGGGATAAGTATTACCTGGGATCCTCTGGTAATTTGTATTAGAGAATGTCTGAGTTGTAATCCCGTGTGAATGTGTCTGTGATTTGTAATAATTCCACTGCAAATGACCGACTGTAATTCACCAAACACAGACGTCGGGTGATAATACTAGTCCCGTGTGAATCCGAAAGTCTGCGTTTGTAATTCTGAATGCGGCATATATGCCACTGTAACGGACTTATAGACGCTCGCCATTGTGTTAATATTTACTTCCACCGTTTTATTTTGAAGAGGTTGAAAAGGAAGTAGTTTGTTTTCGTTGGGGGGTGTTCCACCTGACGAAAGTAAAAAAGACGTGCGCGCTGCACAGCTACAAACTAAGTTCTAGCCTCGTTGTTTCCCACACGAATACACTCGGTTACACCACTGTAACAGACTGTGTCTCTTCTGTAAGAACGGATAATAAATAAACGGTTGTCCACTTTATCTTCTCTAAACGAAGAACACTTGGTTATACTAACTTTCTCTTTTAGTAATTGATTTTTACATCTGTATCTCTAGGTATGTACTTTCTGAGGAGGCTTCGATCATTTAACATCTGCAAGAAGCTCCTCTGCATGTTCTACCAGTCTGTGGTGGCCAGTGTCCTGTTCTATGCTGTGGTGTGTTGGGGTGGAAATGTGTCCAAGAGTGTCAACAGGTTGGACAGGTTGATCAGGAGGGCTGGCTCTGTGGTTGAAGCTGGACTCACTGGTGACAGTTGCTGAGAGGAGATCACTGAACAAACTACTGTCCATCATGGATGATGACAGACATCCTCTCAGCATCAGTGAGCAGAGAAGCAGAATGAGTGCACGAATGCTCCTACCCAGGTGCAAAACAAATAGACTCAGGGACTCATTCATTCATCGGGCTATTAAATTGTACAATTCTGAGTTCGGGGGCAGGAGTGGAGTGAGAGTATCTGGATGTCTTGTATCCTTTGTCTTTGTTATTTTTCTGTTATGTTCTTTGTCTTTATCTTTAGACTTAGATTGTGTTATCTTGTTCTTTCTCTTTATGTTCTTCTTCTTATTTTATTTTTTATTTATTATTTTTTATTATGAAAAATGGCTGGCTATTGGAAAATTTTTTTCAATCAAATCAATAAAGTTTTACCTTACCTTACCTTAATGTCAGTAAAAATGACTTTCAGACATCGCTTATGCCCAATGCACTTAAAATAACACAGAGGAGGTCATTTACAAAACACAGAGGTCCCCAGGTAATACTTATACCGTGCGAATAGGGCTTATGAAAGTATCTGCAGATACATTAAATTAATTTCAAGTCTCATGAACAGTGCGAAATACGACGCATTACCTGCAGAAACACACATTAAATTATGTCTAAACAATACAAAAAGAAGAGACTCACCGCTGCGGAAGTGAGACGTTGACTTGTGATCTCCAATGACGAGTCGTCCAGTGTGTTCTTTCTGTTGCTCACACACACACTCGTGAAGAACATAATACAAATATTCTCTATAAATAAACATGTTTACCTTGCTGGCTCCCATCAGACGAAGAAACTTCTGTTTCCTTTCATCGCTGCCTAAATCTGCTGCAGACCATTGAGTCGAGCCATCCTGTAAAATTTAACACGAACCTTTCAGTTTGTTTTTAACACTTTTGTCAAAGTACATCTACTGTAAAAACTCCACAAGCACTACGAGCAGATGCTAACACAGTTAGCACGACAACAGCGTAAACACAAACGATGTCGAGAAAAAACAAGTCAAGTGAGTATTTAACGCGTTGCTTACGTCGTCTGCAGGTCGTTTGGTTCCGTGTCTGTCTTCTGAGGAACTCATCTTTAAATTCCAGAACACTTTAATGCTCTTAGTTTGATTCTCATGCCAGCTAGCATTAGCGCCGGTGTAGCTGTTGACTTCTTCTCTGGTGGAATATTAGAAGGTGTTGCTGCCGCCTGCAGTTGTTTAGTGTTACTGCAAGACTTAGGTGACTTAAACCTGAGACGTTGAAGTTTCAATTTTAATTATTTCCTGAATAGAAGTGAATCGTTTGTATTGTGCTTTAAAAATGTGAAAGGGTTGTTGTGATGTGTGACTCTATTGTATCATCAGTGTGTGTGTTGTGATGTGTGACTCTATTGTATCATCAGTGTGTGTGTTGTGATGTGTGACTCTATTGTATCATCAGTGTGCGTGTTGTTGTGATGTTTGACTCAATTGTATCATGAGTGTGTGTGTGTTGTTTTGATGTGTGACTCTATTGTGTCATCAGTGTGTGTGTGTGTTGTTGTGATGTGTGACTCTATTGTATCATCAGTGTGTGTGTTGTTGTGATGTGTGACTCTATTGTATCATCAGTGTGCGTGTTGTTGTGATGTTTGACTCAATTGTATCATCAGTGTGTGTGTGTGTTATTGTGATGTGTGACTCTATTGTATCATCAGTGTGTGTTTGTACAAAACTCTCTTTTCATTGAAATATTAACATTAGAAAATGATCTTAAGCTCACTGAAAACACTTTGTTGTTCTGGAGATTAAATCTTGTTGAAGGGGGTTTGGGGGTTTGTCAGTGTGCGTTATCAATGGTCTCTACCTCCAAGGAACTCGTTGTATAAACAAAGCGGGCCGTGATAACAGTCATAATGGACTCTCGTAACCTCTCGTTCGCCCAGATTTCAGAGCAACTTTCTAAAGTAATAAGTTGAAAACATGGTCATGATGAGGGACTTACTGCATCTTGGAGAGAAGAACATTTACTACATGACACTGTTGATCACCTCTGGTGTCATGTAGTAAATGGTCTTGATGTGTAACTTGTGATGTAAAATAAAATCATTGTAATCAATCGTGTTGTGGGTCGAGACATACGTGAGTCGCCAGATCCATCAAAACACTTTGAACTGTGTTCGTGTGAGTTTAAGCCACAGTGAAAAATGTTATAATGAGGATACATGAATGTCATGTGATCACGATGACCAGCTGCCCTGAACCTGTCGGATTACGCTGACTCGACGTCTAGATCAGGAGAGTCAGACTCACGCACACACAAATATTTTAACAAAGTAAGTGACACCATAACAAAATGTTCAATGACCAACCCTTTCTACATAATATATAAATGCACTATATAATAAATAAATACACTGCATAATAAATAAATACACTATATAGTAAATAAATACACTCTATAATAAATAAACACACTATATAATAAATAAATACACTATATAATATATAAATGCACTATATAATAAATAAATACACTGCATAATAAATAAATACACTATATAATAAATAAACACACTATATACTTTATACACTAACACTATGTTTTTCAATAGGTTCGGATCAGTGATGGACAATTAGCTGACTTTTCTAAGACATTTTGTTACTGTTTGTCAGTTTTGGTGGTGAACTCATATATCATAAGATAAAATATACATTTATTCTGTGCGTTTCATGTGAGACTGAAAATACATCCACAATGTGGCATTGCATCATCATCTCGGCTTTCCCAAATTGTTTATTTTAAATAAAAATAGCATTTTTTTTGTTTAACAAATGCTTTTCTCCAAAGCAACTTCCAACATTTTAAACTATTCACACACAAAATCACACACTTGATGGCAGTAGGCTGCGACACGTCGGTTCAACAACTCGAGCAGTCACGTTCTACTTTATTAATGTGTGGCCTTACAGTCATTTGTAGAACCGAGGTTACATTAGGTAACCCGGGTTTCTTGCTCAGCGACACAACTAAACAATTTTATCCGGAGCTGGGGTTGAACCCACAACTTCTTACGCCACAAGCAAACCACTCAACCTCTGAGCCAAGGATGGTCAATTAACTTTCCGGAGGGGAAACTGTTTATACTGTGACTGTGAGGTATGATCTAAAAACTTGGAAAAAACAAACAACAAAAAAACTAAACTATATCAATAAAATATTCATAAACTAAAAATAAAACAACACATATACATCTTTCTTAAGTATGATCTCAATATTCACTGAAATTATTTTGAGGTAAATGTTCACCAAAATAGACACATAAAAAAGTAAAAATAACCTGATTTTAGAAGTTAATATTATGATAAATACCAAATAATATGTCAATAAACATTTTATAAATGCTCTACATGTATCACTTCTTATCTGACGTCATAAGGCCCACACAAATATGTGGCAAAGCTTGCAAACGTCCGGTCACATTTATTACAGATTAATGTATTTCCAGTTTTCAAACTATTTGGTGGTGGCAACATCAAATCACATATAAATAATGAAAATATAAAAACAACATTCAATTTAAAAATAGCAGTTTTTAAAAGTAAAGAATAAGAGAAAGATAATAATATAGTACAACGATGATTAAATATATATTCATATCATTATATATTGAGATAAATATAGGTATTATAACGTCTCATTTGAAATGATGAAGATTTAAAAGAGGAAGAACTTGTCTTGAGGAAGTGTGTGTGTCAGACCAGTAGAGGGCGCTTGAGTCAGCACAATAAAGACGGGACGATCGTAACTCAAAGTGTTCAACTTTATTCTTTTAAGAAACTGATCCTTACTTCCAGCTTTTACTCAACACCAGACACACGTTAAAAGACTTACACTAAATAATTAAAAACACTTAAATTAAATGATAAAAAACAATAAAACCAAACGATCAAATCGTAAAGAAAAATGTTAGATTCCGACAGAAAGTTTGCGAAAAGATGATGAATTTTAAACAGAATTTGAGACCGAGATGTCATTTCAAACAAGTTTCCATGTCTGTCTGATCAAATAATGGAGAGAAGTGACAAGAAAGCGTGAGTGATTGAAGGAGAGGAGGAGGGAGGGAAGAAGGAGAGAGGAGGGCTTATCCTGCCTCTTCACGCGGCTCTGCCCCGCACTCCCACCTCACTCTCTGCTGGACGGGACATAACTTTATTTAAAAAAATAACTCACACAATCCTCGCTGATGACAGAGCCACGTGTTTGTTTTCTCCTCTGATCACAACTTTTCTCTCTCGGGAACTCTTTCTGTTCGTGCGCGGAGTTTAAGAGCCGAGCGCGCTCCCAGCGATGGTGACTTTACGCACGGACGTCTGACCCGAGCCCGAGTGACCGCGACCCGGTTCGTCCGAAGAACAACTTGACCCAAGGTGAGCCCAAAAACAATCCTCGTGTTTCTGCTGAGAGTTGAGCGTGAACCGCGTCAGGGCTTGAGTTGTTCGAGGGTGAAAAAGTGTCGGATGGAAAGAAAAAAAAATGCCTTTGAGCAAGGCAGGCGACAACTGATGCTCGGGATTCAACCCTGATATTTATTTTTTATTTTATTTGCATGCAAAACTTACCCAAACTCTTAACGCAAACAATCCGAATTAAACCTCAAAATAACAATATTGATGCACATTATAAAACTTCTCTATATATTTATTAATTCATAACACACACATTTGCACAAGAGTCTGAAGATTCAACCACAACTTTATTAATGTCCTGGGTTGACACTGACGAAATCAGAGCGGCCTGCAAAGAGAACACTGACTCGTCACAGCTGCAACCTTCTGTCCAGACCTGCGACCCCCTTAACCCTCCACCCCCCCCACACGACCCCCCTTTTCACAATAGACCTCAACACACTTGACAACTTTCTCCGCAGAAATCCAGAGACACCCGTGAGCGAAAGTAGATGTTTTGAGCGTCGAACCATAAACTCAGGTCCAACTGAAACCTGTGTTCCAATGATGGAGATGAATCTTCAAACTGTTTTTATTCAAGAGTCACTTTATTTACAAATCATTATTGTTTTTTTTCATGAAAGATTGATCTGGTTTCGACCATTTATTAAAATGTTTCAATTGCACTTATTACACAAACATTGTTTCTAAATTCAGAGAGTTTTTCCTGCAAAAGTGCAGATAATAATAGATTTTATCAACTTTGCACTTGTATACATTTATTAATTCTATCCCTTTTTAATACACAATCTAAAACTGCGGCAGGAAAAGTAGTTTTTACACTTTTGTTTATTCAACTTCGACTCATGAGTTTAACTTAAAAAAACAATATATTTAAAGTTCTTAAAGGATTGTTTTGACTTCCAGAGAAATTCTAATTTAAAAAGAATCCTCTGAGTCTGCTTTTTTCCTTTCGGACGAGCCCGCAGTGAGAGAAGCGTGTGCGCGGGTGGAGGTGGTGTTGGCAGCGGGTGCGCGCGGGTGAGGATGAGACCGAGGGTACCGTGAGGACAGGCCGCATCAAGGCGACCTGGATCCCGCTGATAGAAGTCACTTGAGGGTGTTTCCCCAAATATAGAGCCACACTACACCGCCGAGATAAGCTGCTGCCGCCGCTGATAAGAAGCTTTCCGCACAAACACACACGCACACGCGCGCGCGCGCACGCATGACAAAAGTGTCATGGATCGCATCTCCTTGATTTCAAACAAGACAATAAATTCCTTTAATTTTATTAAATTTTTTTTTTTGGTCTTGTATTGCAACCTGTTCTTTGAAGAACTTCTTTAATTGTTTGGGGGCCCCTCGAACAATTTGGAAACCACGTGACGTAAATGGAGAGCGTGGCCGTGAAAAACAATCCGGGCGCGCGCGCTGGAGGTATTTTGTTGTGAGCAGGTGCTGCGGCCCCGCGTCGCTCCTCATAAGGTAAAGTGGCATTAGGAGAGTCCAAATGGCAGACTTATATATAGGCTGCCAATTCAGCACATTGTCCCCCGAGCTGCATATCTGCGCTCCCCTTCTCTGCTCCTGTCTCTTTCGGATCCGAACCGTACCCCCCTCCCCCCTCTGTCTCCCCCCTCTCCCCCCCTGACCCGTCAATTACTGCTGTTGACGCGCGACCCAATTAAGAGTCAGATCCATCTGAACGCTTAAAAAAAAAAAAGAAGGTTTATTTTAATGAATAAAAACCTGCAAATATGTGACAAAAATCAATGAAATATTCGCGGCTCTTAATACTGAACCTGTTCTGAGCGTTCAAGTGGATCCGGAACCGAGAGGTTCGAGCGTCTTTTGCGCGACTCTCGTGACACAAGGTCATACACATCGCAGGAAAAAAAAACATCAAACCTTTAAAAAGTACAAATAAAGATTATTTTCTCCTGCAATATTGTGCAACAAAATACAAAAATATGAATTTTTAAAAAGGAAATACTTTCATTTTATGTTGTTTTCGTGTATGATAGTAAAGAGAATGTGGGGCCTATTGTGAGAGTCACATTTGAAATAATAAATGATGAATAAAAAATGGTGATTCACTGAATTTATGCTTGAAAATATTATCAATTAAACGTTTGTCTTCACATTTAGTTGCAAAACAACAATATAAGCAAAAAAAACAAACATCAGAAATCTTTGAAACATTTATGAGGAAACACGTAACAACAAAATGATTCATCCTCCAGAAATAAGAAGCATATCTTGAATATTTATATTAATTTATTACTTAAATGACAGAAAAATATTTTTCAAGAATCGGATTCTGAAATTCCTGTAGTTTAACATCACAGTGTTTTTTTTTCTTCCCTACAATATAAAGCAGGTTCACGGTGAAACTGGAAAATACTTTAGTGTAGATTTTCACAGACGCAATCATTTTTTTAAGCAAAACCGAAAAAATGGGCGTACAAAAGGCTTTTCATCCAACACCTCCTGTTGCTTCAGAATACTTTCTCAGCGGAACACAAAAGCTGCTCGAGCACTCGAGGTCTGTGGAGGACGATTCTTCTGCCTCGTCTTCTCCACGTGCTGCCATGGAAAAACCGAGTTTGAATGACTTGTTTAATCTCTTTTCAAATATTCACCGTTGAGGTTTTCATAACTGGATTATTGTTATTATTACTTTTTTTTTACTCCATAATCTTGTTAAACTTTTGTTCTGTTTTTCAACTTTTTGTGACTCATTTTTAAAAAGGATAAAAGTGCACGTAATTGCTGAGAGAACGTTCTTTTCAAGACGTTCCTTCGAACACGTCTTAACTCTGGACTCAAGTCAAGAACTCGCCTGATGTTTCCTTGATGTCTCCATCACGACGAGACTTGTTGGTTTGGTCAGTTTTAAAGCAGCTCAAGACTCAGGAGAGATGATTATATAAAGCAGGAGAACGTCTCATAAGTGACATGATCTTCACGCAGAACTACAATATTTCATCTGCTGTTCAGAATTTAAATACACTTTTTGTTCTTTGCTACTTTATATCTTGATCGAGCAGAAGGACTTTCCTTGTCGGTTCATGAGGTCTTAAGATACGACTCACATCGTTGCTCCTCCTTCTGTAGTCTGTGGTTCTGGTTCCGGTTGATGTTCTTGATTTAACACCAGAACATCCCTTTGATGCCGCAGAGTTTTCTTCTGTTGTTTAAAGATCTGTCACTCTCTGTGGTGCAGGAGCAGCTCCGTCGTTTTACCCTTGAATACTATGTGTGTTGTTGTGCAGGTTCTGCTGTCAATGATATTTAAAAAATGATTAATATAACATTAGAGGGAGTATGGTTTACATGAGCTGCTTGGTGGAGGTCTGCGCTCTCTTTACACAAAATAATTTAACTGTCGATTTCAAAATATATATTTACAAAACTGTCTCCAACAGTTTTCAATTATTAGTCTGACTGTGATGTTGTCTTTACATATCTTTCGATCTTTCTTAACGAACCATCAAGTTGATTAATCTCTGTCTCTTATCTTATCTTAAACACTCACAATATCAACATGAGTATTAATTCTCTTGGATTTAGAGTTGTTTTTGTCAAAGATGTGTTGATAGTATCACGATACAAGGCTACCATGTATAGTGATACTGTAGTAACAAGGATATATGTGTAGTATTGTCGAGTACTTGACTCTGGTGTTGCAGAATTTACAGACCACATGACTCTTGAACAAGTCGTAACTGCTTTCATTTGTTTTCAAACCAAAATATGTCCAAACATCAGCTTTAAAAGCTGCTGGAGTCACTGTATCCTCTCGTCCTCAGTCGTCATTCTTCCTTTAGCTGCAGAGGTCTAGGGACTGCTGCCATCTAGAGGTTTAATTGCAACACAAACATGAACAAATGCTACAAATATTTACATGTTAATATCCTAATAAATGTTTTAATGTAAACACAATCGATAGAAATATAAACCATAAATAACGATGAAAATAAAATACGATTCAAAGATAAAAAAAAAAAGATTGTTACGTTGATCATAAACGTATCAATATTTGTTCACATCTTTAGAATCATGGAACGACCGCGGTCAGATTAGAGAGTGAAGGTAGTGACGACGGATGAAGAAAGAAAAAAAAAAAAATCAATTCACGTCATTGTTCAGAAAAATCCTTTCATTAAACGTTGGGATCATTATTTTTAAAAGTCTCGAGTTTCCTCCGGCTCCGTTGTTGCTCGACACCAGCTGTGATTTGAACATGTTTTACAAACACAAATCAAACATTTAGCTCTAAGTATTTCTATAAGTGCACATTAGTCGGCCTATACTTATCTGCGGCCGGCGACACACCCAAATTGCAGCGTTGGTGCAGCAGAAGAAAGAGCGAGGCCTCGTGGACGCAGCTCAGCAGCTCATTCGCTGTTTCACCGCATGATTAGCCTCTCGTGTTTATTGGCTTCGGATTCACTCGTGTTGACGTCAAACCTGAACCGTGTTTCTGCCGAGTTTGTTCCGCATGTTGGAGTCGCTCGTATTCGTTTACGTACGACATCGGGCGAGTGCCTTCATCGGCGCCCCCTTTGGCCGTCAGTAAGATGAAGATATGGAAGCGAATATAGAACTAGAGACGATGATGGATATTAAATAACATGATAGGTTAGTATAAGTGTCATTTTTCTCAGATAAATCCAGATTTCAGGCATGTTTTTAAGAAAATATTTAAAAAACACATTTAAAATGTTGATAATATGTGTAAAATTGATTAAATAAATGAATAAAAAGATGAAATTAAAAAGCTTTATCACATGAATATTTATTAATTCTGCGTGTAAATAAAGTGTCTGCAATTATTGATTCAAACAACAAGTGTGTGTTCTTGTGTCTTTCGAGTGTGTTCTCGTGATTCTTTCCGTCTTTCATCCGGATCAGCGTTTTCTCCTCCTGGACGGTCACTCGTCGTCCTCCTCCTCAGCTGTTTTTCCGCCACCAGACAACCTTGGAAGTTGTTTCCTCATTTCACCTGCGAGAACACACTCGCCTTCCTTCCTTCTTTCTCATTCATCGTCTTCTCCTTCAAGGGTCCGTCGAAGCAGCTGCTGCCCCTCGCAGTCAATTACAAAAGTTGAGGCGACTCCAGAAACACCAGTTATTTTCTGCTTTTCTCGCGACAGATTCTCCTTCAGACCACACCTCGGATTCATCTCTTGATGTGTCACCAGATTATCTGTGTGAGTCTGAAAGGAGTTGATGTGAAGTAATATCATGGTTATTATCAAATCATCTGCAACACAAGTTTCCCGGGAAGACGTTGAAAAGAATCTGTTGTTGCATCTTCTCGCTGGTCCTTCAACTCTCTGGACTGTGACGTGTTCACGTCTCTCTGCAATGAATGGAAAGAACCAAAATAACAAGTGGAGTTTAAAGACTATTTTTGACTTACAGGGATTTGTATCTTTTCATTATTATTTCAGTTCTGGACCCAGACGTGACTTCTGACTTAACGAGTGGATATTTAGAACAATCTACAAATCATGAACAGAAAGCACTGAATAGTAGATTTTTAGTAATTTTCTTTGTTTTTTTTCAGAAACAAACAAAAACAAAACAACTAATAAATAATCACAGTATGTGATAGAAATGATCAAGAACTAAACTAAAGTGGGAAGTTATGATTTATTTTATTGAATTGTTTAAATGAACAAAATTGATTTAAAAAACATTTATCAGAACTTTTCAACTCAACATTGCATTCAAAGTGTCATGCCTCGGTGGTTATGAACAGTTCCCATAATGCTTTGCCGCCCAGCCAACCGATCACAGCTATGGTTTGACCTTTGACATAGCAAAACATTGCAAGGGATTTAAATACAGTATTGTAGCGACCAATCAGGCGTCACTTAGCAGAGCAGTGTGTGGAAAGGCATCATGGGAGTTCAGAGTTTGGTTGGTACCATCAGTAAGGTGGGTGTGTTAATGAGCGTCTCCCACTGAGTTGATCAGCTGATCAAATAGATCACATGATTGTAACAGAGTCAACAAGGACAAGTAGCTTTGATGTTCGTCTCATGTCTAAACTCTCAGTTTCAGTTTCTCACTGGTGTGTGTGGTTTGTGAGCATCAGGTGTTTCATAGACATGTTCAACAATGGCTTTTGTGTCGGTGGTTTAATCAAAGTCTCTGAATAACCAAGTTAATCTGAGGAAAACAAAAGGCTTGTTGATCCGCACTTTTGCTCTTCATCTCATTGTTGGATCGAATCAACTGTTCAGTGGTGGTTGAACAGGTGAGAAATGACATTTTACTCTAAAGAAAGAAGGGAATAATACAATGTTATTATAAATTAATACAAATTAGATGATGAATGTGCTTAAGATTTGATTTCATATTTTTTATTTCACATATTTTCTAAACACAAAAAACAACAGATGAAGTGACTTTGGCTGTAGTGACGCACTAACTATACGATAAATACCATATATTATCATTCACTTGCGTAATTTAAACTAAGATTTTAGTTTTAAGTGACGTCTTGTGTTTGCTCTTTCAATTAATGTCATAGAACTGAAGACAAAATATGTCCAAACATCAGCTTTAAAAGCTGCTAGAGTCACTGTATCCTCTCGTCCTCAGTCATCACCTCATTCTTCCTTTTGCCTTGGAGGACGTAATGACTGTTGCCATCTAGAGGCCGGATGATTTATTGCAACACAAATATTAACAAATGCCACAAATATTTACATGTTAATTGTTCAAAAAAATGTAAATGTAAACACAATTTATTTAAATGTAAACCATAAAAGAGTATGAAAATAAGACTGCTATAATTATATTAAAATGTTTTTAAAGCCCCCTTCAAAGGAAATGATGATAAAAACATATATTTTTGCCAACACTCCTGAAAGTCACGTCATAAAATAAAGACAAAATAGCCGATGTTATTGTTTTTTATTGTATAATATTTTCTTTTTAAATCCTTTTCTCGTAGAAAACATATTAAAACACTTTTCAACTAAAAGAAAAAAAAATGAAGGATAAAGAAAAATCCTTAAAAAACATGTTGAATAACTTGAGTGAGTAAATAATCACCAGAAAGATTCATAAAATATAATTTATAGTTTTACTGTGGCCTCGAGGGCCAAAAGAAAACACAGTCTGAGATCCCATGTGGCTCCGGGACCGCGAGAGTCGAGCCATGACATTTTAACACAGAAAAAACTACTAAAAAAATTGCTTCTTTGGATGAAAAATAAAATAACCGACACTTTGTACGCTACAACAAAAACCGTTGAAGGTCTGAATTGAATCAAGAGGAGAAGAAGAAAGTTTCTTCTGGTTTGTTAGTGTTTTCGCTCGTGTGTGTGATTCAGCTTCTCCGACAGGCTCTGGTTACACAGCAGCGGCTCATAAATCACGTTAACTCGGGGAAGCAAACACTCCTGGACGTTCGATCTGAAAGTTTTTTATAAAATCAGATTTTTTTTGTCTGCGAGAGTCGCAGAATCGTTGACTCGACACAGGCCTGAGAGTCTTTCTCTTCTTTCTCCGCTGGAATGTTTTGTGTCTCTGGACTGAGCGCGACGACCAGGTGACACACATTTGCTGCTGTCGCTCTTTGTCCTGTCACTCTCCCTTGAGTTGTGATGCAGCAGCAGGTTTCAAATGACACCGAGGGACACAAGAGTGTATCGGGATGTTCTGAGACAGTCGTGTGTGTGTTTCCTTGTTATTGCTCAACTATCACTAACTCAACCATAACTAAACTATCATCCGTAGCAAGTCTTGGACCGAACAGATGAATATTTACCAACAGGAAGTTGATCATATTTTAATGTTTATTCTTTGAGGCTCAGTTTATCTTAATCTCTGTGTTTTTGTTTTAAATTCAACTTCAATTAATCTAAGTTTAACTGTTATTGTGTAATTGTTCACATCTATAATCTGTGTTTCTTAGCTTGATGGAGTCTACTGACTCCTTTAAGAAACATCTTAAGACGTTTCTATTTGTTCAGGCTTTTCCTTGAATTTCTCGAACTCCTGTGTTGTTCTCAGTATTATCTTGATCTTTAAAGTATGTACTTTTTTGAGTATTGTTTTGATTGTTTAAGCGCTTTGTGACCCTGGTCTCGAAAAGCGCTATATAAATAAATATTACTTACTTACTTACTTACTTATATTAAACACTTATCCACGCTTAATCCGCTTTGACTTTGAACTAAACATTTAGATTTGGACCACAAGGCTGTACCATGTAGCTCGTCTGCCTCACAACAAAAAAAGTTGCGGGTTCGATTCCAGCCTGAGTCGACCTGTGTCCTATAGTGGAACTCTGGTTTCCTCCCCCAGTTAAAAACATACACAATTTGATTTAGTATACTTTGGTTGTTTTGTCTATTGAGCTTTGTGACCTGACGACCAGTTCAGCATGTCCCCTGCCTCTAACCCTGGGCAGCTGGGATCCAGGACTCCGATAATGCCTGTGTGTTTATTATATGGTGGTGGTTTTCAACAGCTCTTCCTGCAGCATGTCCAGAACTTTCTGTAGCTCAGAAAGAAACTGCGGTGCAGCAACAGGCGCTCAGATTGCTGAAGGTTTCGTGAAATAAATCCAATAATCATCAAAACGCAAAAACGACACTTTTTCGTATCAGTGAGATTGATCAGGAATCAAAATATGAACCGATCAGGTTTGATGCCGATCATACAGATCACATGATCTGAAAAAACATGAAGGAACCTAAGGAACCATTGAAACACGTCAATTAAGAAAAAACATGCTTTACTAATTAACAACATAAAGATCCGAGTAGACACAAACTATTATGTCAAAAATAAAACTGTATATAAAATGTATCCGTTGTCAGTAACACAACTCAAACAGTATGATGATGCAGCTGTTGCAGCAACAGGCGCCGAGGTTCTGAAGGAACTCAAACAAGTAGAAGCAAAACAAATGATAACAATGATGAGAAAGATGAAATCGGACGTTTATGATGCGAATGATCGGATCTCCATTACTGCAGACTACTACTAATAACTTGACTTCGGAGTCTCTTGGCCAATCAGGACACAGAAGACAACGCTGTGATGTTCACTGAGATTTAGTGAGAGTGAGATTTAGACGAAGAATCATTGATGTAATTTAACTATATTTAAATATTCAGAAAGTAGCAGAAGTATAAAAAAAACCCTGCAAGACTTACAAAGGTTAACCAGGATATTACTGTGTTGTTATTTATTGAAAGTATTCTTACGATTGCAGCGACTGTTGTCTAAGACATCCCATCATAACGTCTATAAACCAGCAGTTGCGTAACATTGAAGTACAACAAAACTTGTAGACAAGGATGAAATATCTGTCAAAGAAGAAAATTAATTCGAAAATCCTCCAAAATCAACTTTAGTTCAAATGTGGTTCAAGACGTTGTTCAGTAAAAGTAATCATTGATAAAGTATCTACAGTAAAAACCACAAAGTACTGGGAGTGTTGACTGAGTTGTGTAGATCCTTGAGTCCACAATGAGCGGCAATAATGGACCGTGAGGCCCGATTATCATGACGTGTTGTAACAGCGCCACAGTATTTGTTTTTTACTTCACTGGAAATCCAGATGGGTGGGGCGTTTAATGTCAAAGACAATTAAAGAGCCGCAAAGTTTTAACAATCAAATGAAAGTGTTTGAGCATACATTTGCTCATCTCTTATGTGATCAGCGGTGAACCTGACATACCTCCGAATGCCCAAACACACAAACCCCACCCGAGTGGCACTCCCTGCAGGTTAAAACAAACACCCCGTGTTTGTTCTGCCACTTGTAGGACATACGTGGACGATCAGAGACGAGTGTGGATCTGATCGTTTAATCCAGTTTCATCTCTTAAAAAATGTGTATCATGACAGGTTGAATTAGTTTTTTTTTTTTTTAAATGATTGAATGAAACACGTATTTAAACATAGAGTTTGATGTTCTGATTCCAATCATTCAAAAATACATTTTCGTCTTTTAAATTAAATAAAAATGTCGGTGTAATAGAGTCACCAGACAAAACCAACAAAGCCCCGAGCTACTGATCAGACTTTCAGCAAACACATATGAATGATCACATGATCTTCTGCAGGCCACATGATTGGCTGAATTATTTTTTAATTAAATAATTTACAAAGTCAACCTTTTTAATACAGAAATTATAGATTTGATTATTAAAATAATAAAAAATGAAATTCTTTAAAAACACTTGGAAAAATGAAAAAAAAACCTCAACATTTTTAAACATTTGAAATGTTAAACTCATCAATATTCTGCTGACATTGATTTACTTCCAAAGATGAAGAAAGGAAAAGAAAATCTCTCACTTGGGTTAGATTTGTGAAAAAAGAGTCTTTGAAAAAAAAACAGAAATCAAATTGAAAGATTGTTTTTGCGTAAATGAATTTAGATGTAGACTCGTCCACGCTCTGATCTGAGTCCAGCCGAAACCACATCTGTGTCTTCTAGAACCTAAAAGAAGCTTGAACGGCGTCACCGTCATCGTAAGACGCGGGTGTCGGTTCGATTCCCCGCTGCCAGAGAATGAGGGCATCAATGGTGTGACCCAGAATAGACGAGACGGAACGCAGCCTCCGGAATAAAGTTCTCCTTTTCGCAACACTTGTGTCGTGAAGTTCTCGAGGCTTGACGTTCGTAAATGACAAACCCCCGACACCCTCCCGGCTCATGTCGGCTGGATTAGCGGGCGTGTGTGTTGGTGTTCGGGCGATGACGGGGGGCGTGTGCGCCCGAGCGGGGCCTGGCTCGGGTGTCGTGCTGACCGGGCGCTCACATCGGGTTTCCGCCACGTAATCCAACATACATTTAGAGCGAGGGTGCATGAGACGTGTGTGCCAGAGAGGCTCCACACAGAACTCCCAGCATGCTTCAGGGGTGTCGGGAGGCTTTTGTACCCCGGATCACACGCCCTCACACGGAGAGTTCGGATGATTCAACGTTATATCGTTTTGCACGTCTCATGTTTTTGTTTTGATTTTCAACGGGTTTTTTTTTTATGTTTCTGGCCTGGAGGTGAAATACCAAGAGTTCTAACTACTTTGACACTTTTACACGTATCGAACAATTCTGACCCGTCGAGTCATTTAATGTGTATTGTTTATGGTCATATGTTGACCTGGTATTGATCAAAAATGTTTGAAACGTCTATTTAAACAAAAGGAAAATTACTTTAGACATTGAGTTTAATTTTTAATCTTTGTTGAATTTTTTTTATCAACAATTGTATATATTTTTTAATAAAAACTATACAGTGAATTATTTAAGGGGAAAAGAACCGTAGTGTTTTGATGATTATTTGATTTATTTCACAAAACATTCAGCAGTCTCAGCGCCTGTTGCTGCACTGCAGTTTCTGAGCTACAGAAAGTTCTGGACATGCTGAAGGAAGAAGAAAGCTGTATAGAACCAGCACCATATTAATAAATCCTCTGTTATATAAGAACACACACAGGCCATATGGGAGTCGTGGATCCCAGCTGCCCAGGGTTAGAGGCTGGGGACCCATTTTATAGCCATCCAGGAACTCGGCAAAAAGAATACACCATCACTACTGTAACTACTCTTTCTAGTACTACTGCTTTTGTTAGTCCTACTAATTCAACTATAATTAGCTAGTGTTACATATTCAATTTTATAATCCATTTTATACTAAAACAACATGTACTAGTACTATTGCTGACGACTTTACTACAAGAAGTGAAACTGTAACAACAATTAAATTTACTACTTCGACTTCTACTACTTCTATGGCTCAACAGTGGCTTGTTTTTAAAAATATAAACTATATCACACATGGATTTTTTTCCTTTAGAATCTTTAAAGAAAAGAACAAACCTGAAATAAGTTTATAATATATAATATAAAGCATATAATGTGGCCCCTTAGGAAATTGAATTGCCAACCCTCGATCTATAGGCTGGTTGGTTTCATCTCGACCTAATAGACTCAGACGAGACCAAGAAACAAACCACGCAAAAATGATCACACATTATATACACAAAAGCTTGACCCCAGGAACATATTAAGGATCATATTAGAGTCGATTTTGATGACATTCTGTGAATGGATTTTTGTTGTAATGAGGCGAATCGATCACAGTCAAACATGGCCTGAAGAACCTGAGATCAAGGGGTCAAAGGTCAACCTGCCAAGTCATTGATGTGGCCCAGCAGTTGGTTTGATAAAAGTGGATTCATACGTGACATATAAAGATGTTTACGATCAAATATACAATTATACACAAACTTACAGTAGATACTGGTGAAACTGGTGTTGAAGTAAATGCATTTTTAAAGAAAGGATAAAAAACACGAAGATGATTCTGATACGTCGAACTTCAATTGAAAATACATCATCAAGAAATTCATAATTTCTCTTTGTACAACTGTGACTCACATCGTTATAAAGTTTTGACCCCTGGTACGATCGACCGTTGAGACCAATAAGAGGTCAAGAGGTCGCTCCTACATCAATAATAACACAGTTTTTTTCAAGAAGTATTTTGGTCAAGCAGCAGCGCATCGAGGCCATACAAGTCAATGTTTGAATTGTTGATATATTACTAATGAAACAGAATTATTTTTCATCTCTTCCTGGATCCATTAGAGATTCTTGAACATATCTAAGTTGAAGAATTAGGTGTCAAAAGGTCATGTGACGAGATTTTGATCATGGTATTATTAAGTATTATTATTGTGTATTATTGTATTATTTGAGTGTTACTACTTTTTGTAAAGCTTCTATAAACAGAAGCTATGGTTTTTCCACGTCTGGTGCTTCTGCTTGGTCGGGATCGCGAGGCCGATCGAGCCGATGAGTCGTAGTAAATTTAGCTCATTGCTGACGTCGAACCAGAACCCACCCTCGACCTGATGAGTCCCCGCAGGCTCTGGTGCTGGAGAAAAGTGCTGCCTCAGCAGCTCCTTCTCATTCTGGAGGAGCTTACACGCGTGCAGCCGTGATGTCAGTGACTATAGAACAAAAAAGAAAATGAGCTTATGTCATAAAGAGTCCATTGTTGCGTCCGTAAGTGTCTGCTCCATACGTCGTGGACTTCACGTGTGTTTCCGTTACACTTGTGCAGGTTTAAAGGACAATCGTTCTGGTGCCTGTTTGTTCGCGCTCCGTGCAAGTTAAGCAGCTGCCTTTTGTGAGGGAGATTTAAGCATGAGAGCAGCTATTGTAGTGAACCAGGCGTTTACTCTCACTTGCTCTGTCGTCGGTGCAAAGTAACACATCAGATGATTATTATTTAATACTTAATGATGTTTTTATTATTATTTTGCTGATCTCAGAATCTCCAGGAATTCTGACTGCTTTTCAAATTGAGTAAGAATTGAAAATGTGTTCAGTATTTTGACTTGTTTTCAACCAGTAACTTAGTCTGAAGGGACTTAACTTTGCTCCTGGTGCTATAAGTGAAAGTATGTTTCGCTTCGCAAAGTTTTGGTAGGAAAGAAAAATAGTTTTCTCACAAAAACAAGTGATATCATTATTAAAAACAGAAAAAATAATAATCTGTAACTATCTAATTAATCTAATCTAATTCAATTTATTTTTAAATGTAACTATAAGTTGCCGAGTAAAGAACATGTTTTTAATCAAAAGAATAATATGTACAAAAAACATTTTCTTTGTTTTGAACAGATGTAATTCTATTCATTTACATTGTGATGTATTTGTGTTGCTCCAACATTCATTTTAATATTGTTCTTAGTCTCCATCATTACAAGGTTAATGTCCAAAAAAAGTATAAATATAAAACAATAAATTCATTAACACCAAACCAAACTTGCAAACATAAACAGTAAAGTTTTAAATGTAAAAACATGAGATTAACGCGATTAAAAAAACAATTGTTACGTCTTAACTTTATCAAAATATTTTCGATTAAATGTCATTTGTTCTTAATTTATTTTTCAAATTAATTGAAATTGACCTTGTACTGCGTTTGGATCCTCAATTCTAAAAAACATAGACATGTTATTCGGTTAACTTGTTATAATAATTCAATTAGAAAAATCTATCTTCAGTGCGACTGAAGTTACTGTCGCGTACAAATATATTTAGACGTTGAAATGTTGAACGTACCATCCGAAACACTGACGGACCAGGATTCATCTCCTCTCGGCGTCTGGTTCGCAGCAGCAGATTTTTCGTGCTCGTCTCTAAATCATTTCCCTCTCTCACAGATTGCACTGGAGTATCGGCCCCGACGGCTCTTGTTTCCCTCGCTTTTTCTTCCCTCCCCGGTTGAGTCATTTACACTCATGCACGAGCCAATTCATTACAGGCTTGTAAATTACAGAGAGACGGGGGTCGCGCTCGCTGATCGTCCCCAGCAGTCGAAGACTTGTGTGGGACGAGAATCCTCTGCGTTCGACTGATGTTTGTCATGAACGTTCATGTCTCCATACGTTAGTGGAAGTTTAATGAATCGCATCTAATGGGACATTTCAGGATTGATGTGTCGATGAAGCTTCATGATACAGTGTCATGAATTTAGAGGTCAGTAGGTGGCGCCACTCAGTTTAACGATCATGTGAGGTTTTAATAGAATAGTTGTTTAAATAAATGGATCCTAGAGCAGAGAGTGACATCTAGTGGACTCTGGACATAATGACACTGTTTCATGAAGTTTCATCGACACATTAATACTTTCCAGGGCTCAGGGCTGAAGCGTGTGATTGTGAAGTTGTTAACGTTCCAGATGTTTCATTGAAAGTAAGAGTATTGTCTTTATTTCTTCTTTCAAATTATACAATTTTTATTTTTGTTAAATGACAACTTTCATGGAAACTGGAGACGAACCTTCGGTTTCACAAGTTTCAAAGCAAAAGAAGTTCCATTAAATAACTTTTCCAGACTCTTGAGAACTTCCTATTTTCCTCCAAAAGTATCTTGGTTTGAGGTTGAGCAGGCAAGTTCTACGACTTTTGGTGCTCCGGCCTCTAACCACTTCGCTATTGGTTTAAACCCAAGGCGAAGTGGTTAGAGGGCTTCGCACCAATTCGTAGAACCTGAGATTATGATCACAACTCAGGGGTTTTCTCACTAATCAATAATTTTGACTCATATTCACACTAGATCCGTCTCTTAAGTCCTCGTCCTTCTTTACGTCTTCATACAAAGCCTGGTGTGTATGTTGAGGGTCACATACTTGCTGGGGGGGGGGGGGGGTTCTATAGATCCAGGAGTCAGACGAGCAACTTCTCACAGTCTTTTCATGCGAAGATGCTTTAACTTTTTCTTCTTTTTTTTTTTCTCCCGGCTCCTTCTCTCACAAGCCCTCCTTTCTTCTTTGTCACGCAGTGATGTGTTTGTGCATACCTCAGCCGGCCGACAAAAGAAGGGAGCGATCCTTTTCACCCGTGCCTTTGACATTCACCTCTTGTTTTTACAATCTTTTCCGAGGCGTCTGTTTGCACACTGGAGCGGGCTTTGTCTTGGAGGAGCGGGACAATGGCGAGCGCTATAGTGTAATCTCCCCGAGCGTCGCGAGCCCAAGGGTGAGGTTGAGACGTATGTGCCGGCGCTTGCCCCGGCCGGTGCGCTCCCGCCCTGTAGCGATACATCTCATGTTAACTACAGCAGAGAATACATGTTGTCAGCGACGCCGCTGTAATGTTCACCCGGCAGTTTTTTGTGAAGGAAACAAAGGCTTTTCACTCATGCAAACATCCTCTCGTTCCACTTGTTGATGCTGTGCCGAGCAGCAATTTTGCCCACCCACGTGCATGTCTGCAGCCTCTTCTCGCCGTCACATCACCAGGATCTTCAAACACGTTGAATATTTGTTGTCGAAGAACCAGAATTTCAGAGTCGAAAAAAAACTTGTGAAGCCTGGCTTGGCTCGTCCTGTACAAGACAATGATACAACTTTGTCGACACATTTCATGAACAGACTGACGAGGTCGATCAGATCCTAAATAAAGTCATGCACTGGTTACTGGTTACGTTATGATGACCGTCTGCATAAGTAAGTAAATAAGTAAGTAAATTATATTTGTAGAGCGCTTTTCTAGACCAGGGTCACAAAGCGCTTAAACAATCAAAACAAAACTCAATAAAATATATACTTAAAAGGTCAAGATAACACCAACAAAAACACAGGAGTCTCAGAAAATCAAGGAAAAGCGAATAAAAATGTCTTAAGATGATTAAATAATGTTTTTGATAGATAAGTGGAGTTGCTTCATCGAAAGATTAAGTAAGGAAGTAATTTTTATTTATAAGGCTGGATCAGATCACTGATTTAAGGTCTGACCATAAATAGATCTGAAAGTAAGAACCAGAATTTTAAAGTTGATCCTGAAAGAAGAGTTTTAAGGATCGGGGAAATGTGAGTTCTTCTACTAGAGCGGGTCAGAATTCTTGCTGCAGAGTTTTGTATCAACTGCAGGCGAAACAGCTCCTTCTTGTTTGGACACCAAAATAAACTGTTAAAATAGTCGACACAAAAGAATGGATTATAAGCTCCAGATCATTTTGTGACATCATTTTCCTGAGTTTAGAGATCCTAGTTGGAAACAGTTTTTTGGTCAGTTTACCGTAGATCAGATTCTTTTTCTGTTTCAATCCGTTGGACGCAGATGATGCTATACAGATGTTAATGAAACAAATGAGCTCAGCAACATTTACTGCACCACGTAAAAACAAAGCGAAGTGAATGGAGGCGAGTATCTTGGACATGAGAGTAAAAAAAGTTAGTTCTCCTAATGGTTCTGCCAGTTACCTTTATTTTAGGTGATTCCAACCGTTTTTGCACCATGAAGCATTTTAATGTGGGCCGGGATGAAAGCAAAATAAATCATTTCATTCACTTGTCAAGATATAGAGTAAATGCTTCTATTAATTCGACACAATTATAAAAAAAAGAAAATTGAAAACGTGAATCGAATAATTTTCTAAGACAAAATAAAGTCCCGTCTTTCAGACAGAATTATTTTCTTCCAGCTCAAGTCAAGTGTAAAAGCGACAGACTGACCAAGATAAACAGCAAATAAACTCATCCATAACTTTTCCATCTGGTTCCTTGTCACCGATGAAGGGATTTTCACGAAATACTGAAGACTTCCACAGGATTAATGAAAATATTTCAACATGAACGCTATCAATGATCTCTTGTCAAGTATCTTCCCAGCTTGAGCATCTTCATACTGTCGTTTTTATGGGTGGTCTGGACTAGTCAGGAGGTCCAATGACCCACCAAACACCAATCTTCTGGACTCATTTGTGGTTTATTTGTTGGAAGCTTCAGTGTGGGATTGAAATCAGTCTTTGGATCTGTTTAACATGACGTCTTAAAGATGTTTTAATTGAGATTGAAGTAGTCACTTCTGTCCGGAACAAAACAATCTCAGCAAAGGATAAAAAAAAGAAAAAAGAAGACAATATCTGGACATGATTGTAAGCTGGAGGTTCTTCTCCGTCAACAGAAGTAAATCTGGTTTAATTGGTCGTGTGATTAGTTGGAACGGTTCTGCCGACAGTGGAAGTAGGCAGCACCTCATGTGGTGAGCGGCTCATTCAGAGATGTTCCGTCTCATAGGGTTCCATTGTTGGCGCTGCAGTGTGTCAGGACTGCACAAGTGGCCGTGACAGCTGCGACAAGACAACATCGTGGACTCTGCATATTTTGTTTTTTTGGTCAATGCTCGCATTCATGGTGCAGGTGCAGGTGTCACTCCCGGGGACCCGCGGATCCATCGCGAGCGTTGTCACGGATATATATCTCTCTCGCTCCACTGTTCCGAGCGTCAACAAACAGGTGCTGCCGCTCGAGCGCCGTCGTCGCGCGGCCCCGGCCAGAAAAGGTAGCTGTTGTTTCCTGCAGTTGTCGAGGAAGACCCTGCAGTGACGGGCCTGCGTGCCAGGACCGGTCCACAGCTGCAGCTCGAGGCACGATGTGAAGGAGCTCGTGAGGCCCGACTCTTGAATGTTGAAATCATTACCGTCAGTCGTTAAACACGTCAGACGTTTCACGACTTGTTTATTAGGGTCGTGATGACGAGTCGTCGTCTTTAAGAAACATCCAGAATATTAGAACCTCTCATCACAAGAGGTTCTGTGATGTTGGGGTTTATTCTTTTAACCGACTCAGATACAGCTGTTGTGTCCGAGGATCAGCAGCAGAACTTCTCACTAGTCACGTCACCAGTTCTGACCTTAAAGGGCACCTAGTTCCAGGACCTCTATTATACTCATAAGTATGTTTCTTTTTGCACAAAACTCTCATTTATTAAAGATATTTACATTAGAAAATACGCTTAAGCCCCGCCCACTTAAAGTGCGCCGTTTAGCCTGAGAAGAAATCTCGTCCGGCAACCACGCCCACTCTGCTCTGATTGGTCACAAAAACACGAGTTGCGTTCAAGGACTCTCGTCAATTTCAAACTCACCCCTGAAACTCCCGTTTTGTACATTAAAAACAAATAATAAAAATGAGGTTTGCTGCTTAACGTACACATTACAAAAACACCTAAAGGCAGAAGTAACTCTCAACATGTTTACAAAAATATTTATTTTGTTTCACGATTAACATGTAGGTACTTAACTGATTTAGGGCTTCTAGGGGAGGACTTTTCACCAGAGTGACGTCAGAATGTTTAATTTAACCGTAATCTCGCGAGATTTCAGACGGAAGAGAACTTTGTTAAGTAATAACTTCCTCAACGTCATGATGAATGAACTACTGCATTTTGAAGAGGACGACTACAACAATACAAATACGTGAATACGTCAGGAGAGTTGGGTTTTCACATTAGGTGTCCTTTAACTGTAGTAGATCCATAGTGTTGTTAATGTCTTCTTTATCCAGATGACTTTAAGCAGAGACGACAGTTTTCGTCAGAGCTACGTTCATTTCTAATCGTTCATGATCATAAGAATCATCACGAACAGTAACCAGACGGAAAAGCAACATTGAATTTCATGCTTTGTTTCAGTTGTGATTAGATTTTCCCCATTTTCTAAAACACTGTATTTACAGAAGGACAACATCTGGTGCTAAAAGTAAGAAGAAAAATAAACGTTCATGGAATTTAAAAACCACCTGGTTCACGGGTATTAAACCTTTATTCTAAAGATCACTGTAAAGGCAAAGAATACATATCCGAGTCAGAATCAGAAACTTTTATTGTGGTGTCAGTACATAATAAAAGAATGAAACAAGAAAACACACAAAATAAACAATCGTAAAACACATTTTACAGTAATTCATTTCACATTCACATTTCTCTGGAACTCTGGTTTAACCGGAATTTTCGAGTCGTAAAACTATGATTCACTAACTGATGACATCACAAACACTATGTCCAATTGAATCACACACACACCATGAAACCCCTTAAATTATGTGTAAAAGTCACTCAAAATTGGACAATTAAGCCTCAATTTATTACTGACAGCAATTAAAAATGTGACGATTTTGTATTTTATTACTTTTTCCTTGGGTACGAAATTTACTTTTTTTTTGTACAATTTCTGATGCTCTTTGTTTAGGCAACGATCGTGTGTTACCAGATTAAATTTAAACCTAAACCATCTCAGGTCCAGTAACGGCTTTTTCTCTTTCTTCTTCCTTCTGCAGGTCTTTCTTTCCCTCTCGACAGACGAGCTGTTAAACATTTCAAATAATTTTTCTCTGTGAAAAACCGGTTCTGCTCTCATCAGCAAGTTCCAACGAGCCTGTGAGAGACTTTTAAAGCAGCATGATTTAAAAAAAAAGAAAGAAAAGAAGATGTATATTTAAAAACGCTGATCTACAAATATAAAAAAACATAAACAAGAATTATGTTCTCGGAGAAATGTTTGCCGTTACGTAAAAAAAAAAAAAAAAAGCGCCTTTTTTTTCCATCTGTTTGTTATCATTATTATCACAAGGAGTTCTTGGTGTGCGAGCCTTTGAGTTTTTTGTCTCCGTTTTGCACTTAATTGTGCCCTGAGAGGGAAAAATTGCATCCAAGAGAGAGAATCATTTGGTTGATTATGGACATGAATAAAAGATCACATGAGTGTTTGCTTTCTTCTTCATTGTTCTCAATTAGCTTCAAATTGTGGAATCAAAGGCGAGTGTGCGTTGTGTACTTTGGAGAAATTGTTGATGTCGAGACGTAGTTTCTGCAGCGTCGGACCTTTTTTTCTTTCTTCACTTCTTCTGCTTGAACGACCTCCCGCTCTCCACCGCGGTCGGTGTCTCCGGACTGAACACAGAACCAGTGTTTTCACCTCCTTTGATGCCTCGCTTGTTCATGTGTGCATGCGAGGCTATAACAAGACTGACCCCGGGTCAGCACTAAAGAGTCGGTCAGCTTAAGCTAGTCAGTCCAGGAAGGAAAAGTCGTTCATCGTCAGAATAGAACTTTTCAGAGAAAAACGTTAAACTTCATTAGGACGGATCGTAGCAAATCTTTATGACTTCAAAGCTGCGGCGAAGCATCGCGTTTGAGAAGTCGACGGATGGAGTGAGAAGCACGGAACATCCTCACGTGTTGTCAACATTAAACACTCACGGAAATGTGTTTTTTTCCCTACAATGTATTGCAACTGGAGTGTCAATGACACTTTGTTCTTTGTTCTTTCCAGGTGACGTTCATGAATTTGAAAGCCGTGCACGAGTGAGAAGTGGGTGTTGGAGTCGAAGTCTCTTGTTTAAGTAAGTGTTTGTTTTTTGTTTGGACACATATTTGAGACATGATTGAGAGAATCACGGTAGTTACATCAGTCATAGTAGCAACTGGTAGTTACTCCTCATTTACAGCTTTAATCAAATATCTTACATACATTTCTTTGAGACTTCCTCTATTCATCCATCCATCCATCCATCCATCCATCCATCCATCCATCCATCCATCCATCCATCCATCCATCCATCCATCCATCCATCCATCCATCCATCCATCCATCCATCCATCCATCCATCCATCCATCCATCCATCCATCCATCCATCCATCCATCCATCCATCCATCCATCCATCCATCCATCCATCCATCCATCCATCCATTCCATCCATATATCCATCCATCTATTCTTCCTCCATCCATCCATCCATCCATCCATCCATCCATCCATCCATCCATCCATCCATCCATCCATCCATCCATCCATCCATCCATCCATCCATCCATCCATTCATTCTTCATCTACTCATCCATCTAACTAATTTAAACATATTACAATTTTTTTCGAGCTTGTCTTTTTTTAATAAACATCATCAAAAAAAATGTTTTGGAGGTTATTTAAAAATGTCAATAACCATCAGCACATTTACCAAAGTTACCATTTTAACCTGTAACTGTTATCGGTGAGGACCACAATGATGACGCAGGTTTAAGATGAGATGTAAAGATCAATGTTGTCCATGCTTGACTTGTGAATGTGACATTCGAGAAGAACCGTGAAGATGTTTGAAACACTTGAGTCCAGTACATACGAGTGCTGTGCGTCTCCATGGTTTGCAGCAGCACACAGAACACTCTTGAGCAGCTCCACACCTCCACTCTGGTTAGTATTCTGCTGGTTATCGCCCTCAATAGCTGCTTTCACTCGCTCAAAGAAAGGGGGTCTTTAAATGACGCTTGCAGGCATCACTCCAGGAACCTCTCAGCTTCAGGACCTACAGTACGGCCTTTTAATAGAGCGTCTCTGTGAGCCATTAAGATTATATCTGGACTCAAACAAGGTAACACAAGCCCAAATTATGCTGCTGAGTTCGCGGCTCTCGTGGGTTCAGATGTGAGAGGTCGAGGGAGAAAGAGCGATCGGACCATATGGCTAATCCCTCTGTTTAAGGATATTTACGAAGGCTTTCTCGAGACGTGTCAGCTCGGGGTCAACAAGTGGCCGAGGTCTCTGGTGATATAGTTTTGTCCCCCGTGATTAGTGGCGTCCCCCGGACACTGCTCTGGTTCTGGTTTCATTTCTAGATCTGTTTTAAATGAAAAACCAGTTGAAGATCACGTGAGAAATACATAAACGATGCACCAAGATAAAGTTTACTACATGAATTAACCATTATAGTTTTTAACTATTGTTTAAATAATGAGATTTTTGTCCTTAATCATTTATTTTAATACACTGTTTTCATCAACATTTGAACTGATCATCACACATTATACTTTAACCTTCATCAATAAACTACTTGAACTTGTGGTGGAACATTGAACAATCCGACCACAAACTCTCACTTATGCAATAATTCTTTTGAGTTCAAGGTTTTATCTGGAACCTTCAAATCACATTAGCTTCTGATTTGAGCGTGCGACCAAATTCTCAAACGTTCAGTGGAGGTAAAATGACCAGCGGCGCACGGTAACCACGGTAACTTCATTTACAGGCTGGACTGAAGTTTTCGGATTTTTTGTTATTGAGGAACAGATTAGAGGAATTGCAGGTATTGAGTACACATGGCGAACGTTAACACAACACGAGCTGCGTATGTTTTTAATCTGGAACTTTCACCTTTAAAGACGATAAATTTTGACTTACATATTGACACATTAATCTCACAATACATTTCGATGCACTTGCACATTTTTAAATTTTTTGTTGTTAAAATAATGGAAACCGAAGCCGAAATATGTCCAAACATCAGCTTTCATAGGGGCAGGAGTTACGGTATCCTCTCGTCCTCAGCCCTTAGGATCGTCATTCTTCCTTTAGCAGCGGTTGACGTAATGACTGCTGCCATCTAGCCTAGTATATTTGCATGTTAATTGTTAGTTAAAAAATAAAACAAAATATTTAATTTCACACACACTTAAAATTATAAACCACCAAATTAAACTATGATGTGATTTGAAAGTAATTAAACTTATTTTTTCGTGAATTCATTGATAAAAAAAAACCCTTACAGTGCCTCATATATCGATACAGTAACGTGGAAAAACAAATGTGTATCAGTGTGTTCGTCTCAAAGCCCCAGTATTGACCCCTAGAGTTCCTTACAAAAGGGTTCGAAATGCTTGGACAGCGAGGATACAGCGAACAGATTTATGTGGTCCTAACAAGCTAACGATGTAATGGTTCTGCTGAGGTTACCTGTTTGGTCAACAATGTTCTTCTCTTGCTCCGTGACTGCATTAGCTCTGTAATCAGTGTTACTAATGACTTGTGTCTAACAACATTTAGCAGCGTTTCTCAGTAGTAGACTTGTGTGTTTACTGCCTCCTATTATGTCCCCGGTTAGCTCGAACATCTGCCTGTAACTGCCATGATTTGCGACATATCGCTGCACGACTCAGTGATGAGTCGAAGCAGGACCTGAGTCATCGTCGCATCATCATCAGCGATTTCTAACGTCTGCTTCGGTTTATCGGTGTTTGTGCTTTGTTTGTGTTCAGCGCACTCACGCCTCATCAGTGTTCCGTACTGAGTCCCATATGGTTTCCCTTTGAAGGGGTAGTCCAGGGAAGTACAGGAGCTTAAAAGGCAGGGCAGGGCCAGGGCGCTGGTTCCAGCCCACTTGCACATAAATCCACGGTGCACGGCCATGCAGGGAAAAACGGTATAGACCGACTCTTGTGGTCGACTCCCCGAAAAAAAAAAAAAACCCACCCAAGCTCAAACCCCACTTTCTCTCTTCTGTGGACCTTGAAATAGGACCTGCTCTAAATATTATCTCCCCTTATGCGTTTATCCTGAGGTCGGCGAGGAGAAGAAAGGAAGAGTGGGGCTGAGTCACTTTTTCCCTCGCTCCGCTCTGCTCTCCCAAAACCACAGCAGCGGCAGTGGCTTCCTGGAGATGAGCGTCTTTGTCTGTTGTTCGACCACCGCGGTTTCTTAGGGCTGATCCTCCTCAGATGAGGTCATGCTCAGGCGGGATGAGGAGAGAGGTACGGATGAGGGGGGAACGCTACGCCGTTAATACGTTTTCCCGACATTCGTCGAATCAGCGGAAACGATTTCCGACATTTTTTTACACGCTCGTACCGTGCTCGACTCTTTAGTCTCCGAAGGAACTTTTGTCTTCAAATATTTGTGTAAGTAGTATTTTGTGTTAGATTAAAGAAAAGTATCATAAATATGTGAAAATCTTGAACCATACAAACAATGACATATTTTTTAATATATATATATTGTTTTTCATTTTAATTGACAAGCAGAATAAATATTCTCCTAAAAGTCAAGTAATAAATATAAACTTAATTCAATTAAACAGAGAAACTGTTGTTATTTGAGATAAATAAATCCACAAAATACGATTAAAAAAAAAAATCCCAATATTTTTTGCATTCTTTAAATTAAAAAAATTGAAATAAAAAACCTTTTAATGGTTTTCTCTTCAACTTTTTCTTCATCATCAGTTTCATAGTTTGAGTCATAGGTTTGAGAGAGATGGTGAAAAGCAGAGCTCACGTGTACGACTTTAAACTGTCTTAAAAAAAGATTTTTTTTGTTTAGTAGATCATCATCTATGATTTGTTTCATTTGTTTTTAAAAATGAGCTCAGAGACATAAAAGGAGAAGATTTTTGGTTTCATGAAAACACACATAATAAAGATAAATTAACAAATAACAAACACAAACCGTGAATGAGTTTCTCAGTTATAATAATTCACTATAATGTTGAGTAAAAATAATCTCACTTTAGTGTCGACGCTAATTCAAGTCAGTCGTGACGACGGTGAAGTTTGACCTGCGAGGTTCAAATACCGACTGGAGCAGCTGCCACTGCTTCTTGAAAACCAGTGAACAAATGGTTAAATTTGAGTCGGATAATAAACATCAGCAGCAACATGTTCGCGACCATTTCTCTGCACAACCTCTTAAAAAATAAACAATAATTATGACTTTTGATGATGACAGTGTCCTTTTCCCCCTTATTTTTATATCAATATCTATATTAAAAAAACAATTGATGTTTATAAGAATATTTAATTCAAGATGTTTTGTCTTTCATCTAATATTTTCAAACTTGATTCGAAAATGTTTTTCATATTTAATTCAAGATTTTTTGAAAAATATACCAAAGAAGATCTAAAATAAAACAAAAATATGTTTAATTCAGCATTTTTTTCATACGTAGTTAAGGATTTTTAACAGCAATTCAAAGAATCAAAGAGAGTTAAACACAGAAATGTAAATGTCAAAATACATATGTATTCATTTTCATTCTAGACGTTTTCATTCCTTCGAAGAATTCCATAAAACCCGCTGACAATGGACGTAACTGCTCCCAGTGTGAACCGAGTTAGTCGGGGTCGCCCTCAGCTGCTGCGAGGACACCACCTGTTCCAGCGACGGTGATCCAGGCCTCGCTAACGTTTCAACAGACAACTCTCCAGCTGTTGTACGCTCCATTAAAGAGTATTTCTAGGAGTAAAAAAGGGTTCGGTTTGGACGCGTACTTGACCCTGGTGTCAGTCAATCGCAGTCACGCCTCGACGACAAATCACTCTCGATTCAACCGGAATGTTCGGCATCGATTGTCGTGGCTCTTATCCTCCGTCTATGACACTTTAAGTTCACGCTGGCATAACTTGTGTCGCCTCCTTGATGAGATTGAGACCAGCTTTTAACAAAGCCTGCTCAAAGATAATCCAATCATCTCCATTGTAGCCGCGGCACAGGGTTAGCATCTCTCATGGTTAGCTTGACAAATGAGCCGTTAGCCGCAAAATAAAGAAAGTAATTGAGTCGAGGATACTTGACTCTTTATAGCAAGACTGAAGTCAAGTGTTCAGTATTTAAGGAGAATTTTTCAAAAATAGATTCAGGATCTATATTGATAACTAGCTATCAGAATGTAGAGGCAGAACCAGGGATTGTGGTTGATTTACTAAGATGTGAACTTTTTTTATTCGTTATGTTACATTTTTTACTGTTGGAATTTTTAAGTCAGTTATAAAAATAGTTCTTATAGAAACTTTTGATAAAACAAACTTCAGCAGCATCAGGAAATAAATGTCTTTTGCTGCTGGTGACCTTGGCTCCTTGACTGGCTTGGATGCATAATGACCGTCAGACGAACCCCATGTGGTTTTCTGGGAGGTTCTAGCGTTGGAATCTGGTCGTCTGTCACTGGAGCTTCACGATGATCTGCGTCCGTCCCTGACACCTGCTCATCACTAATCACCGCGGCAACTAAGACCGTGATCTGTAGTTGTGTGTCACTCCCTCAATCCTCTAATCTGCTCTTTTGTTCTCTGTCACCATCAATTACCCGTCAAGACCCAGAGCCTGAGGAAAGTAGTCGCTCCGCTGAGAGTTGAGCATCTTCAAATAATCCTTGGATCCAGATTGTTATTTGAAATAAGTCATCAATCACAATTTTTTTTTGATAATATCACTTCTTTCTTCTTCGTCAAATGTCTAAAATAGGTTTAAGTACAGTTTTTAATTGTTTTTAGAACTAACAAAATTGTACTTTTTTAAAAATCATAAATATAAATGAACCAATTTAACTTGAATTATTTGTTTGGAAGTGACAAAGAATCATCTGCTTTTCATAAGTCATTCTTTTCTCATCATTCAATGACATATCAGGAGAGAAACATTCTTGTCTGTGATCAACAAAACAGGAAACACAGTTTAAAATGAAGTCAGACAGAGTCGAGAAATTAAAAAAAAGTGGTATAAAAAGACTATAGTTAGTACGGCAGTAGCACGACTCTTTTTTTTAATGGACATACCTTCACAGTGAAATAAGAAAAGGTTACAGTCACAGCAGGGTACTGTACTATATACTATATACTAGTATTGTGTTCATCCTTGTGGTGATGTTTCCATCGTCCAACAACAGTTTTTCATGAAAAGCGAGTTTGGTTAGTTGTTGTTGTTGTTGTTGTTGTTGTGGTTCATTAAATATTGGACCTGATAGAACCAGAGCTGCACACCCTACATTCACATGTGTTTAAGTAAATGTATCATTTACAAAGATTTATTCTGTGGATTCATGATTTATTATATATTATTTATTTATTGCATATTTATTATTTACATTGTTAGTTTAAACTCTCTCTATGTTACATGTGCAGCTCTAGTTCCCGCCAAGAGCTCATGACAACAACGACAACACATCCCCGTGGAAACACATCCACTTGGAGGAAAACTCACCTGTTAAAAAGTCAAACAAAAACTGTGTTTGGTTTAAATCCCATCTTATTTTCTGATTAGTAAATACTAACTAGTTTAACTGTTGAATTTTTTGAAAGTTGATGGATTTCAATGCACTAACGGTGTAAATGAATACAGCAACAATTAATAAACTCAGTTTAAAATAAACTTTTATCTAAAATGTTTCTCACCACACAAGTAAATTAAATAGTTTAAAAATGTATCCTGATGTATTTATACTTTTCTAAGTCAAGATCATTGACTAAAGTAAGTTTAACAGCTTCAGTTACGTTACATACTATGTTAATCTTTGTGTCCTTTTCTTTGTATTACTTCCTTTGATCTCTGCTCATCATATTTGCACTTTACCATCACTTGATTTATGTTCTTTTATTTGCACTTTGTCATCCCTCGCACTTTGTTCTTTTATTTGCTCTTTGTTCTTTTATTTGAATCTTGTTCTTTCCTGAAGGAGACCACCAGAGTCTATCTAATCTAATCTAATCTAAACTAACACTCATGGACCACAACATAAAATCTACTTTGTTTCCTAAAGATGGAATTAAACCTGCAACTTTCTTAGCCTGGACTGAGGGAGAAACTATCACTGTTAAGTATGTTTTATCTTCTGTTTTCTACGTTTCATTTTCATTCCATATTTTTCTCTCGATTCTTTTTGCTTCTTGTTGTTTGTGCTCCACTTTTATTTGCTGTTTTCACTTCATCAGATCCATGTCAGGATTAAGCAGCAAACACTTGTGCTATTTGTGAGCGCACAACTTTTATAATAGGATTTTCACACAACAATGCAGTTCTCACAGGTCAAGCTTTGAATTCCACACTATTGTTTTTTGTTTGTCGAGCCTGAGTTCAGATGCAAGAAAGAAAGATTCTCAGACATGTTTATACCAGAAGGTTTTTTTTTGTTGTCAAGGACTTCTGTCAGTAAAATTTTGAATCAAAATCGACCTGTTTCCAACACTGTCTCTGCAGTGTTGTCAATGTTTCAAGACAAACAAAACTGTGTTTCCTTGTCTGCGACTGTGACGTTCTGAAGGCGGTTGAGGTGAACAAAAAGCTCCGCCAATCGTTCTTGGCTCATGGAATCATTTCTGGATCTTATTGCTTTCAAAGAGATTCTTTTGCTTGATGCTGTTGCCAAGTCAATGTTGTCGAAGATATCAGAGATGCAAATACTGCACTTATGATAAAATACTTCATAGTGTCTTTCCAATATGAAAATGTTCTCCCAGGCTTGATGATGGTTCTTTGACGATCGTTGGACAAATGTCACCCTCATCAAAATAATACGTATTATAGAGTAAATATGTTTATGTAAAAAATTGGTTCATATTAGACCATAAATGATTAGTTTTTAAGAATACAAGAGTTTCTATGTTAATTTAAGACAAGGTGAAAATAAGGCTGTAATACAGTTTTTATACAGGTATTATTTAGGTTTTATATACTATCTAGTACTTTTGAAACCAATGGAGCTGCTTAAAGAATTTAACTTGAAAAAAGATTTGAATTAAATATGATTATACATTTCAAGTTGTCAAGACAAGTTTGAAAATCATAAATGATATACAAAACATCTTGAATTAATTATTCGAATTGAATAAATTGTACATTTTCATCATCTAAAGTCATGAACTATTGATTATTTAACTTGACGTGATATCTTTAACATATTGAAAAATAAAAAAAGGATTCACTGTGTGTTGTGACACATGTGAAGGCAGTAGATAATAATACGTATTTTACACAATAGTATAAGTGACACAGAGGTAAGTTTTGAACATTTAGCTGTCGTTGTGTTGAGGTTTCTGACCACCGAAGCTGTTCTCTAGTCTGGTGTCTTGCATCCATGGGATCTGAATATTTCCCAGAAGGCATCATGGTATGATGATCTGAGGTGGAGGTGGTCTTCCGTTGCCACCTTTTGTGTTCAGGGTGAGGTATTTGATCTCAAAGTACTTCGTCAGACGCCGGACCTCGTCTTTGAATAGGCCTCCGATGTGGTGTCGTCAGCAAATATAATAATTGTGTTGCAGGAGTGTGTGGAAGTGCAGTTTACGTGTAGAGGATGTACAGAAGGGGGCTCAGCACACAGCCCAGTGACACTGTCATGTCTATGTTTTTAAATCGAAACCTTCAGGGACACCAAAGACACTGAAGTCGGGGATGCTTTTAAAACCGGTGACTTCTGTTCAAGCCAGGTTGCATCATTTGATCGTTGTCCGTCCCTAAACTCAGCTGCTGAAATAAACTGAAATTGCACATATTTTCAACACTTTACATTCATTTATTTTACCACCTCATCGTGACGATGGTTTCACAAACGATTTCTCACGGTCGCCGTTCTTCAGGGGACGGGCCTCGATTGATGGTTCTGACTGCGAAGGATTCACGAGCGAATAGTGCAGCACCACGGGAAATATGCGAACCCATGATTTATCATCTCAATACATTAATTCCATCTACGGAGTCTTACTCAATAATTAAATGTGACCCTCCTGCAGCTCAGTAAACAACGTCGCACAAGCGTGTACGAGGTCTCGTTTGACTTTATGTGGGGCTCAGAGGTCCAGAGACAGAAGCCGCCGCTTCATAACTCAGCCATATCTAATGAAGCCGGTGATTGAGATTTACAGCCGACGTCGTGGCAACACAGAGAGGTTAAGAAGCAGCAGCGTTTATGTCCGTCAAGTCCCTCCTGTCGTCCTCCCTGCTCTCCGGGGACGTCCAGATATTCCACTGATTTACATGGCGCTTGTCAAAACCTTATTTTGGCCTCATTAATAAATCAGGGAAAACTAGTCAATAAAGGGGGGAACGAGTGCAAATATCTCGAGTGTAAATGTTGGATTTGTTCAGGATGTGTGGAGCTGGTTGTTAAAGTCGGTGTGTGTGTGTGTGTGGAAGCACAAACACAGCCTTCATGCTCATAATGCAACCAACAACACTGACTAAAAAAGCTTCTTTGTAGCTCAAACTTCCCTTCATAAATATTTAGAAAACCTGATGCTTTTCTACTGAAAAAATAATTCAGGAACGGAACTTGGACCGACGTGTTGTTACGATAAATACAAGGTGGGAGTGAGACAACTTTGACAAAAGAAATAAACAACACATTCAATGATTAACAAGTCCAAGCAATACAAGTGAAGATTTAAAGAAAACCAAAATGTCTAAAATGTCCAAAACGAAAGCATCCATCAAACCGGGGATTAAATAGGAAACAAAAGGAAACAGAAAATAAAACGCGGAGGTCAAAACCCTTGCTTACCAATATATTAGTTTGCTCGATGCATATCCAAGTTGTTCGAAAGCGGGTCAACTGGCATGTGAGAGTTCTTGTATACTTTATAACGTATTTTTCATGGCTCGACAACTAAATGATCCGACATGTGGTTCAGTGACAAAGCTTCATGAAGCTTTTTCTAAGGCCATTAAAAGGTATGATTTATGTATCATTATGGCTGTATTATTTGTATAATAATGCTACTATCGTAATGAAACCTAAGCCAACAACGCCACCTACTGACTATGACAACAATGACACCGTGTCACAAAGCTTGGGTGTAAAGTTGCTGCACGAGTGACGACGTGCAGAAACAAAACTATTCCTTCATTATTGAAGTTATTTTGAAATAATTAACATGAAGTATGAAGTGGATTCATCGGGTCAGGCCCACACGGGACCAGAACTCACATGCTCCATCATCTGTTTCTGAAGCTTCTTGGGTCCATCTCAACGACAAAAGAACGCAACAGCTAATGCCCGGGATCGTTTCCCAGTCCCGGTCACGAGCGGCTGCTCTCATTGGCTGCTTGGCCGTCGTCTGCAGTTTGAAGTGAGGCCTTGAGCGTCATGAACTGATGAACAATAGTTACCTTGTACAGTATTAAGTGGTGCCAACCTTGCAGCGTATCCAAACAGTCGACACCCTCAAGCGTCCATGTGTATGATTCTTTGTGTCCTCTTGCTCCTAACCTTGCACGCGATAAAATATATTTTTTTATTTATTTTTTTCCCAATGTCACGTTTCTCTTTGACACACCTGAACTTGAGCCGAGACAAAATGTTTTTGTTTTTTTTATACTTTTGAAATGTAAGGATGAATCACAGATCATATTTAGAGATGGTCAGTGTGAGTCGTTCTTGTTTTATTCATTGACGTATGTGTGTGTGTGTGTGTGTGTGTCGTCTAAAGAAAGAGCTTGAATATGAACAGAGATCAGAAGAAAAATCCAACAAAAATGAATAAAAAAAAAAGGAATATAATAAAGAAAGAAATGAGTTGCAATAACATGAAGCATAAATGAGATACAAATGTATTTTTATTTTAATATTTAAGGTTATTCATTTTGGGAAAAGAAATACTGACATGAAGGAAAATTGAAAAAAAAAAAAAGAAATCCTGAAATAAGTCCTAAAGCGATATAGTAAATTGTTGAAAAACAAAATTCTGAGAATCAATGTTAAAAGTTTTACGGTGACTTCACAACGGCTTTATATAAACAGTCTTCTGTGTGTTAAGTTGTGAGTAGAATAAAACATTTATATCATATTATAGTCATTTCATAAACAAACAACACGAATACGCAGCAAGTCATGCTCATAAAGTATAGACGTGTAATAATATAATAACATGTATATAATGAGAAATGATCCACCATGTCTTTACGCCAATGTCCAGGTAAATCAATTATCACAGTACAAGGCTAGAAAAATGTCTGTCACCTGTCATTATTAATAGATTTGCAAGTATCTATACAACATGCCGCAGCGTAACTACTTAAAAAATAATATATAATAATTCACACGTTCACACAAAAATTAAACAAAAAAATAAAAGTAACTCAAGTAGGTGTAAGTAACCCTGGTTCTAAGAATGTATCTGACTCCGCAGTAGATCATCTCAGGGAGGACATGGTCAAAATCTTTCTTTTCTACTTTCTTTTATCTACACATGAAAGAGTAACGTGTTTGTTCTGCGATTACAAAAACTGTCGGATCACATCCCGACTCCTTTCATCCTTCATGCGCGGAGTCACAAGAACAAATGTATCTTGTGTAAACATAATTGCTCCTCAACCATCTGTACACATTTGACATTCAGCGCCGTCAATAATTGAGTCACATCGTGTCATTTGTTGAGTGGCCTGAAGTGAATAATGCAGGAATTTTCCTCGCAAGCGAAGAAAGTCTCGACAGTGCCGGCCTCGGATCGGGGGAACAAAGCTCATTGTCAGAGATAGAGAGCCCGGATTAGAACAGTCCAGTGAAACGCCTTGTCAGTCCTAATCTGGGATTAGCAGCTTGTACGCCTCCTGGGCTCCAAAGCCACCTGTTTGACGTTTCATTGAAGACTCCAGAGCTTCTTGTTTGACTCTAATTCTTCTGCTGCGTGAACTTCCTTCCTTTTTTTCTTTCCAAGTTCTTTACTCGACGTCTGGTCTGTTTACTCCCTTTGTGGAGTCTCATCCTTTCAGGCCTGGTGTCGGTGATGGATGAAGATCCCCGGACAACACGAGGAGTAAATGAAAAACACAGAACATGGGATGTCTGATGGTAACACAGACCCCGCGAGTCCTTAAATCATTGATCAAACATCCTTTTTGTCTGCACCGCCTCAGGGCTAATGCTAACACTCTGAAATATGTGTGAGAGCAGCTGTGATGATGATGAGAGAGTTTGAATTTAGTTGTTTTTTAAAAGACTTATCAGTCAAATACACCGTTTTGGTTTAACAATCACAAGATTATTAACAAAAGACCTGTTTTATATTGAATATTTTTTTAGTTTCATACAATTTAAAGATGAATATATAGTGTTGGAATAGTACAAAACCCCCTGGTTAAAAAAACTGGTTACTTTTGTCACCCATTTTTATTTTTTATCTTCAGATTTCCTCGAATTAAAAATAATAGAAATGACTCTGAAATGGAAAGTAAATCTGTGTCTTCTTGAGTCGCAGACTTTGTGTCGAAGGCGCAGAAGTGCGACCACGACAAGGCTTAACATTGTGCGTAACCAGCTTATTTGTGTTTCCCATTATGGCCGTCCTCGTGGAGGTCAAAGGTCGACTGGTGGATAAAGGATATTGGCTTTGAGTGACAGGACAGATGGAGGTTTGGTGCGTCGCCAGCTCTCGGCGGTAAACAACATCTTACCTGCATTAAGTGTTTTGTCTAAGGAGCAGGTCGGTGTCGAGTGTAAGCTGATACACACCTGAAGCCGCTGAGAGGCTAAGAGACGATGGATGTAAAGTCTTTCTATTCTTCCGCTCAAGTGACTCTTTATATCTTCCATAATAAAGTCATACAATGGGCCGAAAAAAAAAAACAACATCTTCACACTTGGGTTGAACATTTCTGTGTGTGTGAAGATTTAACCTCGTTATTAGGTTTATGAAGAAATCCAGTAAAAAAAAAACACCTTGAGTTAAAAAGACATGAACTTTCTTTATTGATCATCTTTTAACATCTGAAACTCACTATTTCCTGTGAAATCAAAAGTTCTGATGATGAAACTACAATGAAACAGTCAAAGTTTTGACTATAATGATCAATATTCTCTCTCAAATATGTGCCAATTGCCCTTTGTTTACTTCAAACAGAAAAAACAAAAACTTTTGTTGGAATTTTGTATTTATTTTTTTTCCAATGTATATTATCTTTTTATTGTTATTAATATGTTATGTTTTTTTGTTTAACTTGACCAGGAGACAACACAAGGGATACTTCCAACATTTGTATATGGGTCTCCTTGACCCTGATATAACACATGGGTTAAAATGTGTCTGTATTTTTAATCTTTTTTGTTTAGGAGATATATTAAAGTTTAAGGTAAATCTTATCTTATGTTTAACTAAAAAAAAAAGTGTTTCTATTTTAGAACGATTGTTAGTTTTAAAGAACGTTTTCTTCATTAAGGGACAAGAACAAACACATTTTTTAAAATAAGAAAATTCTGAATTTTTTAATTTCCAAACAAAAATTTGTAAAATGATCATATTTATAATAATAAATACGTCAAGTGATTTAGTCTTTAACCAAAATTGTCTACAGAAAAAAAGGAAGTTGTGATGAAGCTTCATGAAACAGTGTCGTTATCTTCAGAGTCCACTAGATGTCGCTCTCTGCTCTACAATCTATTGTTTTAAACAACTATTCCATTGAAACCTCTGTTTAAACTGATGGCGCCACCAACTGACGTTCAAAAATATGACAGTGTTTCATGAAGCTTCATCGACACATCAAGTACTCATGGCTCAGTGAACAAAGGTTTAATCGAGAGATAAAACACTTCAACGGTTTCGTTTAGTAACGTAGGTAACTAGTCGAGACTTTACCTGAAACGTCGTCCATACGAACACGGTGGAGACGTCGACTTCATTCCTGGGCGTGTGTGACCAGATCTGACCGGTCCAGGGCGAACAAGTGCTGCTCTTGAGCGTGAGTGTTGACTCTGGTGCTCAATGATCCGTTCAATGCTGGACTCTGTGCTGCCGTAGATACATGTGTGTGTGTGTGTGTGTGTACTGTATTTGTGTGACTGAGGGTGTGTTAACATGCCAGAAACAACAACAAGCACAAGGCTGTTGGTCAATACGACACTTCTTGGTTTGAGTCCGTGGTCTGAGTCCGAGCGAGAGTGTGTGTTCAGTGTGTGTACAAACGACACATTCACTTTTGTTTCTACTTCAGTGTTCCATCGTTGACCCTGAGAGATGTTTGACCTCCACCCAATACACGACACCATCGTTACTATAATCTCCATTATTCAGTCATGTTTTTCTTTTTTTTACTCTGACACTCTTTTTGTAAAGACATTTTATTTGGACTCATTTGAGATCAAGTGTCAATCATTTCCTCGCACACTTCAATAGGATTGGTCAAATATCTGCTGTGATTTGTCTCTGGGAGCAAATTTCTGTTGAAATATTAAGAAGTAAATTCTTCATTTGCCCTCAAAAATATCAAATCCCTTTTGACACAAATGTTTACATTATGTTTAAGAGCAAATGTTAAAACTACCTTTTCTGAATTTATTGTGGAGAAGAGTCACTTGTGGAACGTTTATTAGACATATCCTTCCTTCTTTTACCTTACCTTACCTTACCCATGATGCAACTAATAGACTCAAGGACTCATTAATTCCTTGTGATATTAGATTGTTTAATTCTTAGTTTGGGGGCATGAGTGGAGTGAAAAGATGATTCTTTTCTATGTTTGTCTTCGTATTCTTTTTCTTTGTTCTATGTTCTTTATCTTTAGATTTATATTGTGTCATCTTGCACTTTATTTTTATTGCACTTTGTTCCTGTTTCATGAATCTATCTTCTGTGTTACTGTTGGCTAGAAAAACTTTTTCCCGAAGGAGACCTCCAGAAGGATCAATAAAGTTTTGTACCTTATTTCTTTTTCTTTTTGTAAATGAATTCAAATGTTTAAGTATAATTCAAATATGTGTTTAAGTCTTCTTGTTCTTCATCTTTTTCTTTTATTCTTACTCAAGCCTTTTTTCTACAACTCTTCTACGATATTTTTCCCTTTTTTTCTTTGAACCTGACTTTTCCTTGCAACAGTCACAGTATATAAATGAAAAACTAAGTTATTTCCATGAAGTGGAACAATAGGAACTTTGAACTCTCGTCATGTTTGATTGACATCTGCCGGTGCTTCCATCAGGAGTTGACTTCTAAGCATCTTTAAATGATGACAGAGAGTCGCGGACGACCTGCTGTCGGACACGATTACTCGTCGAGTTGTTGCCTCCGGCCGTGAATCTTCAAGAACAAAACCGACTATTGGACGTTTCTGTCCGGAGCTTAAAAAAAACAAAAAAAACAGGAACAAGGGAATCTCTGGAGAAAAGTGAGTCTCTGTGCGTGTCACATTCCTCTCGAGCGACCAATGAGGGCGTCCTCTGTCCAGACAGACTCAAGATTTAGAGTCGAGCTCCCATAGACGACCAATTATCTCCTTTTTTAAATGTTGATCCAGTGAACGAGGCGTGAGGAGACGGAACACTCGAGTTCATTCACACCTTTTTCACTGATTCATCAACATGACAGAAGTTTTTATTGATTTTCTTCTCACACATAATCTTACTTTTATCGTCTTCATGGAATCATTTTGATGAAAGTTCAGAAATAATTAGACGATTATTTGGAATAAGAATATATTTTAAATTTAAATGTTCTTTGGAGTTAATAACTTCATCTAATCAACATTTCACCTCCTGACCTTTGATGGAAACCAGACCTAACATGTAGAATTCTCTTTTTTTCTCCAGTAACTAAGTGATCTTCTTAGTTAAGTTTCATCAGTGTTTTCTTCAATAAATATTTTCATCTTATGATTCTAAAAATGTACTAGTGACTCTCAAGCAAAATCTATGCCACTGGATCCTGAAATTGCTGTTTGTGAATCTCTTTTTTTTATTTTAGTTCCTTTATAATCATCCTTGACTCTCAGCAGAGCAAATCAATTATTTTATCATACATTTTGTTTTCCAACTTTTCTAAAACAAAAATTCCTGACTTCCGAAGACTGATTTCTCAACTAAACCAGACATTAAAACTAGAAACATCATTGTTTAAATCAGATAAAAGGCCCTTTTCAGGAGCTTCATTGAAGTTTCCTCGTCAAACTCTTCTCTATCCCTGAAGGTTTGAGCTCCTACTTTTCTCGTGAGCTCCTAAACTTCGCTCTTTGGTCCTTGTTTTGGGAGATTTTTCATGTCCTGGAGTCGAGGTCTTTGTCCGAGTCTCACATATAGTCTGAGGCTGTGAATGGAGCTTTGTGGAGTGTTTTTCTAAGAGGGGCCCTCGCTGTCCCGCTCTCATCTGTCACAGGTTCCTCCACGTCCCCCAACCCACAATGCCCCATTGTCCCCCCCACCCTACCCCCGACCCGTCAGGTCCTAGACCAGGTCTGGCTTTTATTCTCCTCCATCGTACTGGCATCACCGACCTCGAATGTCTTCAGCACGTCGGGTCGATCCATAAAAACATTTGCTTTTATTAAACAATTATATTATGAATTCATGAGATACAGTTTGATCATTTGACCATCATTGATAGAATGAATTGATGTTGAAATAAGTTCAGTCAAATCCTTCAAGATATTTATGGATTCAGATGGTAATCAGGAATCGTGTTCATTAAAACACACACAACTCACCCGAGGAACGTACAGCAATATAAATCTTTATCTTGGGATTGGATCGTTACTTGTCAATCAAACCCAATTATCTTAAGCCCCGCCCTCCACACTACTTTCAGGGCGAAAACAGGGAACATAGTGAACGGAGGTGAATCTAAAATACAATTTCCTCACTTTAATCATCTTAATCTAATTATTTAGATAATCAGACGAACAAAGAAAATCAAATAATCTCCTTGGCAGTGATAATGTTTTAGTATCATTGAGTTATTAGTTTATAATTGTTAACAATAACTCTGTCTGTTTGATCAAATATATTTATTTGAGAGATTTTATAGTTTATGGTAAGTTGATTTAGAGAAACTTCTTGATGTTTGGTTCTTAAGTGAGGGATGAATGTTTTTCTTTGTCGGTCATCTTGAGAAATGTAACACGTTTACTCGTTTGCAAAAGAAAGAGGGTTTTTCGATCAAAATACGGATGATTTTTTTCTTCTCTTGAGTGCAACAGTTTCTTGTCTTGAGAGTCAACGTTTAAAGCTTTAACTTCTTCACAAACAGTTTGTCAATTTACAGACTTCATTCAGTATGTTCTGCCCCCTACTGGAGACATGTGGATTATATTTGGAATTATAGTGAAATTAAAACCTTTGTTTTGTAATCACTTTTGTGGAATTTATGACATGATTGTAATTTCCTACTTCTCAAGATGCACTTTATTCTTTCACAGTGTTTATAAAAAACACACGTGTCATTTGAGTTGTTGCTCATGAGACAGTGTTTCTAAGAGAGTCTTCATCAGCAGCAACAATATTATCGTCTAAATATATCTTCTCTCTGCCCTGGCGCTTCTGTTGCTCCACATTGTTGCACACACAGCTCAGGATTAGGTTGGAGATGTTTGCTCGTCTGTAAATTCACTCACAGACCTGCTTCTACTTTTGTCTGAAGCCACGAAGCCAAACTTCGTTAAATCCACTTTTACAGGTTTGAATAATAAATCATTGACTTCTAGACAAAAAAATCCATATTGCCCCTAAAAATGTGTTTATATATACAATTAATAATTACAAATATCATCCATATATTCACAGCATTTTTTTCATTTTTGTGTTGCAATTAAACTACCGGCCTCTAGATGGAAGCAGTCATTAGGTCCTCCACAGCTGAAGAAAGATTGAGATCCTAGTGATGACTGAGGACGAGAGGATACAGTGACATATTTTGGTTTCAAACTACAAATACATCCTTGTTACTACATCACCACTATATATCAGGATATATCATATCCTTGTATCGTGACACATAGATACAGATTCTTGACAATAAACACTGATGTATATATTTACATTTATATCAATGAAGCTGCAAGTTTTTGTCTTTCCTGCTGTAGTAAAATGATCTCGTCCACAGAATGATGTCTTCCATGCGAGCCACTCCTCCCTTCCATGCACCCGCCGAGGAAGAGCAAGCAGTCGGCCACGACAGTTCCGCTTGGCCGGGAGACGAGCGAGAGACGTCGTCTCACGACAGCGGCCACAAGGAGGATCTGCAGCCCGGGAGGGCGAAGCCGACGGACGCCGAGTGGGAGAACGTCGGCTCCGCCAACGTGGTGAGGAGTCGACACCGACCAGGCCTCCTGGTTACTTTGAAAATGTTGCTCAAAATCTGTAAAAGAAATCCACATTTGTGTGCACGTGTGCATGTGTGGATGTAGTGTACACAACAACAGTCTCTCTGGTTGCCTGGACTGTGAGCTGCAGGCGCTGCTTCAGGCATCCCAGGGATGAAATCCCTCTGGAGAGTTGCACCCCTTTATTTCTGCCTCTCTTGCATGGCTGTGTTTTCACTGTGTGTGTATGTGTGTGTGTGTGTGTGTGTGTGTGTGTGTGAGAGAGAGGAAGGAGTTTCCCTAAGCCTTTGAGGACAACAAAGTTGGGAGACTCAAAGTTTTCCTGCCTGTACAAGTTGCTGAAGAGCCCAAAACAACTCATTTTATTTTTTATTATTTTCATAGAAAAGAAATGACGAAGGTGAACATTTTATTCCTTGAATAAATCGTATCGGTCATAATGAAAGGTTATGAATTTGAATCCAATTAAATGAACTTCAAGGGACATTTTTATACAGAAAACAGAAAAAAACTTTTATTTCCATATTTTTAAATTCTTTTTTCCCCCCTTCTTTAGGGTTAACCAGGTAAAGTATTTAAGATAAAATGTTTTTTTTTCTGGATTAAAATAGATATATAAGACGTTATTTATCCCTTAATAATGATTATAATAATAATAATAATGAATTAATAATGATTATTGTTTAATTAAATTAAACTTATTTCGTTTTGGATTATTTTTATTAATTTATGATATTTATTTTTCTCATTATTTAGTATTTATTATAAGTTTCAGTGTTTACAACACCGGCAATAAAAGATTTCAGATTCTGATTTAGGAAATGATGGTTGAAATCTTGGCACAGCAACAGGAGCTCAAAGTTGACAGAGATCAGAGCATAAATAATAAGTAATAATAGAGAGTGTCGATCACAACACAGTCTAAATCGTGGATATAAAACTCTAAGTCATAATGATTTTCTTCAGGAGCGAGAACAGATCAAACCCCGATCATCGTGGAGTGAGTTCTCTCGGTAGGATTTGTCGAACACTTGCACAACTATCATAGATAATCCCGGAGAACCGGAGTCAACAGTGACACTCTAATCCTCATTAGACTGGTATGTTCTGCTTAAAGACAAAGTGCGCAACAGGAGCCAATTCAAGGGCATCTTAAGATCCCGCTGTTCCTTCAATCCTCTTGTCTTTGAAACAAGATCCTCATAAAGTTCACAGAGACCCCCCCCCTCCCCTCCCCACCCAGATGCATGATGGGAGGAGAAAGTGTTTGGAAATAGATCCTGTGTTGGTGCACCTGTGCTCAAGTGTCTCTTCTGACAATGTCTTCTTGAAAGGCTTATCTTGAAGTAAATATAGGTTTTCTTGTGGCTTCACCTCAGCTGTGAGACACAAATACTGTTGAACTTCCTCCACTTGAACATCATCTTATGAGAAAGTTCCTTCGATTCATCGCTTCTCTCGCTCCTTCCAGGACGACAGCAGTAAAGTCAGCTCGGGGTACTCCTACCAGACCAACTCTACCTCTCCACCGAAGCCGGACGAGGGTTCCAGGGATCGCGGCGAACCCATGACCGGACTCGCCTTCGGAACTCCGGAGCGCCGCAAAGGGAGCCTGGCGGACGTGGTGGACACGCTGAAGCAGAAGAAGCTCGTGGAGCTGACCAAAACCGAACAAGACGGTGAGACCAGGCGTGAGCTCCGGGGCCGCCGTTGAAGCGGTTGTTGTGAGGCATCAGTCCGTGTTGTGTTGGGAATATCTTGGATACTGAATATGTTTGTTGGGATTTTAGATGATTGAAATCCTTTTTTGTATCTTTGTTTTTGGTTTATCAAGGGAACTGTAGAGGATTTGGTATCAGTTGGTTCTGATGATTCTACTCTATTGTTGTAAATCAGGGGTCAAACAATATTTAAAAGTTTCACAAAGGTTGAGTTGACCTGAGTGACCTGATCTACGACCGATGAATAAACATTTTTATTGTTTTTTTTAAACAAAGATCGACCCACATGACTTGTTTTCATGAATTTATCTTTTTATTTCGGGGAGAATCTTGCTTGTCAAGTGTTGGGATCTTGAGCGATGCAAGGTTTTCCAGAACTTGGTTCCGATTGATTGTATGACAACATCAATCCAAACAAACATGCATCAGATTATGGACGAAGCTTCGTGAAACAGTGTCATATCATTAGAGGTCAGTATGTGGTGCCATCGGTTTATAAATGATTTGATAGGATCGCTATTCAAAGTCATAGATGATAGAGCAGAGAGTGACATCTAGTGGTAAATAATGACACCTGTTACCAAGGAGCTGGTCTTGGATTTCGGGAGGTCCAGGACAAAGCCACGTCCAGTGTCCATCAGAGGCGACGAGGTGGAGATAGTGGACAACTATAAGTACCTCGGTGTGTGGATGGACAGTAAACTGGACTGGTCCTGCAACACAGACCATGTGTATAAGAAGGTTCAGAGTAGACTGTACTTTCTGAGGAGGCTTCGATCATTTAACATCTGCAAGAAGCTCCTCTGCATGTTCTACCAGTCTGTGGTGGCCAGTGTCCTGTTCTATGCTGTGGTGTGTTGGGGTGGAAATGTGTCCAAGAGGAGTGTCAACAGGTTGGACAGGTTGATCAGGAGGGCTGGTTCTGTGGTTGGAATGAAGCTGGACTCACTGGTGACAGTTGCTGAGAGGAGATCATTGAACAAACTACTGTCCATCATGGATGATGACAGTCATCCTCTGAACACTGTCATCAGTGAGCAGAGAAGCAGAATGAGTGCACGAATGCTCCTACCCAGGTGCAAAACAAATAGACTCAGGGACTCATTCATCCCTCGGGCTATTAAATTGTACAATTCTGGGTTCGGGGGCAGGAGTGGAGTGAAAGTATCTGGATGTTCTGTTCCATGTTAGTCTTTGTATCTTTGTCTTTGTTGTTTTTCTTTCCTTGACCTATGTCCTTTGTCTTTGTCTTTAGACTTAGATTGTGTCATCTTGTTCTTCCTCTTTATGTTCTTCTTATTTTATTTTTTATGTATTATTTTTTATTGTTTATGAAAAATTGCTGGCTATTGGTAAAAAACAATTTCCCAAAGGAGACCTCCTGAGGGATCAATAAAGTTTTACCTTAATGAAGCTTTCGTCGACACTGAAGACTGGCGAGTCAAAGTGGAGGAGTTTCTTCAATATGTGTCTGTGTTACCATGATTATAGATCGATAAGTGAAAAAATAAGTGTCAGAGACAAAAGGGGTGAAGAAGACTGTTTAGAAATGTATATGTTTACCAACATATAACCAGAAACAGTAAAAAAGCGATAAAATAAATTATTTCCTTGACTCAAGATGGAGACAAATGTCATGAAAATGAACAAAAATAGTTCGTTTTTTTAAAATTATTTAGGTTTATATTTATTTTAATAATTGAAGAAAAGGAAGGAAAAAAGGAATAACTTCTTTATGCTTCTGTTAAAAAATTATAGTGTTTCATGAAGCTTTCGTCGACACTAAAGCCGATGATTTATAGACTGATGAATGAAAGACACTTCGGAGACTAGAAGGGGTGAAGAAGAGAGTGCAGGCAGGGTGGAGCAAGACAGATATGAAATGAATGGATATTCAAAGTAAGAGGAAACAATTGGTTTGAGTTTCGTACAAACCTTTTTTCAAATCCACATAAAACATGTCAGACCTGAAGTGGTTCGTATTCTCGTTCCGTCCAATCGGAGAAGTCTCTTGAAGTCACTTCCTTAAAGAGGAAACATCCTTAGTTTCGACATCCAAGGACGTTCATAATGTGACTTAAATCCACGAGTTGTTGCATTTAATACTCCACACTCGCACTCAAGTTTCCTTCACAAACGAACCACGGCGTCATCTTTGGTTTGGTGATCGTACAAAAGTGCATTCATGGAAATATTCTGGACGCAGCAGCGGCAGGTCAAGAAAAAAAAAGAAAAGAAAACAGTTCACTATATTAAGAAAGTTGATATAACTTTGGATTTTGGGGAAAAAACGGTTTGAAGCCAAAAGATTTCTCTGAAAAGATGGAGAGAAAGGGTGACGTGAGACGAAGGTCAGAGTTCATCTGAGAAAAGTTTTAAATTGAGTTGAAATTAAGTGACGGTCGTACCCTCGTCAGTGTAAACAGTTCCTTCTCGTCCCTCGAGTCGTCGCTTCAATCGCTGAGACGTGTCGAAGTAGATCCTTCTCACACATCAGACACTTGTTAGATCACAATATCAATCAGTGAAAATATAGGTTTCCCTTTTTTCTCCGGGGCTGGTGTGATGTGCGGCAGCAGCACAGAGCGGCATGTGAAGCCGCTCAGCGTGTCGCGACCTGCCTGCTCCCGGATCTAACAGCCTCTCCACAGACACGCCGCGATCGTGATATCAGACGAGAGCTCGATCTCTCTCATTTAGAGGCTCGACTTTGTTATTGATACAGTCAAGTGGGCTCCGGTGGGACGGCCGCGAGCGTGGAGGAGTGAACGCTCTCTAGTTGAAAGGTAAAGCAGTTTTGGCCTCTTATCTGGAATGTGTTCGCACCATTGAAAGCAACACTTTCAATGTTGTGACAGTTTCCTGTCAAGTCAAAGGACGAGTGTTGTGGCTTTTTTCTCTCTTTTTGATTCAAAGAAAACGTCGTCGCCACTCGACAATTAAGTCAATTCATACAGTAGCACCAGGATGTTTATGTCATCATAACATATACTAGTTATAGTAGAATATATACTAGTTATAATATGATATATACTAGTTATAATAGTTAATATATACTAGTTATAATATGATACATACCAGTTATAACACGATATATAATAGTTATAATATAATATATACTAGTTATAATATGATACATACTAGTTATAACACGATATATAATAGTTATAATATAATATATACTAGTTGTAATATGATATATACTAGTTATAATATGATACTGTATATAAAAGTTCTAATAAAATATATACTTGTTATAAAATGAATACATACTTGTACTAATAGAATATATACTAGTTCTAATATAATATATACTAGTTCTAAAATAATATATCCTATTTATTTTAGAATATATACTAGTTATAAAATTAATATATACTGGTTCTAATATAATATATACTAGTTATAATAGTTAATATATTATATATCTGATATTGTCAAAACCATGCTGAATGCTAATATAAAAGGCAATGACACATGTGAAAGTTCCATTAACTATATTTGAAAAATTAATGTTTATATATTTTACTTCAGTAAATTAATTATTTTTTTACACTCAATTTAATGCTATATGGTTATGAAGTTCCGATTTTTAACCACAGTGCATTGATTATGTTATATGTATTTCCTACTGATGATAGTTAAGTTCTTCGTCCACATTATTCTCTAATTTATCATTGATTTCATTGGTCTATATGTAAACTATTTTTCTTTGTTTGAAATAGATGTTTTGAATCTTTCCTTTTTTGTCAAATCGTAATTGATCCTAGTTTTCTCTGTTTTACATTTAAGAATCTTCCTTCTTCTATTTGTTTGTTCATTTTTCAAGAATAATTTGTGAGTTTTACTCTTTTTGTCACGCAATCCCTTTGACTCACACATAAATTGAATTGAATTTGAACATAAATGTTTCGGTATGCAAAGCTTCGACTAAATGTTCATTTGCTTTTTTTAACGTTTCTCTTCTTCGATCAATTTAATTGGACGAAAAAACTCTTTGACCCCAAAAAAATTATTCATAAAGAAGGATTATGTTAATTTAAGCGGTAAATAGCTAATTCATGAAGTCACTTAAAGCCGTAGGGTAAGATATATTTATTATTTATTGCGTTATTTGAACCTGGAGGGTTAACCCCGGTCTTGTCCCTGATTCACAAAGATTCAGCGTCCAGGAGTTTTAATCACTGGTTGCTGAGCAGCGAAGCACATTAAAGACTGAATAATACACATCGGTCTCTTCTTCGCCTCCTGCTGGTCAAGACGTCTCTCTCACGATCGGCTGCAACTTCAAACGGAATCGAACCCTAATAGCCGCGACCCACGATGCAACTGTCGCCGGCATCACCCCCTGTTGTCAGCGCGCTGCTAGTTTCCTGCTCGTCAGAAGAGCCCAAGTGGCTGTGAAGGTTCTAATGAATAGTCGTGGCCTCGCTCTGCAGTCCGGGGCGAACCTTTGCCCCGACGACTGCCGCCGCCACAGATACATCCTCTTTGTCAAAGCGTGTATAGGTCTGACGTCCCTGCCGCGTTTTATATTCCGCCGTGTTTGAACCCACCTCCATATCTCCGACACAAAGACGTGTTTCGCACAACAGCCTTTTTTTCCTGCCACAAAGCACTTAGCGCTTATTAAACTGTTCGGCGAGTTACTGAATAAAAAGGCTCAAGGCCAGGATCGGGAGAAGAGAATGTGGCACCAGACAACTGCTGAAAGACAGAAAGATCTTCTCTAAACCTTATCTTTTTCGTGCCTGGGAAGGACAAAGAGAAGAAATCAGGGAAAGATGAAAATATGCCCGACCTTGATGTAAATAGTGAATTTCAATGTGTTTTTCTTAAGACATATGCTGAAGACGTTTTTGAATAAATGTTTTTTTCTTCAAGCTCCGGCTCTCGCTCGCCCTCCATTGTGGCGTTAACAATTTTTTTTTCGAGAGGTCAGAAATGTAAAGATTGGTGGATTCGGCTGCTTATTTGACGGGTAAACAAGTTTCGCCTTGATTTCGTCCGACGCCGTCCTGGAGTCGACGGATCCGATGTCTTACGACAAATACAAGAATTCAAGATGAACGACGAATAAATGACGTCTATTTTCCTCAAATGCAACATTAGGATAGAATCTGTTTTATTGTCGATGACGTTGTCAGTTCAATGTGTTGCAATTGATTGAATGTGTTGTTCAGGCAACTACACACAACACACAACAATCATGTACGAAAAAAGGAATTTTTAGGATTTTAATAAATACACAAATAAAATGTAACCGAATATTTACATAGATATAAAAAATAAGAAAACATAATAAATATTATTAAAATGAAAACAAACTAGTGAAGTTGTATTATTTTATATGAATATTTCTTGTGGTTTCTCAGGGTCAGGGTGACCCAAAGGCCTGAAAATAAATGTGTTTGTGGTATCCTTTGTGTTGTCTCTGGGTCAAATGTCAACCTCCCCGGGTTCCATAAATAAATATGCAGTAGTGGAGGTCGTTGACCTTTGATCCAGAACAAGGGGTACCACAAACACATTTGTTTTCGGGCTTCGGGTCACCTTGACCCTGAGATTGCTCAAGGGTTAAGGGTATATTTTTTTATTAGCTAAATATATATTCACAAATGAACACTTGTTCTCCACACAAAGACATTTTATTTGATAAAAATGAAAAGATTAATAATAACAATAGTAATGAAACCTTAAGTCATGTTTAAAAGCATCATTTGAGTTCAGTCACATCTGTTTCTCCAACTGACACGTCTGAGGTGTATTTGTGTTTGAAGGGAACGGACGCGACTCCTCATGTTTCTTTCATGATCACGGATGATTTCTGATGCTGCAGGTCAGATGCTGTCCCAGAAAATGTTTCTTTACTCGGCTTCTCTCGACATCGCACAGGATTCACGACATCAAACCATCACTGAACACAGTGTTCAAGAGTCGTATAATAACAATAATGAGTGAAACGATGAAAGCATCTCAACAATAACGTTTACGTGGTTTAATAAACAAGATTTGAAATAAGAATATCTGTGACCTCGACCTGTCAGTCATTTAGTTCTGACACTCATCATGAGCATGTTTTCAACTTACTACTTTATAAAGTTTGCTGAAATCTGGGCGAACGAGAGGTTACGAGAGTCCATTATGACGTAAGAATGGCTTCACTCCTCCTCCAGCCAGCTGTAATCACGCCCCGTTTGTTTATACAACGAGTCCCTTGGAGGTGGAGACTTCCGAGATTGATGACGCGCAGTGACAAACTACAGTCCCCTAAGACCTCAGATAAGACAAAAAATATGAATTCAAATGTTTTTGTTTTTTTTATCCCCGGACACAACATAATAAAATATCTAAAATTGTGGACACAAAATACAAAATATTTTTCACAAAATTCTTTCATTTCTCTCTCAGAATCTACTAGCTTCACATGTCTGGACGGCTCAGTCTTTAGAGGACAATTATCTCGATACTAAAGACGCAGGTTCCATCTTGTTTATTTTAGAGATCCTTTTATGTTGCGGCTGCAGTAGCGGACCCGCGCTCCTCGAGCGGCTTCTTTCTTTACTTCAAGTAAAGGCATTTATTCCGGTTAGACGACTTTATTACGTACTTCTCTTTATTCTATTTTTCATCCTAACTTTAAAGCTCAGGTCATGACCACAAATGATGAATTGGAGGCTATATATATATATTTTTTAATTTAAAATATCATGTCGGAGCTGTAATTTTACACAGAATATAGTGTTTTATTTTTTATTTTACGGATTCTAGGAAGACAGTTATCGTTGCAGAATATTTCTTAAATCTGTGTGTGTTATTGATGGATGAGTATAGATAATAATAATGATATTATTGGCTCATATAACAAGTCTTAAGTTGTTCCATTCAAAGATCAATTTCTTCCTGTCGCTCAATAATTCTCGCGGAAGGTCAACTCACCTCTTAACTAAGCTAAAGCCAGAGTGCATGACCGCGGTTCGAACTGTGAGCGAGACTCACGCGTCCATGTGTCGAGAGATTATGGATTCATACATTCAGGTGCCGGTCGTTGCGATGACAGATTAACAGGCGAGTTGGGTCGAGCGGCAAGAGTTAAGCTCGTTGGTTAATTAACAAGCTCTGGGCTTTGGCTCTATGTTTGCCTTCGTCTGTGGTGAGAGCGGCTCGAGCCGAGGTCGTGTTCAGGTACAGGTTTGTCTCTCGACTCGTGGTTAGTGCTGATGTTTTAACTCATGCAAACTCATCTCGAACTGAGGCAGAGTTTAAAGACTATTGTTTTGTGGTGTTTATTTAACAGTGATATGAAACTCAAAGTATACTTGAACCTTGATGAACACATTTATTTTGTTCTATAAGTAAGTAAGTAATATTTGTAGACCAGGGTCACAAAGTGCTTAAACAATAAAAAAAAAATACACAATAAAATATATGCTAAAAAAGTAAAGACACCACCAAGACCAACACAGGAGATTTTATACTTTTCTGTTATCATGTCTGATGTCCTGTAATGTATATTTTGTATTATTTTATTATTTATTTATCAGTTTAGTGATTTTCATCTCATATTTCAAGCTTCCTAACATAACTTTCGTAGTACTTAAACAAAGTGTCTCACTGCTTGTTAAGGACAAATGGCAGATAAAGTACCTTGACATTGTTAAATTGAATATAATCCTCAATAAGTAAATAGTAATAAATAGAGTTGATTTCCAAATAATCTGCACAGTTAAGGCCGTCCTGCATCGATAACGCATTTAAAAAATTAATGTATTTTTACTGTTTTTGTTTATAATATAAACATATCTAAACAGGCGTCTCCTCCCCGGTTGCACTCTCTTCTTCTCTGCTACTCTCAGTCATCTCTATTATCATATCATCCGCAAACATTATTGCGGAAACCGTTGACCATCGTTATTGACGTGTTGATGAAGCTTCACGAAACAGTGTCATTTGTTTCCACTAGATGTCGCTCTCTGATCTATAATGATCGATTTAAACGTCTCTTCTCTTGAAACCTCACATCAAGTTCAAACCGAGCTCTAAGAATACGACACTGTTTCATGAAGCTTCACCAAAACCATCACTATTAGACATCCATGATGAAATGTTTGAGTCTCTCTATAGAAGCTTTTAAAGGTTTAGTAACTGGACCAGATTTTCCTTTAAGTCTCTGAGAGCAGGAGAAGTCGCAGCTCGCGTTTTCTCTAAACGTTCTTCCACGGTGATTTTAGAAATGCCGGTCAGAACTTCTCCTGTCGTCTCCGCCAACAGAACCGTTCCCTCCGGACCTCCTGAGGTCGGCCTGAGCCTCGCCGGGCCCGTAAATGATAGGGATCTCTTTACTAACGATCAGGCCGCGAGCTCTCCTCGACGACTGCAGGAGTGGATCCACGCCGCTCGGCCCGGGCGCCGAGCCAGCAGGCATATGGTCGAGCGACGCGTTCGTCTCCAAGACTCTTGAATCGGAGCCAAGAGAAGTAGATTGAAGCGAGTTTTTATCAGCTCCTTCCTCTTCATACAAGAGGTTCACTGATACGCTTGATTGCTCAGCAGATTATTCAACATCTGACCTGTGTGTAGCTGGGTGTAAGTGTGTGTAAGTGTGTGTAAGTGTGTGTGTTGACTTAGCGACATAAAGTATAAAACAAGTGTTTGCTGTGAAATATAAAACCACAAACACAGAAGTTATAGTTGAGTAAACAGAGCTTCTCGCTGCCTGTCCCTATGTTTGGATGATGAAGTCGTTCACTGTCGCTTTAGGCGACAATTTTCAAATTCAATTTTCCACACACAAAAACTCACGTAAATATGGTTTTAAAAAAAAAGAAGTAGTTTTCAAGCTTTTACCAGCAAATACATTATAAACTTAATGAACCCCAGAACTAGTCGGACCGAAGTGTGTGTAGAGAAAGGAGGCAGAGACGCATTCGACTGTACGTTTAACAATTACACACGTTTAAAAGCACAAAACGATCGCAAATTGCAAACGCAGCCTAAAACTGAAAATTAGAACAATTGCAGATAAACACAATATAGGCGGTGAGATCAAACAAAAATAACGTAGCTGTGTTTAAAGGATTAACAAGGGTGGAAATATATATCATTTTTTTTAATGAATCCTTTTGTGTTGCATTCACAGCGCTCATCTCCGAAAACTGCAAAACTTATCTTAAAACAACCACCGTCACTCTTATTTCCTGGAACCCCTCGACCCCCAAAATGTGACCTGATCCACTGACAACGTCTGGCCATGGGTGTGGCCCCAAAACAAAGTTTCTATTGTGTCTGCGCCACAGATCGTGCTGGTGTGTACATGTGTGTACATGTGTGTACGTGTGTGCTCGGTGAGGTCGGGTCTCATATATCATGGCTAAAGTGGAACCAGAAGCTCAGGGTCTTGAACTGGTGTATTGGAAGCGTGTGGTTGACAAAGAACAAAGAACATGGCACCCTTGATTTATATTGGAACAGAGCTTAAAGGTTTTAGTAGTTTAAAAGTACAAACCGTGATGAATTGAATTGAAGTCACATTAATCAGATGATTTAATAAGTGCCGGAGAACTCGGAGCTCCGGTTGCACGACTGACATCAGGCGACTCGCTTCTTTCTTTTTACACTCGCACTGCATTTGAAAAGAGTCTGGCCTTTTTTTTTTCATTTTAAATATTGTCTTTACATTTATTTCTGAGGCCAAGAGGCGCTGGTCAAACCTTTGGTAGTGAACAAAATAACAAGATCCAGTGTTCAGGGCATCTGGACCGGTACTTAAAGAGGAGGTCAGTCATTTGGGGCGACACTCGGAGTAGAACCTCTGATCCTCCACAAGTTCAGGATGCTTCCAGGACGCCATAACGCCTCCCTGAGGAGATGGTCCAGGTCCTCGGGAGCCTCGTTTTTTCCCTAGAAGACTTGACCACATACATAAGTACTGATGAAGCTTCATGAAACAGTGTTATGTCTTTAGAGGTCAGTAG